>NC_051274.1:21146239-21493739 GCF_015220745.1 Sebastes umbrosus
CTGGTTCTCCTTCGAGCTCCTGGTGCGCTTTTTCGCGTGTCCGAGCAAAGCCGTGTTCTCCAAAAACATCATGAACATTATAGACATCGTGGCCATCATTCCTTATTTCATCACTTTAGGCACAGAGCTGGCAGAGAGACAGGGGAACGGACAGCAGGCCATGTCTTTAGCCATCCTGCGCGTAATTCGTCTGGTCAGGGTGTTTCGCATCTTCAAACTCTCGCGTCACTCCAAGGGACTCCAGATTTTAGGACAGACTCTTAAAGCCAGCATGCGAGAGCTGGGGTTGCTCATCTTCTTCTTGTTCATCGGTGTCATCCTCTTCTCCAGTGCTGTGTATTTTGCTGAAGCAGACGATCCGGATTCTGGTTTCAACAGCATCCCGGACGCTTTCTGGTGGGCTGTTGTCACCATGACCACCGTGGGCTACGGAGACATGCATCCGGTGACGATCGGAGGGAAGATCGTGGGCTCTCTGTGCGCCATCGCAGGTGTGCTCACCATTGCTTTGCCCGTGCCAGTCATCGTGTCCAACTTCAACTACTTCTACCACAGAGAGACAGAGGGCGAGGAGCAGGCACAGTATCTCCACGTGGGCAGCTGTCAACCTCTGGCGGATGCTGAGGAAGAGGAGCAGCTGAGGAAGACGCGCTCCTCTTCCTCCTCGCTCAGCAAGAGCGAGTACATGGTGATCGAGGAGGAGCACGGGATCAACAAACAGCCGCACAATAACTTCCCCACCACGGCCGAGCCGAACAACTCAACACACAATTGTGTGAATATAAACAAAAAGATGTTCACCGACGTGTAGCCAAATTATTATTATAGAGCCACTGATGGCCCTGATGGACACATGGAGGGTGTAAACACACACAGCTGTCTTCTGTCGCTGCGCACCATCAGTGTGTGTAGGAAGCAGCAGATGAAGAAAGAAAGAAAGGAAGGGAGGGAAAGAAAGAAAGAAAGAAAGAAAGAAAGAGCAAATCCTGTGTGTTCAGAGACTTTGTGCTCCGTTCAAAGAATCTGGAGATATTTCATTCCGGATGACCTGAATTCATTTGTTTTCCTTTCGCGCTTTGGAGACAAAAGGGTGCTCCTTAATAAAGTATTTTAGGCCTTTTTATTCTCTGAGTTATAGGGAACCGACCTGTTGTGCATTGTGCAATAACCTAATATTTTATCACAACATAGAAGCTTTATAACTGTGAAAGATGCAAATGTATGAAGAGCACTCATATTAACATGCGTTATGAGTCGTGATCCGTCCAGTCATAGCCTATGTATAATATTCAGAATCATTACAATATGTGTGTGTGTGCGTCTGAAAAACACAGTTCTGCATATATTATCCCAATTAGACCGTTCTGTGATATGCCTTTATTGTGCGTCAAAGTCTAGTCCAAATGCTATACTGTCTTTAAAAAATAATCCCCTGTAATTCCTTGAAATGAACTGCCCCAGCTGTTTATAATGCGTAAACGGCACCATATAAAACAACTGTCTGGTGTCTGGTTATCGGTGCCAGACACACGTGAAAGAAAACACAGCACTCGTTCACGCACACACACACACACACACACACACACAGGCATCAAAGATGGAAGCGTGCTTCTCTTTGGATGCCTCAAATATAGCCCCGCTGTGATGCAGTCGCCATGGCGACGGTCGTTTCCTCGGTAACCCCCCAGTCACCGTTGCCATGGCACCCCCTTGTTTCCACAGTAACCTCCCAGATGGCTTCGGGAGCTATATTGAAGATTGTCATCTAAATAGCTTCGTCTCCAGTCTCCAATAAGACTGCTCTGTCATCGTGCGTAAAATACTAGCGCGTAAAAGAAACATGCCCAGCGCCACTAAGCTCACTCAGTGGCTTTAACACTGACACACAAAACAAATTGGAGTAAGAAGAAGGTCTGTTTACAAATTTCCAACATGAACACTCCCCCCAAAATGAACCAGGCACAACTCAGAGAGGTGACGAGGCGGGAGATGTGGATGGAGAAGCAAAGCGTGAGGAATTATGAATGGACTGGGAGCTCATTGTGTCCTGAGTGCGCTACTGCGGGCGCTCAGCAGAGGCTGCTGTTCTCCCACTGATGAAACTGGTGAGTTCTGAGCACTGTTATGATGAACTATCCCTTCACCTTTAGCCATGAAGCCAGTGTGTTTTACTGATTATATTTTATATGCATGTCAACTCAGGCAGGTCAGTTCAATCTAGATCAAGGGTGCCCAAACTTTTCCCTTGGAGGGCCAAAACTGGAACTCAATGGAGGGCCACGGGCCACAATTAAACACCTATTGTATTGTATTGTATTGTATTGTTAAGATGCAAAATGGTACTTCCCTTAATTGAATATGTTTTACATAGATAGCCCCTTAAAACCCACCTGCTGAAAACAATTGGGCTCATTTATGCAATTTATGCATTTCCAAGAATGTTTAGGGACCCCAGTATGCAGAAATATTAAAATACACCATTTTTAAAATAGGCAAAAATAACACATGTATACTGCATTCAAAAAACTGCATGTTTTTCCCAAACCTGCATAGGATTATTATAAAGTGGGCATGTCTGTAAAGGGGGAGACTTGTGGGTACCCATATCTTGAGGTCAGAGGTCAAGGGACACCTTGACAAATGGCCACAACAGTTTTTCCTCGCCAAAATGTAACCCAACTTTAGAGTGTTAGCCTCCTTCCTGACAAGCTAGCATAACATGATTGGTACTAATGGAGTCCTTTTTAATGGAGGTTTTCTAGTTTCATATGATGCCAATATCTTCTAACCATAAACCCGAGCCTGGTACGGCCTTCAAAAGACAGTAAAGTCGGTTGGGTCTTTTAATAAGAAAAAATAATTTGCTAACATCTGGCGAGCCAAATCAAACCTGATGGCGGGCCAACTTTGGCGGGCCCCACTTTGGGCAGCCCTGATCTAGATAAAGGCACCTTAATGAAATGACATCACCACTCACAGGTGAAAAGATCAAAACAGTTTCTTAAAACTCTTACATTAGTTTTATAGTTAATATCACAACATAATGTAAGTGAGAGTTTTTTTGTCATAGCTTGTATGAATGCCTAACAATACAGTGATGTCTCACAATTTGTAGGTATGTACAGTTTAGACCTCCATCAGCCTGAGTGTGTGAGTTTTCCTATTTTATGGAATGTGGGTGATGCTCCTGCAGTGTGCCCAGGTTGCCTTTCACCTTCAGCTGACTTTGTCTATGAGATGAATGAATAAGGGCACGAACAGCATGTTGCCCACCCAGCTTGTTTCAGTGATGCCCCCTGGTGGTCACCATCTCCTGCTAACAGAACAGGTGGCTCACCTGCTTACCTCTGTCTTCTTAATATCAGAGAGACACAGAGGTGAAATAACCACAAGATACCAGGCAGCAAGAGCAAATAGAGAGCTGCTGGTTTGACACCAGTATTGTTAAATACAATCCTGTACTGTTGGAGTTTTCCTATCCAGTTTCTTCATGTGTTTTATTCACTAAAAACAGAACTTGCATTCTTATAAAATTACTTTATATTGTAGACTCTATGTTGATTTGGATTGTAAGGCCCATTGAATATTATTTTGTCTACAGTATAAGCCTCTACCTTGCCTTATTTTCCTGAGCCACATTCTTGTATTTGAAACTGCTGCTCTCCTATCCCTGCAGATTTCTGTCTAGATTTACGTTCACTGTCCCCCTGACTGTGATTATTCTAACTCAAATAGAGACAAGGGTGAGAGGGAAATAGATTTTTTTAAAAAGGCAGGGTTTAGGTAATCTATCAAGCAGCCATGCTCTGAATGTTCATGTTCTTTAGTGTGTGTGCTTGTGAGCACACGTGTGTGGGGTAGTAAACTAATACTATGTATACTTCTCCAGTCATGGTTGAGTGATTATTAGGGCAGTCTCATTAGCTGATTCAGCCTAAAGGCAAAGTGGGAGGTCCCACAGAATGAATGACCTCTTCATTGATTATTTCTTTCCGTTTTGACCCCTGACCTTGACTTGGTATATCTTCAGTGAAACGCCGCCGTATTGGTCATCAGTTAAATTGCCTTTCTTGTTTCATCAGGTCACATAAAGTCTCCAGTGAGGAGAACCACTGGTCTATTGATCAGTAAACACAATATATTATGGAGGAGACGGCAGCTACTTGTTTATCATCTAACTGGATTGGTCAGTCTGGAAGCTATTCTCATGGGCACGACCAGGGTGGATTGTTAGAGACAAAAACACAGACAAAATAAAGTGCTTTACTGTGCACGCTCATCTTTTCGATTTTTTTTAATCCTCCCACTTCTGCTAGCTCGCATCTCTGCAGCTCAGCTGAGTCTGACATTCGTTTCTGTCACAGACTATAATGACCTTACATATATTCTGTAAATTTACGATAGATATGTAGTTGATGCTCTCAAACAGAGTAACTTGCAGTAAGTGAGCAGTTAGGTGCACATGGGAAATGTGGTAAGAGAGACTTTTATCCAAAAGTTGCCTTCTTCTCTCCTCTCCTCTCCTCTCCTGTCCTCTCCTCTCCCCTCCCCTCCCCTCCTCTCCTCTCCTCTCCTCTCCTTTCCTCTCCTCTCCTCTCCTGTCCTCTCCTCTCCTCTCCTCTCCTCTCCTCTCTTCCACCAACAGTGTTTACAGTTTGAGTTTTGCATGAGTGGTAATGAGACAGCAGGGAGAAGAGGAGCAGCCTTGCGTTGTTAATACGACCACCGAGCTGTGTGATGGTCCTAGCTATGCTGTGTGGTTCTAACAATGTTGCTTTTTCTCCTCCTGCTCCTCCTCCTCCTCCTCCTCCTCCTCCCTTTTCTCTCTCAGGTGAAAGTCATTCCATTTTTCTGCACAGACCTCCTGGAACCCCTGACGACCCCAATTATACCGCCTCCCACTTAGGTAAACAGACTCCATTTGATAAGGAGAGTAAATATGACATTGGTGAACTTCAACTACTGATAATTACTCAGAAAGCTTTTCTCATTTTAGAGCTGTATAGATTACCCATTAACCTGAAGTGACCCTTTTTTTCTCTTTAGGAGCGCAATGACTCTGGTCTTCCTGTTGGGCCAGATTGGCCAAAGTTAAGAGTTGAGACAGAACTCCCACTGGATCAGTTGTTCTTCCCTTACCCTCCTCCTCCTCCTGACTGGTGTCCTCAAACCTGGACTATGGTGCCTACCAGTTCTCCCCTTACAGTGGAACACCACTCAATCCAAAATGCAATTGTAAGAATGACAAAAAAAGCCAGACGTGTAACATATTCCTAATACAGTTTTGTAGCTGCAGTTTTCTCTTCTGGAGTTTAACACACTGCGAGTGGAACCATCACAGGATCAAAAGTGATTCAGGCAGCGACAGAATTCAGCTGCAACTGTGTTATGGACTCTGACATCTCTCCATACTGCTTTCTGTATCAAATTCAAAAGGACAGATTCAGGAAAACAGCCAGAAATTTTTGCAAATCACATCTCACTCCTGGACTTTACACCGATTTCTATATTCTCTCGTCCTATTTCTGGGTAACGATATTCATCACGGACAATAACTGACAAACAGCTTTTGCTTCAAGTCAAAAGTGGCAAAAACAACTGAGGCCAACTGTGATTTGCTGATATGAAACTGTGATACATATCAAAGACTGTTAGCCATATGCCTTCTGTTAGCTCTGTGTGCTCTGTATTGCCGATATGTGAAACACACACCTACGTACGTGTAGCTGGTTGCAGTTATTCCCCTGACCTGCATACGGAGAACAATACAGAGGCACGCACGTACACAAACACGTACAGTATACATGTGCCTGTGAATGGCTCTCTCTTATCCCAGAGTGCACTGGTGTTTTTTTTGGGATGGGGCAGAATAATGTCAGGGGAAAGGCTGCGTATGCCAGTATTTGTTCCGTGTTATTCTGTGCTGTCTTAAACATGACCCATATAAAGAGATTATGAGTTGTGCTGTCTTTATTTGAGAGGAACCGCAGTCTGTTTTCACTCTATTACTGAGAGAATGGTACTCCTGTATGTCTGGGAGAATATCTAGGTCAAATTACAGACTTTATTACCTAATAAGTGTGTACTGTGTACAGTAAGTTTCAAATATGTCATGACTAGAGACATTTGAAACAACATAACCATCCATCTCGGTGTGGATGCTACAGTTAATCCACTTTGATATGGTGTTGTTGCTCTGATTTCCTAAGTTAATCGGAGCATTAGCATCCATAAATATGTTGTTGACACACAGGAAATTGCTGTTTAATAAGTGTTTCCCTTGCAGAGCCCAACACAGTGACAGTCTTTTAGTAGCAAACAACAAGCATTTGGCTGGCAGCCCTTTAGACGGCTGGTTTACAGAAAAACAGACTCATATACAACAGAAGTCTTCGCTGTAGTTGTGCTGAACAGACAGAACAAGGCAACCCCCGGGCCAATCCTTTATGAGCGTATACTGCATCTGTTTGTAAACATCAATGCAATAGGAGGATAACATAAAAAAATAAGACACAATTCTGTCTGACAGATTTAAGACCTGCAACATCACCAGGGATTTATAGGTGAATCACAATTTTTAAGAGAACATTATTGCCTCACATTTGAACTGCAACGGCTGAACCTTAAAGAGAACTGAACTGTGTACGAGTCCAGTGGAAAACTTCATATCATCTCTGTGCCGCACGAGGTAAATATTATCATTCTAACAGAGGTTTACAGCCATCACACTGTCACCCTGTGTATGAGCTAGTGTGCTTTATTGCTCCAGCAAGCCCACCAGCTCGCTAATAACTCTGCCATCCCTCCAGGCTCTTGTGTGTCCACGAGTATCAAACAGCCTTTCTTTAAGGAAATATTGGAAATGTGGTGATAGGGCCAGACTAAATACTTTATCAGCACAGCACAATTATTAGGCCCTTTAAACTATTTCTCTTTCTGTCTCTTTGCCGTCATTTTCTTTCTCTCTCTGTGGTTTTATTACCAAACGTGTTAGTGAAAGCCTTTGAGATCACAAAAATACCTGTGACGTCATCAAAGCTCACCACCAGCCATGGTGCTACACCGGGAAATCTCCATAGCAACAAGGGAGGGTTGTCGGTAAGATGAAGAGGACGGCCATATAGAGCAGATCCATCCCTCTACAGGTGCATTTAAGGGATCAGCAGTGTTTGTGTGTACATGGCTTCTGAGAAGGGCGGGCGTTGGCAGGGTGTCATTTTGTGTGTCACTGTGTGTTTTGAGGTGTGTGTGTGCGTGTGTGTGTGTCTCTGGCAGAGGATCAGGCAGATTGGGTCTCACCATGCAGGGACTCCATTTGAACAGCAGGTCTAAGTGGAGTTAAGACAATGCCAAGACCACCCATTCATGAGCCAACATCAGATTGTATGCACACACACACACATACTGTATATATACTGTATATACTATACTATACCATCATCACCTTTAAGTTGACATGACAAACTGTTGCTTATTTATCCAGCAAGGAGCAACATTATCATTAATTTGGATTTGTGTTTGTGTCCACCTGGTAATAATCAGCTCTGTTTTTGGTCTCTATCAGTTGCTTAAGAAAATATCTGTCTCTTTAGCTGCTAAATGCTCCACCAGCTATTTGCTGACTGTGTCGAAAACAAGGCTTTGAGAGCAAAACAGTAAAATTGGACAGCTTTATAAAGCCGAGGGGAGCTGCCTATTCATCATTCTCTGTAGGTTCACACCTACGAGCGACCCCTTTCTCATTAACACATTGTTTTCACATTGATTTTTCTTATTAAAATATTGATTATAGATGCTTTAAAGGTACATGCAATGTTTTGTTTTTCCTTATCCAAACAAAGAAAGGGTGTAATGGTAGAGGGGGTCGGATGTTGCTGAGGTTGTAAAGCCCTCTGAGACTATTTTCTGGTTATATATAGTAAAGCTGGTCGGACTTGAATTGATTAAAGACCCTTAAAGGTGGTCTATATGATATCCAGAGCATTAATTTATCATCAAACAACTATTTTCTAAAAGTGTAGAGGAGTTATGTCTACCTGAGCGCCTGTAGCCATGTTAACAATTTAGCATTTAGCATCTTTTAAAAGCATTTTAAAAATCCATCAACCTCATAAGACCTTCTTTAAATGAGCACACTAATGATTACAAATTTTCCTAACATACAAAACATGACATAAAATAAGAGAAAACTTTGTTTTCATCCTTTACACCTGCCACCTACAGTGCATTTTTCTTTGTGATTTTCAGTTGTGTGATATTTCCATGTTCGGTCGCTGAGCCACACCATTGGCAGCTGCTGGGAAGGATGGTTGCTAAGGGTGATGATGCTAGTTGCTAGTGCTTCCCATGAAAAAATCTGATTATTTCTGGATGCTGATTGGCTGATCAGTTCCAGTTTCCAGCCACAAGCTCAGGAGACAAAGTGGGTATCCCTATCCAGGCATATGTATTATATGCAAACACATAAAACAATACAGTCTCAGACATACACACTCAAACACCTGCAAGCAAACAAAAACATTCAAAACACTTATCTGTAGCATATTCAGACCCAGATGTTTAGACACATTAGATGTTATTCTAGCTGTTGGGAGGGGTGATCTGCTGCCAATCATCTCAGTTTTTGCTGTCAAAACAAACAGATGGTGGAGAGGGTGATGGTGTGAAACAGAGAGAGAGAGAGATGCTGCTGTGCTCTACTGGATGACTCATCACTCTGTCACTGTGACCTTTATCTGCTACCCTTTCCACCTCTATTGTTCCCATCCCTCCCCTTCATTTTCATTTTCTGCACACTTCTAACTACATTTCCTGCTGACTATCTTCTTCTCCTCACTTGCTCTTCTACCGATCCTCTTCTCCGTGACACATATCTGCTCTTTCTGACATCATTCCACCTTTTCTTCTCTTTTCTTTCATCCCGTGCGCCGTGGGCTAAACAATTAATCAAATACTAATCGTGATCATGATTTTGGCTTCCCACAATTAAATGAACCTGATTGACTGCGATATTGATGTTTAAAATACGTGCTCTGCTCATAGAAAACTCATGCTGCATATCAAATCAAACGCTTCCTAAACTAACTACCTGTGAAAATCTTTCCTGAGTGTTGGGTCTGCAGTCAAGAGTAGAAGAGTAATATACTGTATAATGGGCAAAACAAAAATGCACTGAATTCAGGTGCAGAAGAACCTTATCTTCAGTCTTATTTTAAAGCAAACATTTTCTACATTAGCAGGAATGTAGCACAACGTTGAAGTGAAAGCAATGCTCTGTTTATTTAGATCTGAAAGTGCAATAAAAATATTTTGTCCCTAAAATCTGAATCTGAATAATCGTAATAAATAATCATCTCAATATTGATCAAAATAATTGTGATTATCATTTTGGCCATAATCGTGCGGCCCTACTCCCGTCACCATCTTTGCTCTGGGGCCAGATGTTGCCTTTCCCAAGGGATGTATGCTGGCAACACAGACAATGGTATTTGGCTCACATACATTAACTGTGATTTGATTGAACTGACTAGACAGGCAGCACTTAACTTGCAGTGTGGGAAGAAAACATTTGCTGGGGGAGATTCCCGCACTGTCACTGCACATTCAGTGCAGAGCGTTTCAAAACGTGCATGCCAAGCCTTATTGTAAAGGAGATCTCTGCATATGTCACACACATATTCAGCAGTGCATACCTTGCTCATGCAGTATTGATATCAATAATATACCCCCAAGTTTCCTCCATAAGCTCCAGACCAGTTAGGCCATTGATTTTTCCTTGTTTTCCAAGGCTGTGAGAACAACAGAAAGTGAAACCACATCCAGAATCGATAGCAGAGAGTACTCTACTCCGAAGGTGAGGACATATCTCATCATGAAAGCAGCGTTCATCATCAGCCTGGCTGCTCTCGACAGGCAGGTAGAGAACTTCCAAGGTCAATCTCTAAATATAGAGCGACCCCAGAGGGAGGCATGCGGGGGGGGAGGGAGGAGTGAGGGGAGAAAATTAAGAAAAACGAAGGATGAAGGGTCAAATTAAGCTGATGTGGTAATTAAGTTTCTTGGCTCGTTGTCATAGAGGAGAAAGCCTGTTGTGGGTTGCTATTTTGATGCCTATGTACATGCAATAATTAATAAGGAATAGAAGGAGGATTTCCATGTGTTCACTGTGAAATGAAAGGTTAGATGGCATCATGTGGAGCTGAGACAAAGCAGCCGAGTTAAAGTTTTGTGTCTTGGAGCTATAAAGAAACCTGAAGGCAGTATGATTTTGTCTAAATGTGTGTGTGGTGAGTGTGGTGAGTGCATGCACATGCCAAATCAGTATTACATGTGTGTGTGCGTGAGTGTGTTGTAAGTGAGTGATCACCTGCTGCAGCACCAGCAGAGGTCACCCGGGACAGAGCACCTCCCCTGCAGTCTGCTGCCATAAGTTGGATCAACGCCCTTCTCTGTCTCTTTACTCACTCTACTCCTCCCTCTCTCACTTCCACATGTTCTGCTGCGTAGAGAAGGGTGGCGATTTTAGGTGTGCTGACTCACACACTGACTGACGCACAAATACGCTGATCATCTCACAGTACACCTCATCGGAGCTATTTCTGTGGAATTGCATCGAAAAGGCTGATGTGATGGATCAAAAGCTCATTTTGTTCTCCGAGTAAATTAAAGGGGACATATTAGGCTTATTTTCAAGTTCATACTTGTATTTTAGGTTTGTACTAGAACATGTTTACATGCTTTCATGTTCAGAATACACATTATTTTTAGACTGTACATAAGAAGTGGATCTAGACACTGTGATGTCACCCATTGGTTTGTGGACTACAGTTTTGAAGCCTCGAGCTCGGCACTTTGGCCGTCGCCATGTTGGTCTTTTGCAACCAGAAGTGACACAAGAGGGGGGAGCTAAGTACAACCGAATGCTGAATAAGACATTTTCAGACGACCACAATGTTATAATTAACTTTCATGAACTGAAAACACACTGTGCAAAGGTTAAATTTGTAAGACGAACACACGGACAACTCCCAGACCGGACAACGCCGTGGTAACGATCTGTCAATCACAAGGTAGCCACGCCCTAAAGCACACCCTGCTTTATGGTCTATTTTACTCTAACTGGGACCATAATTTACTAAATGAACATCATGCTGTATTGAAGAAGACTTGAAACTAGCGATTGAGACCATAAACTCATGTTTACAATGTTTACTGAGGTAATAAATCAAGTGAGAAGTAGGGTCATTTTCTCATAGACTTCTATACAATCTGACTTCTTTTTGCAACCAGAGGAGTCCACTGGTCTGAATATACCTGTATTCACCCTCTTTCTGAAATGCTCCATTTTAGCACCTGTCTCTGAATATGGTGCACCTTCGCAGAGATAGTTCTTAAGCCGTGGGCGATATATTCTAATGAGCCTGCATGTGACATAGGAAGGGGAGCCAAATCTGAATGGCTTGTTGGATCATATGTTTTCTGAACTAGGCAGCCAACAAAAAAAACTGACTGGGTTGTCTTATTTCACAGTTTGTGGGTTGATAGACACCCCAGATACTGAAATGTATGTGCACAAGCACTAAAAAAGTGTGTTTGTCGTGAAATGACCCCTTTAATTTAATGTGCTGGGAATAATGGGTTCTGTGCACATTATGGAGTTCATCATTATTCCATCCACATTTCTGTCTAGACATTTTCAGGCTCCCCCTCAGGCAGGGCCCATGCCCAGACGCTACAGTGTTCCAGCTGGCACAAGAGATGAAGACACTATCACAAATTGCCAAATTATTTAAAAAAAACAACAACAACGTTTTATACAGTGAAAAGGTGCTCAGACGTGGTTACAGCAGTCATGTGGGGTCATTAGTTGGAAAGCGTTCTTAAGTTTCTCTCCGAGGTTCCATCTGGTCTGCTCGGCTAAACACAAAACAGAATCAATGGTCCCACTCTGCTGAGACTTGGCACAACCTGAAGGTGAGAGGGAACTGGAGACAGAGTTGAGGATCTAAAATGGTTGGAGGATTAATGGCCCTCAAAACTCTGGATCAACTGTGTAATATAAAACTATTAATACTCTATTCAGGGGCCCCCACAAATCAAGACAAATCAGAAAAAACTGTGCCCAAACATTATATATTAGTCCATTTATATTTGAAAATGTATATTAATGGAATCTGTTGCACCTAATATTAATGTTGGTCTTCTATTTGGTAAACAGGAAGCATGTTATTATGGATTCAGTGAGTTATGCTGTGGGCTACAACTTGACTTTGTTATTTTATGCTACATAATGTTTACATTTTGGCAGCATTAAAAGTATGCCGCATTAGCTATTAGCCATTCCTGTTTGCAGTGTAATAGTAGTAGTGGCAGCTTGTTATAAACCTTCCTCGCCACTTCTTGCAGGATGTAAAGGGATCTGACTCATGTAGACTGCATGTCCAACTTCCACTTGCCTTCTGCAGACACTCACTCCTTGGTCAGCTTCAAAGATGAGGCTCGTATTGTGAGTGAAAAGGAGTTTATTTCACGAAAAATAAAAATAAACAAAATATATCCATATTTAATGATGGCCTTTCAAAAACGGACCAATTCTGCTGGAAATAGATGAAAAATAAAGTAAGTCAAAAATAAGTCTAATTCATCAGATTTGACTGAATTATGACTTTTAGAGGGAGTGCGATTTTAAGACGTTTCTGGCTGTCAGGCTCTAAAGGTATAAAATTGTCTTAATTGCCTCCATGAGTTGTGTGTTATTACCAACCACAACATTGGTATTGTTTTGACCTTGTGAGTCTGTGTGTATCATCATGGCAAAAGGACGGCACCTATTGTATCGGAAACTACCAAAGAGGTGGTTTTGAGTACCTTACCGGGTTTTTATATTTTTGTCGGATTGTCTGTGGACAGATGTTGTCACAGCGATAGCGTTACAACCGTGCAAGATGCAGTCACGAAACTTTACAGGTGTGTAGTTGACATTAAAATATAGTTTGAGTTCGAAGATGGATGCGGTCTGTGCAAGGGCACTAGAAGTAGAGGGTGGGAAGTGGCCCCGCCCACACTCCACGCCCCTGGCCCGATTTGGCGTCGCGGCTGGTGTGATCCCATATGTTTCTGCCAGTGTTTTTCTATTGTTTTGTTGTCTGATTTTTTTCTTCAGAAAATCTGGTGGCAGTTGAAGATAGGGTTTGGGTATGAGGAGGTTAAATTGTGGTTAAGGGATCATTCATTTATGGTAGACTATGGTTAGTAAAACAAGTTGGTTAAGGTTAAAGGAGCAGTGTATAAGATCTAGCGGTATCTAGCGTTGAGGTTACAGATTGCAACCCATAACATTATCGACTCCAGCCCAAGCAGGAAAAGTTGACAGTCTTTGGTTTGTCCGTTCTGGGCTACTATTGAAACATGTCGATGCAACATGACGGACTCCGTGGAGAGGACTCGCTCCCTATGTAGGTATAAACGGCTCATTCTAAGGTAACGAAAACACGCCAATTCTTATTTTCAGGTGATTATACACTAAAGAAAACATAATTATTAATATTATATTCCATTTCTGCCAATAGATCCCTCTAAATGTTACACACTGTTCCTTTAAGAACATGATTGTTGTCATGACTGAAATCTAATATGAAATGTGAACTGGACGTTGCCAGTGTATTCAAATTCCAAATTCAAAGTAGTTGCAAGAATGAAATGACACATTACAGCCATCAGAGGATATGAGTCACCTTTCCCTCAACCCCAACAAACTTAATTCCATATTCCATCCTCTACGTGCCCTTTTCCCAATCCCGCTGGTAAAACTGCGTTATAGAGGATTGCTGTGATGATAAATCATTACACTACTGACACCCAGCATTGGATATTGGTGGCTGGGCTCTTAGCTGCCCTCCATTTAGAACCGGGCACTCTTCATTTACATACACGGACGATGAAGATTTAAGGGGTTCCCGACCATCCATCAGCGTGCTTATGTTAAAGTGTCAATAGCTCCTTGAGCCATCAGCTCTGTGCAGAGTGGGCCACTGCTGCAGTCCCTGTGGCCCCATGTCATCTTCTTAATCAGTATTGTGACACTTTGATTGCAGAAGGATTGCATATCATGATCAACCTGTCCTTGGGCAGCAGGGAATTGCAGAACAAGGACAACACATGGGGGAGGACATGTGGAATTCCTCGTGTATTCTTTAGAGAGTTTTTCTTTCACGTGCTTGCAATTCCCGCTCTGCCTCAAGACATATCTGGGTTTTCACCTGGCCCACTTTCAAGCCGTGGAGGAAAGAAGGGCAGGGAAGACTGTCTGCACCGCAGGAAATCTTCACTGCACTCATTGATTTGACAATATAATCGTTGGACTTGACATGAATTTCATCTACTTTATGATTGCATTAAGAGCTGTTAGCATCAGTCCTCTATATGTGTGAGTGTGTGCCTATACATGTGCTTAATAGGTCTGGGCAGTAATTAGTGGACTGCAGGTCTGTAAATAATCAGAGCATAATCGACGACACACGACAAACTGTACTGGAGCCTGCCTCTGTATTATGTATACATTAAAGGGATGTTTTGAAGTGGGGTTTTATGAGGTACTTATCCATAGTAGGTGTATAACTTAGAGTACATGACGGTCGGCACGCCCCCCAGCATCGACAAACAGACAGGAGCACCGGCACCGGAGCAAAGCAATACAGTGCTGTGGACGGTTACAGCAGAAAAAAATATTTTAGCCACCTAAAAGAGAGGATCACCTAAAAAAAATTATATCTGTTTAAGTATACGCTATATTTAGAATATCTTCCGACAGCGATTTGAACTGAAATTGAAATGTATATCTATGCTGTTTTTGTCATCTGATTCTGCTATAGCTTTGGAGAGATTCTGCTCTTTGGAGAGAGCATTGAAAAGTTTCACTTTCAGTTCAGTTCCCCTGTCGGGAAAGAGAAGGAATGGGCTGTCTGATGGCAAGATAAAGCTGGGAAAATATTCTCAGTGTACACTTACACAGATATTGATTTTTTTTTTTTAGGTGGGCCTTTCTTTTAGGTGGCTAAAACATGTTTTTTCCCCCCCGTCCACAGTTCTGTATTGCTTTGCTCCGGTGCCGATGCTCCGGTGTGTTTGTCAATGCTGGGGGCACACAGACCGTCATCTACTGTAGGTAATACATCTACAATGGATAAGTACTGTACCTCATACAACCCAACTTCAAAACACCCAAACTATCCCTTTAAGGATCTCACAGGTGGCACACATTTTACCCACAGAGGTCAGCTTGTGGGTTCCTACCATCATAATGTTTGAGTGCATACTGTTATATTTCTGCAAACCAATGCAACAAAGCACACACACAAATATGCACACATATAGATTACACAGACACTGAGGCACTGCCAGCAGCCTATCACACCTGTGCACCCCAGTCAAGCGCTCAAACCATAAGATATATATATATATATATATATATATTGGGGCAGTGGTAACCTAAAGGTTAGAGAAGCGAGTTTGAGACCGGAAGGTCGCCGGTTCAATCCCAGGATAAATCTGGGTGGGGAAAGTGAAAAGCAGCACTTGCCCCTCCCTCATTACCACCACTGAGGTGCCCTTGAGCAAGGCACTCAATCCCAACTGCTCCAGTGGAGCTGCTCAGTGGCCAGCAGATCAGACTGTGGTTGTAGGTGTGAATGTGTAACTCTGTGAATGTGATCAGGGCTTTCCTGAAAAAGAGAGCATTGCTCTCAGTGAACCTCCCACTGAATAAAAATATATATATATATGTATATATATAAGACAATGATAGTAAAATGACTCATTTGGGTTACTAGAATAGTTCAGGCAGGGACTTTGGTGTTCTGTTCCAAAAATACTGATCAAAGATATCCACAGGTTCTGCAGCTGCTCCCTCAATTTATTGCCCTCATTGCAGTTCAGTGGATGTCTTTCTTTTTCTATTTTTTTCCTGACAGTCATCAAAGAAAACATGATATTGTGTCAGAGGTCAGCTTGTGGGTTCCTACCATCATAATGTTTGAGTAAAAACTGTTATATTTCTGCAAACCAATGTAACAAAGCACACAGACAAATATGCACACATATACTGTAGATTACACAGACACTGAGGCACTGCCAGCAGCCATTCACACCTGTGCACCCAGTCAAGCGCTCAAACCGTAAGATATAAGACAATGATAGTAAAAATGACTCATCTGGGTTACTAGAATAGTTCAAGCAGGGACTTTGGTGTTCTGTTCCCAAAAACACTGATCACAGATACGCACAGGTTCAAGGGCTCAATGTATTGCCCTCATTGCAGTTCAGAGGATGTCTTTCTTTTTTCTATTTTTTTCCTGACAGTCATTAAAGAAAACATGATATTGTGTCTATTCTTTTTTATCCCTTTTCTTCTTTCTATCTTTGGGTTACCAAATGTTTGCTATGTGGTGCCTAAAACCCGTTACCACCCTGTGGTGGGCGATGCTTCCCCTTTAATGTGGAGCAGCAGTGAGGACAGGAGTGTCGGTGAAGGAGGGAGCTCAGAGGAGACAGAGAAAGAGACAGAGAGAGAGAGAGAGACAGCAGAGACAGAGAGAGAGAGAGACAGAGAGATGGGGCGAGGCGCGCAAGAAGCTCTTAGTATGCGCTGCGATGCCCGACTGCAGCCCACGCATCTCCGCTATGGCGAATTATGGTGAAATATGAGAGACATGGGAAGAGACGGCAGCTCCAAAACAGTCGGTCGTGATGAGATGACACATCCTGCTGGACAGATTGGTTCAAATGAGGGAAGAAGAAGGAGCGCTATGAAGGACTGGACTCACGACCCCACGGCACCTTTTTAAGAGGAGACAAAACTGGATAAAAATACATGCGTCTGCGCACCAAGAGGGTGAATTCTCCTGCATGCCATTATCTGAAATATATAGTCCGACATATATGCTGCTTTGTTTAGTGCATGGAGTCTATTGTGGCTGTCCATGATCCACACACACAGGAGGTGGCTGCAAATGAGCATGTCTGGCTGGCACCTGCCACTCCACAAACTAACTCACTCGCGCTTTTTGCCAATCAACTGTAACACTTAATGTCATTTTAATGTTTGAACATCCCAGTGCATGAACCTGCTGGCTGCTTTGGTCTCCGATTTGATTAGTATTTCACCTGTAAGACTATAACGCCCTCAGAGGACTGCGTTATTCCATGGAATGGCTTGTGAACATAATAAGCCTCCATGTGTCACTAATGTGCATCATTGGTGAATTCATATGGATATTCCCCATCAGGAAAAAAGAGTTAAAGGGCTAGATGCAAAAAAAAAAAAACAACAACCTTCTGTTTGGAGATCAAACAGGTGATTTTGCTTTATGAAATCTGCTGAAGTATGTGGGTGCCACCGATTCTAGAAATACTGACAGCAACGCCTCACGCAACCTCCCTTCACCCAATAATAAGTCTCTGCAGATATCAGAGGATTACCTTCTGCTGTTGTTGCAGGCGGCGAGGCGTCATATTTGGCTGATGCCAAGCATTTAAAGATTTGCTCACTTTATTCCCACCACCACAACATCATCCCCCCACCCATCCCACCAGCTTCAACCTGTAGCCATAGCTGCATCACAGCATGTGTCTGCTGGTCACTGAGGCGAGGGACGTAACTCCTGCATCCTCATGCCAATTGTTCCCCTCTTCCACTCCCGCGTCGCTGCAGAGTTTGGCTGGCAGAGAGGAGCTGCTTCGGGCTGACTTTTGACCGGACACTTCTGCTTCTGGGCCCCGTTACGCACTACAAACCAGAGGACACACTGTAAACAAGCCTTACAAGCGCCAGTGCACATATAGGTAGGCCATTTTTTATTTACATATTGTTGCTTTAAATTACACATCTTTGGCTGTGTCTTTAAAGTGGAACCTAGTGTGGCCTGAAATAGGTCCAGTATCCAAAACTATACATCTTCATACATGGTGTGCAGTGGCCCTATGAAGTTATAGTTCAAACAGCTCCGCAAGCATTGGGCCATGTCAACAAACAAAACAAATTTGCATAAATATGACTGATTGATTGATTGGATTTGTAACTTGATGAAGTTTTTCTCGGCTTTGGGGGGTGTTGGTCACGTCACACATACAGAGAGAGGAAATTCATCTCCCAAGATTGTATGGGAGCACTCAGCATCTAATCAGATTGGTTGGTTGTAATGGCACCCTGTGAGAGCTGATACAGTATTACTGGCTGTCATATTGATCCAGCACTGTGCTCATATGAGGGAGAACTCATAACCTAATACACATAGACACGATGGAGCCAATGCGCTCAAGTGGTCCCCCCCACCACCATCCTGCTTGTTATTTTCAGCTGCCCTTCTCTTGCCTGTTTGCAGGAAGGTCTTGAAATAACACAGCATTTCTGGGAATAACTGACAATTTTAATTGGTGAAAGATGTCGACAAAACGAATGGTTCAGAAATATAAACCAGTGGATACACGTAGTCGAATATGCATGCCCCAAATCTTAATTAATAAATCAATTTATTTTATATATATATATATATTGGGTTTTCTTTCTCATTGCTCGTCAAAACACAACATGGTTATCACATTAATATTGCAATCATTCTCTGCTTTCTGTCCCGTCCTGTAGCTCTTCGCAGGCAGATCGGCCTGTACCTGAACCCACAAGCGTGTGGAGCCTTTATCTCCTTGCGGCCCGACGTGGCCCCACCCCGTCTGAAACCTGCAGGTCCCATCCTCCTCCAGCATGACGGTTGCTACGAGCGACCCTGCGGACGAAGCCGCAGCACATCCGGGTCAGCCTCACGACCAGTATGACCCGGAGCTGGATCACGAGTGCTGCGAGAGGGTCGTCATCAACATCTCGGGCTTGCGCTTTGAGACGCAGCTCAAGACCCTCTCCCAGTTTCCAGAGACGCTGCTGGGGGACCCCAAGAAGAGGATGAGGTATTTTGATCCTCTCCGGAACGAGTACTTTTTTGACCGGAATCGGCCGAGTTTTGACGCTATTCTGTATTACTACCAATCGGGAGGGAGGCTGCGTCGGCCTGTTAACGTGACGCTGGACATTTTTTCTGAGGAGATCCGGTTTTATGAATTGGGTGAGGAAGCTATGGAGATCTTCAGGGAGGATGAAGGTTTCATAAAGGAAGAGGAGCGGCCTTTGCCGGAGAATGAGTTTCAGAGACAAGTGTGGCTGCTGTTTGAATATCCAGAGAGCTCAGGTCCTGCACGCATCATCGCCATCATCTCTGTCATGGTGATTCTTATCTCTATTGTCAGCTTCTGCCTGGAGACATTGCCAGTTTTCCGAAACGATGATGAGGAGATGTACAATTATCCATTCCCGGCCATGTCCAACGCCACGTATACCTATGACAGCTCGGCCTATTTTAAAGACCCTTTCTTCATTGTGGAGACCCTCTGTATCATCTGGTTCTCCTTTGAGTTTCTAGTCAGATTCTTTGCCTGTCCCAGTAAAGCTGGATTTTTTGGCAACATCATGAACATCATTGATATTGTGGCGATCATCCCCTACTTCATCACTCTGGGTACAGAGCTGGCAGAGAGGCCAGAGGACGGCCAGGCAGGCCAGCAGGCTATGTCTCTGGCTATTCTCCGAGTCATCCGTCTAGTCAGGGTGTTTCGTATCTTTAAACTCTCGCGTCACTCCAAGGGGCTCCAGATCTTGGGCCAGACTCTGAAGGCCAGTATGCGTGAGCTGGGCCTCCTCATCTTCTTCCTGTTCATCGGCGTGATCCTCTTCTCCAGCGCCGTCTACTTCGCGGAAGCAGACGAGCCACATTCCCAGTTCAGCAGTATCCCTGAGGCCTTTTGGTGGGCCGTGGTTTCCATGACCACCGTGGGCTACGGAGACATGGTCCCGACAACCATTGGAGGAAAGATTGTGGGGTCTCTCTGCGCCATCGCCGGCGTGCTGACTATTGCCCTGCCCGTACCCGTCATCGTGTCAAACTTCAACTACTTCTACCACAGAGAGACGGAGGGCGAGGAGCAGGCACAGTATCTGAATATCACGAGTGTGCCTAAAGTCAGCTCGGCTGACGATCTTAAGAAGAACGGTCGGAGCGGCAGTGGGTCCACTCTCAGTAAATCTGACTATGTGGAGATCCAGGAGGCTGTGAATCACAGCACGGAGGACTTCAGACCAGAGGGCATGAAAACAGGAAACTGCACCCTGTCCAACACTAATTATGTCAACATCACTAAGATGCGTACAGATGTATAACGTGAGCTACTGTAGATGGTTAACTTCAGCTGGGGTCTGTAACGGGATGATGAAGGTGTGACTCCATGTATTGACCAACATATGGCGCCCAGAATGGGAGTCCAGAGCAGAGTGGGTTGGAGAAAGGGTCAGTCGAGAGGACCTCATGTTCTCCCACATCCTATGGACCTATCGGCGCATATCATAGAATTGCCACCCGTCTTATTTAGGACATTGTCAGTGTCTGCATGGAGTTAGTCTTACCTATGTGACAGTAGTCATCCTGTTCGCAACAGTAGCCAAATAGTAGCCTAACCAGTAATAACCAATATTAACAACGTAAAGGGACCACTAGTTTCTACCTTCTTGCTCAAACTGCCGCTGGGAGAAGATGCACGACAGCAACAATTTAGATCAGCGTAACATTTATTTTTAAATGTAACTTAACTTGTGATCAAAAACAGGCCATTTTATCAGCAATTCATGAGCAACTTTAATCTGCTGCTCTAACTGCCAAGGTCCTGACTCAGAGAAAAACAAAATCACCAAGATCGCAGCTGTTCTGTCAGGGGAAAACTGAAGTGCACAATAAAGAGCGAGAGCGCGAGAGAGAGAGCGATACTAATACGCTTTTGGCCAAATGGTCATTTGTTGCTTTCTCTGTCAGAGAAGCCTGAGTGCACTAGCATTCCTCCCTGGGCCCTACCTAGATATTGTTTAGTAGGAGCTAGTGGCTTCTGTAGAGACCAACAGATGCTGTAATTCTGGACCACAATAGCACACCTTCTTTTTCCTGCCATTTTTCTTCGATGAAGCTGAAGTGGATTTACAGTATGTACACTCTCGCCAAGACTCTGCCTTTTTTGTTTGCAGCCAATGGAAGCTAGCGGGTGGACAGAAGAAATGTCTCACCAAACAGAGTGAATGTTTATTTATTGATGTGTGTTCGTTTGATTTGTTGTAATGTATGCTTTTTTAGTAATATGATGAATGTGTGCTTCTCACCTACATTTTGGTTGGTTAAGATGTAGAAAGATAGTGAATATTTTCTCTGCAGCGTTCTGAGTGAGTGCCTATATCTCCATCCTCTTACCTTTAAGTGTCTCTTTAGCCGCCACCCTGGTCCGCCGTAATAGACGTACAGTGAGGAGTGATCAGTTTGACACCACTGCCCAGCATGAATGTTGCTGTTCTTGACTTCATAGCATTCCATCTTTGTAGAAATAGATCAAATGAGATTAAGGAGGAAACTAGGGTAAGGTTTTAGTTTGTTGTTTTTGTCAGAAGCATAGACTGTATATAAAGTTGGACGACGTGACAGCTCCCCAAAAATGAAGCCAAAACATCTCGATTGCCCTTTAGTGGCTGGCTGCAGTATATGTCATAAATCCCGCCCCCTCCATGTTAGTGGATGGGACATGGACCAAACTTAAAAATCAAAGTACACATCAAATACATTTTTCCCAAATTTGGTATCTGTCATTTTAGGTAGTTCTTATCACAGTGATGTATGTTCAAGTGTTCATTTTCTGGATAAGTTTGGTTTTAATTAGTTATTTGATGCTATAAAAAGGGGGTGACATGTCATGATTGACAGCTGTGATTGACAGCTGCTCTGAGTGAAGTAGTCGCAGAGCCGGAGGCTCGGGAATTGTACGAGAGAGGAGATGTAACTTTAACTTTCCATAACCATCACGAGTCTACGTAATAGAACATGTGTCAATTGACATGAATGTAGTTATAGAGATATTATGGGTAGTTGTTGTGTCTTTCTAGCTAAACAGCTACTGTGGTGCTAATGTAATGCTCAGCTTGTGATTGGCTCGGACCGTTGTATTGGCGGGACCTTGGCCTCCAAATTACGTGAAAATCTTGTGTCGTCCATCTATATATACAGTCTATGGTCAGAAGCAAATTTCAACCAAGTTCAAGGTTTATGGCAGTTATCTTGTTTTATGTATAAGGCTTTTTACAGTATTAACTTTAAAAGTTTAAAATGACATTTTTTTCTAAAAGCCAACAACCAAAGAAAGAGCTCAATGCTCAACTAAAATGTATCCATGACACCTTTAAGGTCCATCTTTTGTCATCCAGCAAGACTGAATAATGCAAACCTGGCATTGCTCATGTAAATGTCAGTGTTAAAGTCTAAGCTTGTTTATAATATCCAGAAGCTCATTAGCAATACAGGTAAAACTGACTGCTCTTACCAAATCAATTTGATAAATAATTTCAGCATGTCATGTCCTCTTTCCCATATATTTCTCCTCTAACAATTGATAAAAATGAGTAAACTTTGCCTGCCTCTGGAACAAGTTCAAAGTGTTGCTAGTTCAGTTATTAGATCACCGAAGACAAATGTGCTTCCACCTGGCATACTGTATCTTGTAAAAGAGATTAATTTTGTTCTCAGTATTTGTTTTTCTTTTTGATATTTGTGCAGTTTGAACAATCATTCCATCGGCATAATGCAGGATCGAAGCTACGTGTCCTCCATCAGCTCAAACAGATGCTATTCTGCTATTGTAGTGCTGCATGTCCTTTGAAGTATCCATCATAGCATGAATTAGTATGAATAATACTTAAAAAGCAAATAGGCATCAATATATTCCTATATCTCTACTGCCGCTATGTGCAATACCGTATGAAAGACAAGTGTCTTGCTTTAGAAGTGTGTGTCATGCTTTGCATATGCATCTTCTTGCCATTGCTATCTGAAATAACGAGGCGCAAACCATGTGATGTATTTACCCAGAGAGGGTTGTGTGTCCGTTTTGTTAACCAAAGTAACAGCAGGTTAAACATGAGAGGAAACAGAACAGGGATAGCTAAACACATGATCCACCCTTCAGACATCGTCCCGCTCGCTTCAGCTTTCAAGTCTTTGTAGTCAACTGCAGTCACAACCCAGTAACTGTGTCTCATAGTGAAAGCACAACAACAGCTACTATCTGCTGCCAGCCCAGTGGATGCACGGATTCAGTCAGTCAGACTTTTTGCCCAGCCAAGTGTATCATAATGCTCCAAGGGACTGTCTTGAGTGCGCTTATCTCTGATATATAGGTCCATCACGCTCAGTGTGTAGTCTTGTCTCTGCATCTGTGTGTGTGTGTGTGTGTGTGTGTGTATGTGAATGAGAGAGAGACAAAGAGAGCTTTTAGATGCACAGAAGCTGAGTGTGTAGCTCTTAAGAGAAAACGTGGTAGCAGTCATCTGAAATACTGCTCTTCTTGACTCCAGGTCCGGTGCTCTGTATATTCTATTCCATCCTAACACACTGTTTACAGCCTGTGTATACTGTATGTTCAACACATGCATATAGTACAGTATATTAAACAAAGAAAGGAATGTCCTGCCACACTCACTAGAGATGAGATCTATGAGCTTGTGTTGACTTATGAGATAAGCAGCCAATTGCTGAAGGGAATAGAAGGAAAGAAAGAGAGGAAAGGTTGGGAAGGGAAATGTGATAATGAAAGTAAGATAAAACACTGCCCACACCCTCTTTTGCTGTTTAATCTGATGTGTACTTGTATTTTTCTAAACTGTTCTTGTGTACCGGAACACCTATGTGACTTTATGTGACTTGAAAGCTTCGTCTGGACTCCTGTCGTTTCCACTCTTGTTACCAACAAGCACACTATCGAAGTGACACTCTGTCAAGACAAAAACACTCTCTCGGAGAAACCGACAGGACATCAGGATCATGTGAACCAAGGAATACAAAGACAAAAGGACGCTTGACACACACATGCCGGACAATTTTACACACACAGCCGGTGTACACGCACTGCCTGTGACGGTCACGTCCGCCGTCAGGACAGACACCTATATCGAACTTCAAGGCCACAAAGTGAACGGTCTTAAACCCGCCGCTGGTGGCGAACACACGTAGCCATGTAAACAATGTATCTAAGAGTTACAGCTGCTTTCGATGATGTCTTAAAATGCCTAAAGCTTCAGCTTTAAAACGAGCTTCTGCCATGTACAGATTCCTGTGTAGCAGGGAATCAAAGTGTATGCTTGCTGAGTTAATCCAAGAAACTAAAGTTGTATAGTAAGTGAATTATCTCTTAGGTTTAACATGCTCTAGGGACTAAGGGTGGTCGTATATGAACGAATCGAAAAGGGAATATAATTTCTATGAGAACTTTAACTTATTTGTGTCATCAGACACTGTGTAAATGAACTGTTGTTTTCACTATGTTTTTCTATTTGAATGTTATTGTTGGCTGACCTTTGAGCCTCCTACAGTGCAGGGGCTGAGGTTTGACTGAAATACACATGCAGGCCTTGGTAATATAGATTCTGTCTGTACTGTCTTAATACATATTTACCCCAAGACCACCACGTCCTCTTACCTTCTTTAACTATTTGCCACAAATACTGTATGTGTTTATGAGATTTAGATCACCCTCAGCTTCTTCACTAGCTATCTTTAGCTTTTGCAATATCTACTCAGCTATCTGTATAAAGTGTGTTTTTTTTCTACCATTGTAAGGAGAAAGACTGAACCAAGAAGCATCTATCGTTACATACAAACGGACCTGAACGCTTGCCATGCCCTTCATGAGGACTTCCAGTGAATATAAACTGATTCATAGAGAATATTGGTAGAGAGATACGTTCATCATTCAAAATAATTGTAAATTATGAACCTATTATGAATACTAATGGTCTTCATGATGATATCAATAATAACATCTTTATGATAAACTCAAGCTACTGTTGTGTCTTTCTAATGGGATGTAAAGCATTGGTTCCTAACCTTAAGGGGTCGTCAAAGATCACAGGGTGCATAATAACACACTTACTGGATAATTTATACAAAAGTCTGTATACAAAACTATTTAAAAAGATATATTTTTTGCTACTTAGTAGGCCACATTCTGTTGAAACCTGGTATTTCTGCACAGTTGCAGATAAAGATCAAGCTACACTAATATTATTAGTATTATACTATTTGTTGAATGAGATTCCAGTGCATAGCATTGCTTCCGACTCTAGTGGTTGAAATATTTCCAATAACTCCAGAGCGTTGTAAAATCTAAATTATTGAAAAAGATGGCTGTAATCATTTCCAAAAAGTCACAACGTGTTTTTTATCTACGGAAATATTCTGCTCCGATCCATATTTGTTGGCGTTTAGCCTTTCAAAAACAACATTTTCACTGCTGTCAAAAAACTGTTTGCTCTTCTGGGTACACACAAAGGGAGGCATGCAACGTGGGGCAGTCTAGCAGCAGCTTTTCTTAGATACAAGTAGGGGGCTTCAAGGAAAATATGTAGAGAACCCCTGATGTAAAGGACCTTTTGTGAAGATGTAGGCAAAAAGACAAATCGATTTGCAATTCCAATAGTGGATTCAGATCAGTTTGTCTCATTATGATATATTAGCCCAAATCAGCTGATTTGATCTATTATGTTTCACCACAGCAATGTACTCTGTTTATCCAGAATGCACAGAATTGTGCAGAAAATGATTCCTCAAACTCTGTATCACTAACTGTTTACATGAAATCCAACAACTTACTGTAGGCCCTGTGTTAAAACATCAAGTCACTGAAGCATACAGTTTGTAACCTATCCAATTCTACTTTGGTGCTCTTATAGAGATAAATAAAACCGAAATGTTCCATATACAATATAACTTGATGAAAGCATCACTGGAGTGGCCGCTCTCATGTCCATTACAGATCTAAATCGACTATCGACCCTCGCCTCCTCAGTGCTTTTGTGCCCTGCTTCTCTCCTTAAGTGAATCTTATGCTGTGAGAAAGCGTCTATTTATAAAACCAGCAAGGGGGAAAGTGAGGAAGAGAGAGGAGAGCAAAACACTCTTGACTCCCGGTTCAATGTAGAGTGGGACCAGTACAAACATTCTGTGTATCAGTGTCATTTCAACGTAGAGTCTAACACTTCCCTGTCACCTGGAAATGTTTGTGTCTCCTATCTTTGTCTTTTGAGTTTGATCTTGCTTTCCCTGTGTATTATTTGCCCCTTTCATATTTCCTTTCCCACACACTTTCCCTTGTGTTCATCTCTCTCCATCTCTGCCTCTCCACCATCAGCGCTAAGCACCAAAGTAATGCACATGTGGGTGATCTGATTTTCCTCTCAGACGTATATTAGCAGGAGTGTAATGCTCCCTCCGGGCCACCTCAGTTGGCCTCGGTTCCGGTATGTCAGCTAAGGACAGTAGCCAGGCATCTTTCCAGACAACTGATGGGTATTGATCTACTCCTTGCTGTTTGATTATCTATGTATTAAACAGAAGCTCAAGTTCTCTTTAAGCCAGCCAGACAGACAGTATTGCAACTATATCATACATCTGTGGGTTATCCCTGTCATACAATGTATGTGAGGTTGTTCCCTGCTTTCGTCCTGACTTGCACTTTTATTTAATGATTTAAAGTGGCCAGGATGAAATAACAAAATTAATATATTACCAATATTGCATTCCTGCCCAGTTTCTCTCCTATGGCCTGTCATTTTGATGGACACAAATGCACTTGCGCTTGCATGTCATTTGAGGGAATATTTTCCCTTTGCAGTATGAGCTGATTTATAATCTAATACAGCCCAGTTAATGGCCTGTCAACCTGAGCTTTCTTTATAGCACACTACGTTCCAGCGGGGAAACCTGCATGCCCATCTGTACATTTATGTATGTGTGTGGAGGAGGGGAATCCCTTTTGCTCTCCCAACGGTGGAAGCCCCCCTCATCTATTAATAGCAGACACAGCAGGTTTCCCTCCTGCTTATAGGGAATACCCCTGTCTTGCTTTAAATAGTTAAACAGCCAGAGCACTGTGTATATTGTGTAATTTATAGTCATTATTAGTGTGGAGGGCCAAGATTGTTTTGTTGTTGGATCGGTAGTTTTATCCATCAGATGTAGGGATGATGCATGGTTGAAATAGGGAGTGCATAATCGAGGGGGTGGAGCGGGAGCGGGGTCAGACTTTAGGTGGATGTATGAATGAGAAAAGAAGGACGCCACTGGGGAGTTTCAGCCTGTCAGTGTGTTTAATGAGCTGAATTGATTTATGGATTTAGCCCACATTCTGCAGGCTGCGCTCCATCATATACCTTTACTTACAGCCAAACACAGTACGGCAAGGGTCTTCAGTATTATTGTGCTAATAAGATGTGTTTATAGTATGGAATAGCTTTTAATTTACAGTTTAAGAGCTGTGTTTAAGGTGACATCCCTCATATTATTTCAAGATGTTCACATAAACCAAATAAAATAGAGCGAGGGGTTTCAAGATATTTGTTATAGAAAATATACAGTATTTATATCCTTTAAGTTATCTTATTTTTGCAGTTTGCATTCAGTCCAGTATAGGTTTCATAAATAGATCCATATGACATATATGGAGAAGGAGGCCTTCCCTCTTAACAGAAAGGAAATATTATATATTTTTCTGCTGTTTCTTTACTATACTCCATCTCTCTTAATCTCAGCCAGCCAGGCAACAAAATAAAGCATGTGGAAGCAAAACAAACACAAGGCACAGAGTAACGTGTTGAGAGTTGAGAGGCATAACAAGCTAATCTGCATAGCAAAGCCTACTGTAGCAAGCACAGCAGTGACCTTAAGAGAAACAGACTATGCATGATAAAATAAAGGAGTTAAGGAATACACTATGCTCCCTTTTTAGCATAAACAGTGCTGCATAATCAGTTAAACTTGAAACAACCAGCTTGGTTGCAGGCTGCAGAAGAAAAATCCTCTCTTTTACCTAAGAGTGGGTATCAGAGTATGAAGGACAAACACATCCACTGAGCTGAAGGGTATCAATTCAAACAGTGAGCAAAGAGCATATCTTTTAAATAGAAAATTAAAGGTAAAACTCAGTGTGTGTCTAGACTGATGAACAGCATGACGTCTGCTGACCCTGCTGCTTTCATAAATGACTTGAAGAGGTGAAACCGTATGAAGGACGGTACCTGCCAAAATCAAAAATCAATGAATAAATAATGAATATGTCATTAAATGTGAGGCAGAAATGCATAAAGAAATGTCAACAGAAATGTGTAAAGAAATGTATAAAGAAAAGAATATAGAAATAAATAAGTTTGGGGAAAAAATAAGGGCTGATATGCAAAGGGAAAATTGTGCAGAAATAAATAAATACATAAATACATTAATAAATACATACATAATATGTATGATATAATACAAAACAATATAAAATAAATAAAGAATAAATGAAAAAATAAATAAATGAAAAATAAATGCAAATATAAATAAATACATTTTAAAAGTAATAAAAATAAATGCATAAATAAACAAAAGGGAAAATTTAACAGAAGAGTGAATAAATAAGGGAATTAATACAAAGATAAATAAATACATTTTATCAATTAGTTAATGGCTGCATTTTTTTTTTGCTACATTTAATGACATATTTATTTATTTATTTATTTTATTATTTATTTATATTTGATTTTAGCAGCTAAAACTGAACCTTGTGCAAGCGGTGAACTTGCATCACAGTAAGAACACGCATGCATCAGGATACATCAGGATTTCTTTTATAAAAACTCTAGTTTTGAGACATTTCAACTGAGTTAAACCTAAGAACAGATGGTGTGGATTTGTACTGGCTGAGTGGACAGAGAATGAAGGGCCTCCTGCAAAGTTTTTTGTCTTTATGGACCACATGATTTCACCTAGTAAATCAGGCATAAACATACTCCTCCTTAATTCATTCCTTACTGTTCTCCCATCTTCCCCCTAGTGTCCATGAGCAGCCATGCAAATGTCTGTATGCTAAACTTGGATCCTTTACTCTCTATGTGCATTAATGCTGAGCTGTGCAGCATGCTTTACACCTTAATGACATAATGTGTGTCAGATTCTTTTTTAACTAAATAAACCCAAATCATTTTTACTTCTTCTACTTCTCAAGTCTTGAGGATAAGCTAACCAATTGTTTCACATTTTAAATGTCTGTGTCAAACTGCACTAAACAATTGTTTGCATTAAGTAAAAATCTGTCTAAGATGAATATCTATAAAACAATTTATTCATTTATTTATTTTCTTATTTTTTTATTTAATTCCATGAGTTTTTGTCTCGTAAATAAAGAAATTAAGTGAAATAAATACTAAAGAAAATGAATGACACGTATTTTTTTTAAAAAAGACAGTAGTTTCAGTTGTACCTTTCTTGCTTTATTACAAAAAAGATGTCAGCAGCTCTGCGACAGAAAGCAGGACTGTCAAAAGCCATTAACAGGACACACCACTAGTGTGTGTGGGTGTGTGTGTGTGTGTGTGGCTAAGTGCAATAATAGTCACCACAGTGAGGAAACAGGCAAATGATACCCACTTCCTCTCCTCTCTGTACCTCAACTGACTCATCACTCACAGACATGATATGGGGGGCTTAAAATATCCCACCCGCATAAATAATTCAAAGTCAAAAACCACGTTCTACAATCCTTCCTGGTCTCCGTTTTTCTTTTCTGTTTCTCCCTCGCTCTTTGGTCCCTTTAGGCATTGTCTGTCTTTCTCAGGTGTGTTCTTACTCCTCTTTCTTCTTACCTGCAAGAACGCTGTAAAACACATATTTGCAGATGTGGTCACACTGGCCCACTGGACACATGCACAATATTCAGCTATTTGTTTTTGTTCCTCATGCCTCTTAGTGTATTGATCAAGCATGCATCAGGAGCGGATTACATAATGGGTTGGTGATTGGAGAGAATTAGCAGTGGATGGTTACTTAACTTTAGTAATTGTATCTCAATGTCAAGGGTTCATTTACTCTCCCTCCATTTGTCTGGTCCCCTGTGTTCAAACACCCAACCCACAGAATAATATAGCTCTTTGTCATTTAAATTTAGCATTCTAGTATCCTTCCTTAGTGAGAAAATCTGTGATATGGCTGGAGAGTAACTCAGACATTACACCTCCCACCTGCTTCATCACTCCTCAGTTATCAGCACCAAACAGGGGAGAGGAAGGTGAAACGTATCCAATCAAGGATGAAGCTCAATAAAGATATCATAAAGGCAAAATATGATGAATAAGTAGCCTTTTTATTCTCCTGACAATAAATAAATAAAGCAAATCTGTCACAAAGTACCAAAGAAAAACCTGCAAACCCAATTTAACAGATCCTTTCTCTTTCCTTTCTCTTTCCGTTTAGTCCTTGCCTACTCTCTTTGGCCTATTTTTGTGACTCAGATGGGAAAACAGAGCAGAAACAGGGTGTTGGCAGTAACAGCTTTGGGAAGAATATTTAAAAAAAAAACAGAATTGTGAGTGAGTGAGAAAAGAGCAATAGACCAGGCCTGTTGAGACACGCAGTCGAGGCTTCATGGAAGAAGACAGCGCTGCTCATGAATATGAATTTATACGGTGGAAATGCACATTAACAGGCAGAATGATCCTGTTGTGTGGCCGTGTAGACTGTTACGACCCGGCCTAGGGGAAACCCTGGCACAAAATACAGAAATCAATTTTCATACGACCTCCGGGTCGTCACAAGCCTGTAAAGCTAACAGTGTATGTCTGATCTATAAATAAGGGACTTGAAAAATCAACAACGCATGTCATTTGCAGGATGGAGCTAAATCAATTTGAGGGTGCATTCCAAATATTTATGGATTTAAAAGTTAACTGTACTTGTGACTAAACTGTAAGAAAACATTAACACATAGTTGATGCTCATTGAGCAGTGGCAACAATAGAAAAATAAATATGGAACCTGCTCTCTTCATTTCAGATTTGATAAATTTGTTACATAACTGATCTCTGGCGATGCACTGCAGTCTGCAGATTTACACCAATGATTCGATATGCCGATAGGGGAAACTGTTTCATTGTTTAAAGGAGCATCGGGACTAATTGCTCTGGACCATTTTAAATGAGATTAGAGCTGCAATTATTAATTGATTAGCTGTCAACTATTAAATTACTTGCCAACTATCTTGATAATCTTAATATATAACAAAGTGTATAATAATTTGTCATAATTCTCTGATTCCAGCTTCTTAAATGTGAATATTTCCTGGTTTCTTTACTCCTCTATGAATGTCTTTTAGTTGTGGACAAAACAAGACATTTGAGGACATCATCTTGGGCTTTGGGAAACACTGACCGACATTTTTCACCAACATTTTATTGACTAAACAACCAATCGATTAATCAAGAAAATAATCAACAGATTAATCGACAGTGAAAATAATCATTAGTTGCAGCCCTAGATGGGATACATCATAATCAACCAGTGTTTCAACAAGTTTTTCTTGGGACTAGTGCATCCTTGAAACTGACTTTAGTCTAGTCACATTTACAAATAAATACAAACAAAATCAAAACTTAAATTTAAGAACTATAAGACCTGAAGAGTAAACAAAGTGCAGTGCCACCAGAAGCCTGCAGAGGGAAGCCTATCCATACTGTGTGCACTCCACTCCACATGTGACTGTGTACCAATCCATGCTCAGTCAGACAGGAGCCAGACAGTGGCGTCCCCTCCCCAGCCTGAGGCTGCAGGCAGGTCCAGGGGTCAGCCGGTGGAAGCATCTGTACCAGACACATCCATTTAAACAGTGATGATGGGAGGAGATTAATATGACAGTAAGCAATGCGGTGAATCGTATTCAGCCATTGGGCGTTGTTTACCCCTTTGACCTGCACGGCCCATATGAAATAGATACTCAATGGCTATGCAAGAGATAAAGTGGTGCAGGTGGAATTGCAAAAAAAAATTAAATGTCTATATGGAATGCATTAAAGGATAGGTTAACAATTTTTCAAGTCTTGAATCTTAAAACAATATGCACATATGAACATTGAAAGAGTTACTGGTCGCTGTAATTGTTCCCCCTGTCCTTACTGGCTGTGAAAAAGTCTCTTTTTAAAGCAGTTTCAGTGTAAGTGATGGGAGACAAAACCCACAATCCTCGTTCTGTACAGTCAACATGTTCTCATCCCAGCTCACACACTTTAATAGGCTACTCTATCAAAACATAAGCACAACTACAAGCCAAGTATACCTTTCTGCATATAAGGCAAGAACACTTAATTATACTTTTCTTAAGTATATCTCGATCAAAAGATTAAGTACAAGTAGGCCTATAAGCCAAGTATACTTAGACTTTTCTGTCTACTTGTCAGTATAAGCCAAGCATACTTAAACTGTTCTTTATACTTGTCAGTATGAGCCAAGTATGTATACTTTTGTTAAGTATATCTGTGATAAGTACATACAAAGTAAACTGAAATTATACCCTCTTTTTTAAGTTTAAAAGTAGTATACTAATAGAACATTTGAATAATCTTCTTTTTAGTAAGGGTCGTCACATACTGCCGCTTCACATCAAGTGTGTATAAAGTCTTTTAAAGGGGAACTCCACTGATTTTACATATTAAAGTCACAATTTACAGGTGTTGGGGAGTGGGGCATCATAAGTGAACAAAAAATTGCAAAGTTATAATTCATAGACATTTTGATTTGACAAAAATTAGAATTAGTTTCATCCTTCAGTATTGAGATTAGAAATGTGAAGAGAAGGTTATCATGACTGATGGTGGTCAAGAGAGCATAAGGGGGCAGCCTGGCAGAGGTTAGGAAACAAGCCTTTTTTAAATCCCCTTAGTCTCTCTCTCTCTCTCTCTCTCTCTCTCTCTCTCTCTCTCTCTCTCTTTTCCTCTCTCTCTCTCTCTCTCTCTCTCTCTCTCTTTTCCTCTCTCTCTCTCTCTCTCTCTCTCTCTTTTCCTCTCTCTCTCTCTCTCTCTCTCTCTCTCTCTTCTCCTCTCTCTCTCTCTCTCTCTCTCTCTCTCTCTCTCTCTCCCGCTCTCTCTCACTACTGCACTTCCTGTTCCTCTGTTCCTCCTCTTTTCCTCTCTCTCTCTCTCTCTCTCTCTCCCTCTCTCTCTCTCTTCCCCTCGAGATAAAGCAACACAGCTTTGCTTTGGAGGACGAAGAAAAAAAAAAGAGGGGATTTTGCAAGCGGGGAATTAGCCAAATTAAAGATAATCATGCTGTTGTTATATCACTGTCACATCTGGCCTCAAGGTGATTGGCCGGGGCTCCTTGGCGGTGCCTGCTGTCTGTGCGCTGAGCCCGGAGGTGGCTGCAGGACGCGCGTTGTGGTCAGTCGATCCGGTGCGCACTAATGCGCACTAACCATGCGTCCGGCACGGCCCGGCACGGCCCGGAGCGCACAACTCTCACCAACAACAACTAGAAGAAGTTTGTAGGATCTCACTGAAGGTAGGCCGCTTCCCTCTCCTCCTCCAAGAGTCTGTTGCAACATGTGCTACAGTTCAGGTTCCTGTGTGATCCAGCCGTTTAAATTCAACCAGCTGTTGCACAGTCGCGCTGCACGAGAGGCGCTCCTGTTTGCAGCCGGAACAACAGAGAAATCACAGCTGGATTTGTTTCTAAAGAAATTGGAAAAATGAAAAATTAACATTTAGGCTATACAAAACAGAATATGGCTTATTCTTTATGTCAATGCTAATTCTTCCATCTGGACAAATCCTTTCTTCTTCTTAATATGATATGTGAGTCATTCTATAATTAGGGGTACATTTCATGTCAACCAAAAAGTGAGGAAATCAGTTTTCTTTTTTGATAAATAATTTACCATAATATACTATAATATAAATGTGCTAAATTCATAAATCGCCAAGCTTAAGCTTTAATAACTTTTTAAATATTTTAATGAAAATAAACATTTGATTCATTATTTTTGTCAACTGTGTTACAGACAAAAGTTGTGTCATATAAAACATGAACAAGGTACTATACATTTGATAACACATTTGTTTGAAAGTTTTTGAGCCTATTCACCAGGGGTTTTAAGGTTGTCTGTGTAACTGATTTGAAAATATGAATTTTGAGCTTCATAATGGACATTTTGTCAGGAAGGATGAATATTTTTTCAACTTATGTCCACATTACACTGAATTTAGAGTTATTCACCATCCTTATTTAAGCCTTCACTCTCTAAAGATATCCCTCATCTTTTTTTTGTATTATGTCCATCATTGGCTTAATCCCAGCTTGTATTTGTGCTGAGCTCACATTACTTCAGGACTTTTTTTTTTACAGCATCTGTGATGTTGCATTAGTTTTCCTCTTTTCCGGATTGAGGAAAGCCAGCACCTCAGCTTGATTTTTTCTGCTCCTGTGTATATGTCGAAAACACTGAAATATACTGTAGATGCCTCAATGGAATAATGCAACCATAGTTTGCCTTAAGATTTGATGTAATGTTGTATTTACCTCTGTCTGGTGCAGGGTTGCATGCAGCCATCTCCACACATATACCCTATTTTGATTAAAGTTCAAACTGTGATCCATCTGCAGGCAAACTTTCTGAAGTGAGCATCTCATCATTCACTCCCTCATTGTTCTCCATGAACCCCTCAAAACTCCACTGACCCTCCATCCTCCACCCATGGCACGCACACAAAAACTCAAACATGATGTGATCCATTAACACCCGTCGATGTAACACACAAGGTGGAGCAAAAGTTTTGTTTAAAAGAATAAGAAATCTTTTATAGTGAAGGAAGTTTCTCTTGGTGTTGAGACCTGGTGAAAAGCGTCTTTAAATACAGAAAGAGTGAATAAAAAATAATGTTTGGTCTATTTTTGCAATCATTTCTTACCTTGTGATGATCACCAACCGAAAGCCATAATTTACCCCCTATTGTCTCATTTTAACACCAGTTACATTCTCATAAACTGGTACATAAATAGACTCTCTGCTATGAGTCCGTCCACACGCTGTACAGGTTAGTAAATTGTTACTGAGGGAGACAAAAGGGATCAAAAGTAGTGCAGTATGTGTGATATGGTAGGATATTCACTAAATATGCATGGTGTATTTTGGCATCTGTGTGTGTGTGTGTGTGTATGTCTGGATGTCGTGGACATGTGTTTGTACGCCACCTGAGATTAGTGATATGTAAGAGAGAGTCAGACCAGATGGCCATATTTTTCCTAGTCTGAATCTGGCACAAAAAAGGCTTCTAAAAAAAAAATAGCATCATATTTCTGTGAATGACACCAACTTAATCCCCACTGTGGAGGAGGAACACCAGGGTGGGTTGGGTAGACGGTGGGAGGGATGAGAGCGTGGGTGTGTGTTTCATTGCTTTTGAGGTAAAACAAAATGGTGTTATTTAACCTTTTGGCAAATAACCTGTTACTACATGATGATAGACAGAGTTCATGAAGAGTTCAATGAAGATGTTAAGTAACGCGAAGAGATGTTTATATGAACGCTTGAGAAGAGATGTGTGAGGAAGGTAGGTTGAAAACACAGCACAACATTTTGCTGGTGGAACAGGAGTGACTGATTCACATGGAGTTCGAGATAACAACACTTGTTCCCTGTTCAGTTAGCCTTGTTTCAAGAATTATGAGAGTCAATATCTTGATAGGCAGATCGCTCGCTATGACAAATCAACTTCTTAAAGGCTCTGAAGACTAATGTAGTAATGGGATCCTACTTTTCAGTGTATGACTTGATGTGCTAATAATTTGATCCTGTCTTTATCATGAGGAAAGAGTTGTTGGTAGGTGTTGTTTATGCACAGCTATGCTTTGATAATGCTTGGCTTCTGGCTAGGTTTCTGCATGTGTGGTGGGTGCGTTTAACAGTTTCATCCTAAATACAGACAGACCCATGATGGCACATCAAATATCTGTGCCAGCAATGTTGGAACCCATCGGCTATCGGTCTGACGACGATAAGCCTCTGGGGGCAAGGGGCTATATATCTCGGGTTCTGGTGTAACCAGAGGATATCCGGGCCAAGACTTCCTCTTCCGTGCGCTGCTCATAGTTTACAATCCGATTAGCAACTTGAGATGCGAGACTGGAGTTGGAGTTGAGAGACGACGCGTACGACCGGATTTTTTCACAAGTAGACAGTTTACAAGCTAATTTCAAACCAATAAAAAGCAAAATCATCGTCAGACGATAGCCGGTGGGTTCTGAGTTTCTATTTCGGCAAATGCGTTCTGTCTCTTTTGCTCTCCACACGGACGGTTTAACTGCATTCAACCAAAGCCTTCTTGAACGTGATTGGTCAATACTACTCGGACTACAAACGGAAACCAGAACGCTTCCGATGCCAAAATCTTGTCCAGTTGCAAACGGGAATGCAGAATCTCTTTATAGTGAAAGAAGTTTCTCTTGGTGCAGAATCTCTTTATAGAGATTATATTCAGTAAATGGCTTCATACCTCAGACATAATATGTATTTTTGAGAAACCAGAGCATTAGGCAGTATAAGCTATCTGTCTGCTTCCGTCAAACAGCACTATTAGGTGTTTTTGTTAACCTCTGCTGATTGAGAGTCTGGTACTGTAGATCTGAAATATAGGCTATAATGCAATATTTGGGGGATAGTCCCAAGCTTTGTTCCAGGTGGGTTAGGATTTGTTTTGCAATGCAAGTTCATGGCCTTCTAATCTGTTGATTAATTACTCTGATTGAATGGATGACCGTAGTCTGCACCTGCTGGTTAGCCTGTAGCCTCTAGTTTTGTCTAAAGTAGGCATATATGTTCTATTTTTGGATGCTCCACAGGAAGTGTTTCATTAATTAGGAAGGGATTTTGGCTGTACAGTGCTCGTGATCATGCTGTTTGTGTGTGCCGGGTTAGTGTGTGTGTGTGTGTGTCTTGTCAAAAGGCCAAAGGAGGATTTTGGTCCCAGCTGCTGTGCACTGGGACTTGGCCTGGAGCCGGCAGACACACCCATGTCAGCATCAGCAGCTTACCTCTTCCGAATGCCTCGCGGAGACGGCACGTCGACCATAAATCTGCCCCAGACCGACATATGGGCAAAATAATATTTAGATGTTTTCTAGCATTTTGTCAAGAAATAAAATTTCAGCTCTCTTTACTGTAATTCAGTGTGATGTGCATGTGCCATCCAACATGATGTATTGGTGAACAGTTTTAACTTCTACTCCCTGAGTTTGGAATAATCGTCTGCAATCAATGGCAACGCAGCTCTTGGTGTTCATATCACACTCACATTTATACTCACAACTGTCCCCGAGAAACAGCATCAGGAAATAAAATTACCCCGAAGCAAAGGGGCTCTAAACAGGCAAGTTTAATGTTTCGCATTTACAAAAATAAGTTATAATGAAATAACTACTGGAGTGATAATGTAACAGTTTAACCCTGCAGTCCAAAATGATTATTTAAAATAATTTCCATATACTGTATTCTAAAAGTATATAATATACCAACATGTATTTCATAGCTTAACAACATGAATGAGTAAAGTAAATAATCCAGGTAAAACAAGATTAATTATACTACAATTAAGGTTACAGTAACCAATAGTACTCTCACAGTCATCATCCACAAATAGCAAACATTGCTTCGGTCTACTTCAATATGCACTTATTCATATTTAATAGCGTGAACACATGAGTGTATGTGTAATGTATTCAGCATTGCTGGACATGGTTTTCATACACAGTGTAGCCTTTGCTGTAGAACTCGTGATTTCTGTGCGTGTAATTGTGTGTGTTGGTGTGAGTGTTTCATCTGGGCTCACTTGTCTCTAAGGATGACCCGCCAGTCAAAGAGTGTCATTGTAGCTTGGTCATCAGAAGTTCAATATAGCAGGCCACACACACACTCACATATACACACATAGTCACACTCATACAGTACAAGCACACAGTATAGTGTCCCCTCATATAACTGCCACACACTGAAGATCATTGAGAGTCCATTTCGCATCTATTTTTAGCTCTTTTAACCCTTTGAGACCCGTTGGATTGTGGGCGATCCCGACCGACTTTACTGGTATTCAAAGGCTCTGGCAGGTTCGGTTTTAGAGTCTAGAGTGAAGATACAGATATCATATGAAACTAGAAAATATGTCATGCTAGCTTGTCGGGAAGGAGGCTAAATAACGCTCCAAAGTTGGGCTAAATTTTGGCGAGGAAAATTTGTCATGGTCATTTTCAAAGGGGTCTCTTGACCTCTGACCTGAAGTTATGTGACTGAAAATGGGTTCTATGGGTACCCACAAGTCTCCCCTTTACAGACATGCCCACTTTATGATAATCACATGCAGTTTTGGACAAAAACCATGCAGTTTTTTGCATGCAGTATAAATATATTTTCGCCTATTCTAAAATGGTGTATCTGAATATTTCTGCATACTGGGGTCTTGAATTACATAAATTGGGTATCATTGTAAATCTGAGACTTTTGTGAATCCAATGAGCCCAATTGTATTCATGTGTGATGATGTGAGTTCCCATAGTAGCCATGTCATTGTAGTGAGACCATTTTTGAAACTTGACCTCACTGTATAAAATGACTTGTTGTGACCTCTTGGATAATCACAGCCTCATGAAACGTTACAGCCACAAACTAGAGACCTAGAGCATTCAGAGGATGTATGGCTTTCGTAGATTGACAATAAGGGGGTTTCTGAGCAGTTTCCTGCTCGCCATCCAATCGCCAAAAAATGCAATTCTGGAAGAAATCTCCAAATGTCCCAAGTTTGTCATGGCTTTTTCTATTGTGTTTTCCAAGGTCTTGGTGTATTAATGTGGTATTTTGGAGGGATTATTGATCATTTTTTATCAATTCTCCATTGGTAAAAAAATGGTTAAATTTAGTACCAAATCTGTCAAATCTGTCAAATCTAACAAAAGGTATCAACCAAAAGATTTCTGCAACAACTTTTGAGGCATAATAGAGCATGGTAATGGACATCATATACGTCAATCAAAATGTTGTAAATCATTATATACTTTCACAATCAATTTAAATTCATTAATTCATTAATATTTATTACAGATTTAGGACTACAACAACTTGACACACAGTGCTGAGCTGCATCTCAAATTAATCTGCATGACAATTGCTACTTGCACAACACACCCGAATCTCCAACTCAACTCTCAGCGGTTGAGTTGCATCGTGGGGAGTTGCCAGGGTTTGACAAGGAAGTAGAATGTGTGGATTAAAAGAGACGATATATCGGGTAGGATCCTGTTTTCTTTATCCATTTTGAGTCTGACAGTGTCATAGGTGTCATGGTCCTGGGATTTTTTCATAGTCTGTTTCCTGTTTTATTTTGAAAGTTCACTCCTCATGTGTCATGTTTGGTTTTACTTCCTGTCTTTGTAGGTTTTCCCGCCTGTTTTTGCCACACCTGTTTTTCATTAGTTAATTAGTCCATTGTGTATAGTCTTTGTGCTGCCCTCTCCTCGTGACAGTTTGTCGTAGTCCAGCCTGTTGAAGAAAGTTTGTTTCCCAGTGTTTCAGTGTTACTGGTCTGTTTTGGGATTTGCCTCTGTTGCCTGCCTGTTTTTGGACTGCACTCTGTAAGTTTATTCATCATTAATCATCATCAAATCACCACCTGCTGCCACCTCGACAGAGTTCTCTGCGCCTGGGTCCAAACCTGCTATTCCTCAACTGTGATAATATGAGTGTAATGCTAAATCGGTGGAATAAGCATACCTTAGGGGCTGATCACACCAAGACATGTCACTTCAGGCGCGGCCGCTTCAAAAACAGACCCAGACCCAGACAGCAGCTGGAGCGAGGGCTGGGAGGCGGAGTTAAAGGAAACAATACTGCGCCTGCTCTATGGGCCCAATGGATGTGGAAGAGCGCCAGATGATCCAGGTGATTTTATACTTGGAAGTCAAACTCTTTTTGCTTCATGCGCCACTGAGCAACTTCCATAGGAACAGGGCCTCACCTCCAATGCTGTATATCTAGTTCTCTTTATACATGCGTGGTGTTACAGGGTGATCATATGTGATTAAGGGAAAAATCTCTCTTTCTCATATTTGACGCATCTCGGTGTGATCAGCCCCTTAAATACACTTTAGGTTCTACACATAGATTCTGAAGCCATATCAGTTGTAAAATGTTAAAAGTGAATGTTTTGCTCTGTATGTTCTGTCTGATAGATATAGAAATATGGAGATAGAGGTAAAAATATGTGACGCGGGCAGCCCTATGTGTGTGTGTGTGTGGGTGTGTGTGGGTGTGTGTTCTGTATCTGTGATGGCTCGCTAGTATCTGTGTTGATCTGACAGAAGAGATCCCTCGGCTTATAGCACTGAGCTACCCAGCCCACATTAATCTGTTTAATAGGGTCAAAACTCTGGTCCAAAAATACCAACTCTACCAACCAATGACCTCATACAGCCAGAGACCCCGCCACCACATCACAGCGACATAACAAAAGGTCCAACATACAATGTCAACCATACTGTATTTACTTTACCTCGAAGTGAGAACGCCTCCTGCGGTATAGTTCTTTACACAGAAGAAAAAACCATGATGCTTTTACACTTGTGTGAGCGCACTTAACAGAATCACCGACTGGGCTCAGCGGCAACATCTGGCACAGTGTGGATTTATTCTTGTGATAATGAACAGTAAAGTGTGTTAGAATTTGGACTTCAATTTGTGATGAGGAAAGTGAAAAGGAGATAATTTTAGGTTATTTATTATTTATTAAGCAGGCGGAGTGTAAAATTAAAACCGCTTCATCAGTGGACGTTTTGAGCAAAATGGCATCATAGTTTAACAGCATAGTATGTAGTTTATATAGTATATAGTTTTGCATAGCATATAGTTTATATAGTATATAGTTTAGCGTAGTATTCATATATATCAGCAGAGCTGTATCTACGCACATGCCGAGGGCCTCCTTGCCACTAGGGGTACCAGACAGAGGGGTAAAGAACATCAACTGCCTACATAATGGAAATATTTTAAAATATATGTTAGTTAATTAGAATAATAATTAATGTACATAAAAAAATTATGGAATAAAAATGTAACATATATAGGCTATATGAAGACATTGGACTGACTTATATGTAAACTATCGGGCAACTCTGGGGTCAGAAAAGTGAAGCCAATGGGGAAGTGCCTTAAACTTGCATTCTTTCAAACAGCCAGCAGGGGGCGACTCGTCTGGTTGCAAAAAGAAGTCTATTTGTGTAGAAGTCTATGAGAAAATGACCCTACTTCTCACTTTATTTATTACCTCAGTAAACATTGTAAACATGAGTTTCAGTCGCTAGTTTCAAGTGTTCTTCAATACAGCATGATGTTCATTTTGTAAATTAAGGTCCCATTTAGAGTCAAATAGACCATAAAGCAGGGGATGCTTTAGGGCGTGGCTACCTTGTGATTGACAGGTCGCTACCGCACTTAGACACAGCTGCATCAAAATTCATTAACACCTGCTATAAAAGAAAACCAGTCCACCTAGCGCCCCCTACATGCACATTTTAATATCAAATATCAAAAAAGTTGATATCGAATGTCAAAATGTGCATGTAGAGGGGCCCGAAAAATACAGTCTGCCTAGTGTAATCTATCCATTATTCCGGCTCTGTGTATCAGTGCAGTGTCGTACATATTAATGTATATTAGAGATCAGAAAGGATAAATAACAGGGATTAGAGTCATAACAGTGACAGTAGAAAATTGAAGAACTGAACCTGGATGTGGCAATTGTCTGTTATCAGGTGACTGAAGGCTGATGACAAAAGCAGATAACGAGGTCCATTTAGATTAAAATGTAGGATATTAACCAGAATCAGCAGCAAGCAAAAGATCACTTGAAGCTTTAATGAAGCCTCAAGCCTGAGTGGAATTACTTTGGATACACATACATACATATGCGCACAAAGACAGAAACACACGTGAAAACCCATAACAACAAAAAAGTTGCCCGCTAATGTCAGAGCTGAAGATTTGGGAGACATAATGGCTGTTATAGACTGTGTTTGTATCAGGCTTGACCCCTGTGGCTCTTAAACTTTTTATGCTTTAAAAGGTCTGAAGTCTCGTACCTCCTCAGTCAACAATTGGACATAAACATGCATCTCTTTCCGACCAGCTATAGCAGAGGATTGCAGTTAAGCTAGATCTGCCTGAACATCTGTTCATGTTTACACATGTGGTAAAGTCACAGCGGTCAGCTTAACATAAAATGCATAGTAGCTCAGCTCAGCATATTTCTGATACACATTCCCACATTGTCCCACATGTATTTTTTACTACCAACTATGAACAGTATTTGTGTGCGCATGTAGCAAGAGATGTTATCTCATGCGTTGCTCCCACTATGACTCCCCGTGTATTAATAGCATGGTGAGAATAGTCGGACCACCATGGGTTGGCATGGGCCCCATGTGACACCTCTGTTTTACGCTGTGTTTAAACAAGTCAAGGTCACACGGCCTCCTCAGAAGCATTTTTGTCCTCACTGCTGCAGAGCACAGCTGCTAGTGTCTGGCAGAGTCTTTTTTCCATGCATATGTGAATATATTGTAGCAGTCTTTCGCAAAGACTGGGTCAAATTTAACATTTATATCTGGAGTACACATTCGAGCCACATGAGGGAGCCTGAATGTCGGAGTCTTCTGATAATTGAAGCCTACTTATAAAATTCAATCTAATATGAAAGGCTAGCATACATTCATACATTTCTTTGTTTTACTGATGATGAAAAAAACTGTTAACTCTGACTAAATGTATTTATTTGGTCTCATTTATAGAGTATTTAACATGTGTATATGTTTTCAACACATGCATAAAACAAAGTTCTTGTGATTTATCTCTTCGAAATGGCTGGTTTACCCATTCAAGATAATATAAAGTGATGTGGAAATGGCAGTAAAAATAGTAAGGAACGTTCATTTACGCACAAATTCGCTATTCTCACGATTTAAAGATAAGGCCTATGGTGAATTGGGTCACGGGAAACACTGTATTGTAGTATATGATATAATTTATATGTCATATACACTTATATCTTAAATATCTCTTCGTTATTTATACATTTTTCATGCATTTATTTATTCTTTTGAGTTGTAAGCCATCAACTAACGTGTTAAATCATTCAAAAGCTTCAGCACTGAACCTCAGACAACCTGCGTTTTTCTTTTCTTTTGTTTTAATGTTGTCATTAATCAAATGGAAGTTCATCATAACATTTGATTGTGGTTATGTAATGTTAAAATGCATATCAATTTCAATCTCATTACAGTTGTGTTTGGGTGTTTAAGCTTCCATCCACTTTATCTACATAGCCTATTCATTAAGCAAGAGTATTTCTTTTGCCAATATGAATCCTGTAATTAATTAACAAATGTACCTGTTTTCCTGTAGAAAAAGTTTATCATGTGCTTGTCTATCGATGCACAACATCTGGATTAATTTATTATCAAGCCCATATTGATTACATTGTTTTTCTGTAATTTTGTCTTTTGTTTGCTTGATCATTTGCAGGTATGTGACACATGCTGGTCAAAGGTGTAGAGTCAAAAATTGAGAGTCACAATATAATACAATGATTTTAAGAGAGTACGACGGGAAAAACACTAAGAAAGTCCCACAGAAAGAGATAAAGGTTTCACTGTGCTCCTAATGACACTTCCTGAGACTGAAAAGCATATCCTTGCATGAGTACTTTTAATTAACAGATCGAAGCGGCATAAAACAGGATTAAATTATTATCACAGTTCCACAAATGTCATTGGAAACGGAACGAGACGTGTTGATTAGACAGCGTTGACAAGGCTGTCTCCGCAGTAGTTGTTCACACATGCTCTAGGAGTTATGAGAGTGGAGTGGCAGCTTCTTCACATGCCTGTGTGTACAAATAGGTTTTACAGCGTGAGGACAGGGAGGTATGGTCGGGTGCGTCTAAGTGTCGAGTGTTGTGTGAATTTGACACAAGATCATTTACGTCGTCTGGGAGTGGGGTCCTTAAGAGATTAAATTCCTCTTTTTTTCCTGCTCTGATGGCAGATATTAGACTGAACTTCATGGAAAATGTATGTTCACAAGGTGTACAGTTTAGAAGGAGCTTCTAGTTAAAGAAAGAGTAAGAAAAAGGAGGTGATAATATCGTTGAAAGTGAAAGGTTCGAAAGCTGTGTGGGGTGAGGATGGCAGCTTTGATTCCTCCTGCCCGTGTCACCCTCTCGTCATTCCTTCCTCCCAGCCGTGTTGAACATGTTAACGGAGTTGTTAAATGTTAATTATTTATTGTGAAACTGTGAATAAGTCAGATATGGATATGGCCTCTGTGTGTGTGCAGGGTGAGTAAGTCAAGCATGGAGAGAGATCTGAGGATCTAATCGCACCGTTCCAGACTAGAAGGCCTTGAGCACATCACCCAGATCTCTGAGAGATAGCGTAGCATATGGCACAAATGGCCACAAAAACACACACACACACACACACACACACTTGCATACAAAAAATATCAATCACGCAATATTGACAGATTTCTTTCTGCTGCTTTTCTTTGTTTCTCTGTGACTTGTGTGTGTGCTTGTTTGCATGTGTTCATGTGTGTGCGCGCATGTGGCCTCTGCCACAGCTCTTGTTTCTACTCCAGCATAAGGTTACCCTATGTAGTCTGTGATGGATTACTCATTCTGATGTCAATTGAGGAGGTAGCACAAAGCTGCAGCCGTAGCAGAACTCGTGGAGGACCCGTTTTCTCCTTCTCTCTTGTTTTTGCTTTTTACAGCATATCATACACACGTGGTCTGTAGACTTCTTGCTAAGGAAGGTAAGCTGTGTGCTGCTTATTTGTTATTCTGTCTATCAGGTTGTTTGGGCAGCTTGTACTGAGGTTTCCATTACCTTGTTTCTTCCTTTAACAGAAAGAGTGCATGGAGCAGCTTGGCATTGCAGCTTTCGAAATTCAAATTCAAAACCCAGAGATCACATTTCACATGTCTTGAGTCAGATTTCGCTCTGTTTTTTTTTAAGAGAAAGCAGAATCATAACTTAAACATACCCTTCTCAACAGCACATCTGTGTCACAACTGTAATTAAAGGTGAATGAGTGCAACCATCTTGATCTGTTTTGGAAACCATTTGTCTTTTTTGGAGAGAGTCAGAGCGATCGTACGTCTTTCCATTACTTTCCGAGACCGACGCTTAAGGGTTGGCAGTTCTTTCTCTTACATTAAGAAAAATTAAACATTAACGGCATATTGAGTTATTGGAAACACATCAGGAATTGGTTGAGCAGAGCAATATCATTGGCTAATTTCCAAGTATTGATCCAAGAGTGTCTTCTTCTGTGGCTTCTATTTTAGGATCATGAGAGGTTCTTGGTTGCTCAAAGGGTCAAATGACGTTGTTCTGGTCATGTGGTTTAAGAGGAGAAGAGGGTTTGATTTGATTTATCATTTATCATTTTAAGTTTTTTTTAGGGCTGTCAAAGTTAACACAATAACGCATTAACGCAATTTTGTTTTAATGCCACTAATTTCTTTCATTAACACAACTTGCGATTTTTAGGTTGTATCAGGCTCAGTTTTATAGCAATTGAAGATGATATATGATGGTATCATAGCGTAAAAGATGCTCCAAACTTAGGCTAAATTTTGGCGAGGAAAAACTGTTATGGCCAGTTTCAAAGGGGTCCCTTGACCTCTGACCTCAAGATACATGAATGACAATGGGTTCTATGGGTACCCACGAGTCTCCCCTTCACAGACATGCTTTTGGGGCAAGTCATAGTCAAGTCAGCACACTGACACACTGACAGCTGTTGATGACTGTTGGGCTTGAGAGCATATTTTTTATGCTAAATGCAGTGCCTGTGAGGGTTTCTGGACAATATTAGTCAATATAGTCATTGTTTTGTGTTGTTAATTGATTTCCAATAATGAATATATACATACATTTACATAAAGCAAGAATATTTGCCCACTCCCATGTTGATAAGAGTATTAAATATTCGACAAATCTTCCTTTAAGGCAAATTTTTAACAGATTAAAAATGTGCGATTAAACATTTTAATCAAATTACAGCCCTACTTTTTTTAATTTCATCATTTTATCATAAGTGCTATCCTACACTCTAACCGATTCTGTTTATTCTCATTAAACATCTCTACCTGTTTGAATTAGCCTTCTTCCTGCGTGCACAGTCCATCACAGCTTTTGTGTCTTTTACCCCTCATCGCCATCTGGTTGATAAGCCGCCCCTCTCGCCTTGTCAGGGCTGCTCTCTCATCATCCTGTCCATCCATCCACCCACCTATCAACTCCCATTCTCTCTCATTGTCACTTTCCTTTCCTTCTCTTGCATTCTGTCCTCATCCCGCCCCAGTCCTTCCACCCACATCCGTCTTCCCAACAATTTTCATGTCACGCTCCTTATTCACTCAGCCGGCCCTTCTCTCTCTCTCTCTCTCCCAGTAGGATTGCTATCATTGGCACTGGTTTTAGATGGTGACTCATCTCTGGAGTCTTTAATTAAACATCTGCACACATATACATACACGTATATAAGCACACTGCACACAAAGATGCTCATTCAGACAAATGCACATAATCTTTAAACTGGTAAATCTGAATGCAGACACACATGGCACAACAGGAGCAGAGTGGATTTCTAGAAGAACGGTGCAGTTTAAATGTGAACCCAGGTGTCCTGAGGAGTCTTGGCCCATGCTATCACTGTACAGCCAGTAAATTATGCACTAATGTATGCACGGCCCCAGATACCCTGCACTGGTCTCTCATTCTAAAGTCTGCATTGGGGTCATTTCAAGTCACCTACCTTGACTCCCTTACCCTTGAGAAGGTGTTATGTTTGTGATTATGTTCATGTATGAGAAAGAGAAATAACGTGTGTGGGAATATTGTGTATTTACAGTAGATTAGGAGTTGAAAGAGCTTGTTTCATCATTTGTGCAGAAAATATCACAAGTTTATGCCAAGAATTTGACAAAAAAGATTATTTAATGTGTAAATAAGCCCTCCATTAGTTACTGTTTTGTTTTAGATTTGTTGATTTCCTTTTTCACAGTTACATGACTCATCGCAGTGCCTCCACAATAACACTATCTTTCCATAACTGTGGAAAGAAGTAGCAAAGGAGTTCTTTCAAATAGATTAAAATCTTTATAATCTTTCTTTCTTCCGTCTTCGAGCTGCCTCACCCTCTTCCTCCTCTTTGTTCCCTCATTTCTGTATCTCTCACTGGTCTTTCTCTCTCTCTGCTGGTTTCCAGAGAGATGGGTATCTAAGAAACAAGGAGTCATGATAGAACATGTGCTTTCCGAACGTCATATTCTTGTCACCTGATGACAATTAACACAGAACAAACCTTTAAACATACTGACTCTTTCTTTCTCTGTCTCTCACTCTACAGGGATTGGAGGGAATAAAAAACAGAGGGCGCCTTCAATTTTTCCTTTGAGTGTAAGTGTGTTGCTGAAGACTGGATGCGCTGGTACTCTGCTGCTGGTTCTGGTGACTGATCCTCCCATCTGTCCATCTGAGTGTGTGTGATTGTCTTATCCTGGGGTCCCAAGGCTTTGCGCTGGCTGAACAGCCATGGAGGTGGCCCTGGTAGACTTTGGGAGTCTGGATGATCTTGACGGCAGCTTTGAGGATGAGGTGGACACCTACGCCGATGAGACCACGGCTCTCACGATGGACATGCCCCCAGAGCACGGCAGCCCGAGCAGCAACTACCTTATGCGAGCCTCTCAGTTTTCCTGTACGCCCGTGCCCTCCTGCATTTGGGAATCCACCTCATCTTCGCCCATTCCACAAACACAAACACTGGGAGTACCCCAATCCCCAACCATGCCAAGTCCAAGCAGACGAGGGCGCAGTAGCTGCGCCAGCATGATCTCCAACTGGAAACTGCTGCTAAACAGTGAGGGCACTAAGGAGAGTGAGACGATCTTCAGCCGGCTCGCTAAGGAGTGCTGCGAGGACCTGTTTGTAGATAAACGAGGGCTGGACGACGGAGACCAGAAGGTCATCATCAACATCGCCGGTCTTCGGTTTGAGACGCAGCTCAAAACCTTGGACCAGTTTCCTGAGACGCTTCTGGGAGATCCTATGAAGAGGATGGACTACTTTGATCCAATGAGGAACGAGTACTTCTTTGATCGGAACCGACCCAGCTTTGACGGCATCTTGTATTACTACCAGTCAGGCGGTAAGATCAGACGTCCGGCTAACGTTCCCCTGGATGTGTTTGCAGACGAAATTGTGTTCTATGAGCTCGGAAGTGAGGCCATGGAGCAGTTCAGAGAAGATGAAGGATTCATAAAGGACGTTGACATCCCTCTACCTAATAACGATGTGTACCGGCAATTCTGGCTGCTGTTTGAGTACCCAGAGAGCTCAAATGCGGCCCGAGGTGTAGCACTTGTGTCTGTTTTTGTTATTGTCATATCCATCATTATTTTCTGCATGGAAACGCTGCCAGAATTCAGAGATGACCACGATTCAATTGTGCCCACAGCGGTGCAGCCTTTCAACCAATCTAGATCTCACAGTTCTGAGGCCCCAGCTGGTACGAAGCCCACAACTTTCTCAGACCCCTTCTTCATCATCGAGACTGCCTGCATCGCCTGGTTCTTCTTTGAGCTGTGTGTGAGGTTTATGGTCTGCCCTAGCAAAAAGGAATTTTTCCACAACCTCATGAACATAATTGACATCATATCCATCATCCCTTATTTTGTAACCGTGGTTACAGAAATGGTCTCGACGCCACAAGAGAACTCAGGACAGAACATGTCTTTGGCCATCCTGCGTATCATCCGTCTGGTCAGGGTGTTTCGTATTTTCAAGCTCTCGCGTCACTCCAAGGGGCTGCAGATCCTGGGACAGACTCTGAAGGCCAGCATGCGCGAGCTTGGCTTGCTCATCTTCTTCCTCTTCATCGGAGTCATCCTATTCTCCAGTGCTATCTACTTTGCAGAGGTAGACGAGCCTAACACACAGTTTGTCAGCATACCCGATGGCTTCTGGTGGGCTGTGGTTACCATGACCACTGTAGGCTACGGGGACATGTGTCCCATCACGATGGGGGGTAAAATGGTGGGCACCTTGTGTGCCATCGCAGGTGTGCTGACCATTGCTTTGCCTGTTCCCGTCATTGTTTCCAACTTCAACTACTTCTATCACAGAGAGACGGAAGCAGAGGACAAGGTGCCCTTGGCTAATGGAGTTGAGCAAGCCATGAAGACTGAGACAAGTACCAAACAGGGTAGCGACACCTCGCTCAATAAAGCCAATGGCATCTGGCAGACTGACAAAGGGAAATAACTGTACGAGAATACAATTTAGAAGGACAGACTTTGCCACAAAGTAGGAAAGAAATATCAAAGAAGAGGAGAATATGGAGGAAATTAATGATTTCCCTTGAAAAAAATGGTCTAATGGGATCAATGAGATAAAATATTTGTACCTACAGTGAAAACGTTTTATATGGATATACAGGATTTACTGTACTTACCTCTTTTGTGTCTAATATGAAAATGACACTTTGAAAATAACAGACAAGCTGAAGAATTCACCTATGTTCATGTCAATGATTGTATATCAACATATTTCAAGTTTAGCACTCTTCTTTTAGTTTCATAGAAACATAAAGAAATCTGTCACTGTCATAATTCAGCAGTATGTATGTTTAAAGGATTTTCTTTATATAATTTTGGTCTTATTTTAATTGTCCTGGCCATTAATCCTATAATAGCATTTTGCACACCAGCTTCACTGTTGATATTTGTGGACACAATGACTCTTGACACAACTTTAAAGGCTGATACACACCGACGTCGTTTTTTTCGTGCAATTAATTTGCATGTCAATATATTTTTCTAACTATAGTTTTTATCATAGTACTTTCACACAGGACGCGAATATTACGCAGCAAAAAACTAAGTAATTTTGTCGGAACAAGTTTTGCAAAACGGGTTGAGTTGTGGTTATATTTATGAAACAACAATACAGAGGCTCCTTTGTCCGAACCAAGACAGCAAACTTTATTACACCTTTCAATATTGACAAAGGCAGCGCAGACCAGATCCACTCCTTCCATTCTTACCTTTCACAATAAAAGCCCTGGATGTATAATATTCGTAGGCGAGTATTTCGCATTTTCGTGTCGATTATTTGTCACACCCCCAGTGTGTAAAGGCCTTAAAACTGTGTGTTCTTAAAACATTGGTTTTAGTCAGGTTTAAACCAAACAGATTTAACAAAATGTAAAGAGAAATATTAAATGTCACAACCCAAAATGTTCATATGATTGTGACTGTTAACTGTATTGCAGAGGTGGTTTGTTTCAGCTAATAGGAATGACCTTTCTGCTGCTGGAATAGCTGACACATCATCTGATTTTATGATGATTCATATGTTAAGGGAATGTGCGCAACAGGTCATGTTATACCGGAACAGACATTTATATTGGACAATTTGGTTAATGGCTTTTTCCATCTTCAAAATGTATGTTGTGTGCCGCAGTCTGCTGATAACTGTGCAAAATCATAACTGATCCAACTGATGACCAATCTTTCACAAATAAGACGAAGGTTGTATAAAATAACATACTTACAAAAAAACACAATTTTTCTGTAAGTGTCTTGAATGAGTAACTTGTGTATAGTTTCTAGATTATAGCCCTGCTGTATTTATTAATTTAAAACTGTATGTATTTATTCATCCTCTTTGATGAGTAGCGTGGGTAAGAATCCTCCACTATTGTTAGCAGTCGAACTGACTCCACACTATGTATTATAATGGAGTGCCTTAAATTATGTAATGTTGGGATACTGTTGACTTCGCCATACATAATCTTACTGTAAAACCTGTGTTTATCATGCATATATGCTCAGTATTTTTGATTTCAGCTTGGTTGAAAATGTAGACGTTGTAACCTCCATTCTAACATTTGTTTGTGAGAGCTATTTTCCACAATACTGTCCAACAAAGACCTGAAATACAATTCAACATATCTAAAGTATAGTGGATCCTATCTGTTTATGAGGTAGATACTATCCTTATAAGCGTCATAATTTTTGTCAATCAGTGGAAAACACATTGAGGAAGTAGACCTTTCAGTGACACCATGATCAGAAACACTGACAAAAGAAAGAGAAGGAAGAAGCCAAAGATAATTGATGAATAAAGGGAACTGTTACGACATCACAGGCCACAATGTCCCATGATCTGTCTTATTTTAAGTTATGCTGTATCAGTGTAATTTTCTGGTGGTTCGTTTTATGAATATTTCTTTTATAACATAGCAAGCATATTTGCCCACTCCCATGTTGACAAGAGTATTAAATACTGGACAAATCTCCCTTAAAGGTACATTTTGAACAGATAAAAAATGTGCGATTAATCATGATTAACTATGGATAATCATGCAATTAATCGCGATTAAATATTTTAATCAGTTGACAGCCCTATTAAGTAGTTTGTGTTCATAGAGGTTTATAAAACCTTTTAACAGAAAAATCAGTATCAGCTGATTTGATACGTCCCTTGTGGCGTAGAATTTTACAAGCCTTGGTGAAAGTTGCTGAGCAATACTTGAAGATTAAGATATTCATTCTTATCTTTTTTATCAGTGTTGATTGAAGTGTAGTTGATACATTTTAAAGGTGCTCCATAGGGAATTCAGAGCAAATCTATTGCCTCCACACGGATCTCAACATTGGAGATGGCTGAGCTGGTGGCTAGCAGCTAACGGTGCTAACAACGCAAACAGCGGCAACAGTGAAGACAGAGCTAAGAGTGTTAACCTGGGGAGAGCTGGAGGGTGGGTGCTACGCTCCCGCAATTACACCTTGGGGCAAGACGGTGTTATAAGTGCTAACCGCCGTATGCGCGCAGTGCAGAGCCAGTGGAGCACGAGACTCACACGCACTGAAATGCAAGTGCGGCGGCCCTGCTATGTATGTAAACAAAGCACAGAGAAGCTCTGATTACAACACATAGAGGGAGACTTCATTCTCTGCTCAGGTAGACATTACTCCACTATATCTTTACATAGCAAATACTTTTTTGCTGCTATATTAATGCTCTGAATTTTGAATTTCGCACCTTTGAACAAAATAGATGTGGTTTAGAATTGGTTTCTCACATACATCCATATTCTGCATTGTGCCAAAAAGGTGTATCTCTTTCTTTTGCCATTTTTGTAGTATTTCATAAATATTTTTCAACTGAAACGGTAGCAATATAGCTTTTATAGTATTATAGTAAGTAGCTTAATCTGATGACACAAAAAAAATCAAATATTATACATGGCAACAGCAGCTGATTCAAGTATGATCAAAATTTGCACTTACGCCCCTTTGCTCCAAGCCCAAGTGTTTTTAGCATGCTCTACCCATGATGCTTGGTTAGGTCAAAAAGGTGCAAGTAAGCTTACGCCCTTTTACCGCAGACCAAAACCCCACTTTTACTGTTACGCCTTTTCGTTTTCTTTTAATTACAACATATGGGTCATCATTACACACAGAAAAGATCTCGCTGACAGCTTTCATTTGATATATAATAATACTCATATTCGCCCAAAATGGCACTTACACCACTTTGCCTCCAAGCCCTCAGATATGGTCAAAGATTATGTGTATGTGTTTTCTGTGTGTTTGAAGATCAGCTTCATGGTGATGATGATATATTTTTATGATATAGTCTGTCCTTTGTTTGTGCAAAGAGTTCAGAGGCAGACTGTCCTTTACCGTCATGGCTGCGAGTTTATCACACCAACAAGACCATAACACTGTATTTGTATTTGTATGTATGATAACATTTCAGTATACAGTTTACTGTAATGTATGCAATATACTCTGGTATTTTAAATCATGTCTTCTCATGTTGTGCACTGACGTGTTTATAGAAAAGTGTGTGTGTGACAGACAGACAGACAGACAGACAGACAGAGGAAGAGAGATAGAGGGAGTTAGCGTTCTTGTATTTTCTCCTTATCTCTATCGGTGTTCCCCTTCAGGGAAGGCTTCGTCATTGCTTTCAGTAACCTGTCTCTGCTTTCACTGTAATGTTAGTACACACACACACACACACACACACACGCACGGATAGAGGTCACATCAACAAGGCAAGGCGTGTGTGGCAGTGCAGCGACTGTATCACGGGAAGTCATCCAAACAACAATAGGATGCCAGTCTCTGGTTGACATGGAGTAGTCCTCTAGCCATTAATGCCAGTTAGCTTCACCCGATACCCTGCTCTCTGGACTCACCTCAACACCTCGTCTCAGGCCCACAAAGACTCTTCAGATAAACGCATGGATTCAGTAAATACTTATACTTCTTAAAACAATATCTTGCAGTCACAAACGGGATCCTAAAATAAGCATTTTCTTCCTTCAAGTGTGATACAGTGTGAAAAGCAACAGACTCCTTATGGTGTAAAATAATTAATACCAAACAAAAATGAAAATTGTGTTATGCATATTCATAGTAGGTAGCTGGTGGGCAAAGTGCAAAATATGTTTGTGGCGCAGTATTCAGGGAATAGGGAACGAATAAGACGGTATTCATTCATTCATTCTAGTTCTGTTGGTGAGGAAAGGCTTTTAAATGAAGGGAAAATCTACTGTATGTCACCCAACTGATAGAAGACAATTCATAATAACAAATGATGCAAGGGACTTCATTTCCATAGATAATTTCAGGAAGCATTTTTATATCAATTTGTATGAAACCCTTCATATTTTTTGTAGAAACACCACATTTGACAGTGCAGATCTGTGTACTGTATGTATAAGACATTAGTGGCTGAATAACATACTCATACAGTAAATATAAATATACACATGATTAACCTAAACCTAGACCTGAATGTGGTCACATTCCCCAGAATGTTCTCCATGTTCATGCAGTAGATTAAAATTAAGCAGTACTTTAAAGTAACAACTTTTGATTTGCAAGAAAAATCTAATTAGCAATGCAGATTAAGATGTACTCACAGGCAACTTTAGAGCTGAATTTTATTCTGTGTCACATCGCAACTGTTGTGTTATTATGCAGGGTTGTGAACAATAACACAACCACAGTGTTTCCAACATTTCAGACTCTCAGAGTGCTGCTGAAGGGAGCAGAAGAGTTTTATGTTGCAACTCTCATTCCCCAAAATTGTTTTTCAACTGCTGTATTGTTGCATTTCCTCCAGGAAAACCTAAACTACACTTTAAACTATGGATGAGTGTATGACACAGATTATTACCACATGTCCGTCGGAAATAAGGGACATCGAAGGTCAAAGACTGAAAACAGAGCTGGCAATGAAAAGAGAGAAAGGAGGGATGAATGACACTTGGGAGGAGACGACTGCGGGGTTTCACACGTTACCTGGTCTCTGGTAATGGACTGTCAGCCGCATATAGGTTACAAGCAAGTGCGGAAATAGGTTACAATTGAAATAGATCTCTTACACACACACATAAATCTGTGTGTTCAAAAGCTTTTTCCCTGAAGGAACTTATTTAACATTTGAACCTACAAACACTCTGTTCACTCAACATTATATTTATCTTTTTGTCAGGATGTTTCATCACTCCCAGAGACTCCCCTTCAAGTAGACAACATGCTGCAGAAACAAAAGTTTGTTAATGAAGACATTATACGCCAGCCAGCATGGAGAATGGAGAGTGTTTGTATATTGAAGATACTTGTCAAAGTGTAATGTTGTTTTTGTGTAATTTTATTTGTCACAGTTAACGGCGTAAGGATTGTACCCGCTCTAACTCAGTGCTTCCCAAACCGACATGATGAGAAGTCAAACACAGCTGTAACTAATAGCCTTATTACGGTAGCCTAATGGCTGCATTGTATTGCAATAATTGCTGGACTGGAGCCATCGTAAATGTTATTAGTTCCACCTGTGCTTTTGAAAAAGGTCTATGAATCGGATTAAATTAGGAAGAAACAAGAGTGCCGTGATGCTATTTAAAGGTTCTCTATACGACAATCAGAGCATTAATATAGCATCAAACAACTATTTGCTATTTAAAGATATAGTGGAGTAATGTCTACCTGAGCAGAGAATGAAGTCGCTCTCCCTCTGTGTGTGTTGTAATACAAGCTTTTCTGTGCTTTGTTTATGTAGCTTGTCCAGTTGCCTGTGCATTTTAGTGCATGTCCCATTGTGTGTGTCCAACTGGCTAGCAAATAGCCGCCGCTCTGCACTGCACTCATAAGGCAGTTACCACTGATAACGCCGTCTCCCGACCCAAGGCGTCGTCGCCGGAGTGTAGCACCCACCCTCCGGCTTCCCCTCAGGTTAACACCATAGACTGTCGGCTATATAAATATGGAAGACATGACGGCTCCCCAAAAGTGAAACCAAAACATCTTGATCGCCCCCTGGTGGCTGGCTGCAGTATAGGTCATAAATCCCGCCCCTTCCATGTTAGCTGATGGGACATGAACCAAACTAAAAAGTCAAAGTACACCCACGAGAGGATCGTTGTCTGCGATGATGGTCCAGGTTTCGAACAGCTGTAGAAACACTGTTGAACCTCATCATTTCCATGGATTCAAACTCATTTGACATTGGCAGCAGAAATGTTAAATCCAGATATCACATCATATCACAGAGGACTAACAACAGCTTTTGATATTAATCCTAGTAATCTGGTGATTTATCCACAATGTGTGTGGGTGTGTGTGTCCCATATTCTTGTGGCACTGTGCGGTTTTAGGTTGGGTATAGGTCACTAAAATTGTATTCCATTACAGTCACTAGACACCTCATCAAAATTGTAATCAGTAATGTAATCCAAGGGATTACCCAAACTCAATAATAGATACTTCCAGATTACTTTCCGTATTTGTTGTATAAGTAAATTACGCATAATATGCAGTATATTATTATATCTGAAATTATACATTAATACAAATATTTTAAATTAAAATTGCATTATGTTACATTTTATAAAGATATAATGATCTTTAATGTATAATCAGTCTTTTATCTTGTTTGTTTTGAGACGTTGTAGGCAACATAGACTGCATTTAACTTCATTTTTTGGATCTGTTAACTTCAAGGGGACCACACATCAACTACAGTATATCCTCCGCTGTGATATATACGCATACAGCACTCCCCCTGGAATTTAAACATGTAATGAGATTGACAGCAACAGGAGTAATATGGGTCATACACTGGTGCAGGTGCAAACATTTTGGTCCAGGAAGATTCCAGGCATTTTTTTTGCCCAAACATCTATGATCCTGTTTGTGTAGGTGACAGCAGGAGGGTTATCTTGTGCATGCAGTGTTTGAAGTTAATCTGCTGGGGCAACATACGATTAAACAGTTTGGGCTTCCAAAGGCCCACACACACATAAACCAACGCACACATGGAATAATATACACTTTCACACATTTTGGACTTACATAAACACAGATTTGGTCCAAAGAGGATTCCTCTCTTGGTCCTCATACCTAGTTTAGATGAAGTACATTTTCTTTATTGCAAGTTTTCCCTTTTATTATTCAAACAAACTAAACTGCATTGTTGACTTTTTCCAACAAAAGTGTATATCTGTGTGAGTTAGTGTGTGGGCTGAAACTGTGCAGTGGAAGATCCCTGTCAAGTGCTTAAAGATGCATGAGAGTGCTCCATCATTAACGAGATGCTTTGATGGAAAGTTCCACGCCGGAGTGAGAGATATGGGGAGCAAGAGAGAAGACAGACAGACAGACGCATAGGATGGAGAGAGTTTGTGTGACACGGAGGAAAGAACTGGCACACAGTTTATTTCTGTTTAAGCTAGGGGCCTCCCTCCCCTGAGTGTAGTGCAACGTGTGTGTCTTCATCCATAATTAACTGCGTCTGGCGATAATAGCCCACTGTCATAGCGTGCACACATAAAGTACAGGAAAGACCCAGATTTGAATTGCCCAGTGAACAAAACTCAAACTTGGATTTGTAATCTAAAAAGGTTTTGTTTGGGCTTGAGCAAAAAGTAGCACGGATGCACATTTTATGGCTTGAACATTCAAATTGAAATTTGTCAGCGTTGCCATAACAATAAGTTGGCTTGTCTTGCCTTATTGTTATAATTGTGATTATATTCACGACTTTGGTCACAATGACTGCTTGGATGAGCAAGTGATACAGTGAAGGATGGGAAAGCTAAAGTAAATGCAGTGTTAATGCATTTAGTCAAGGGGAGCCAAAGGTATTTACAGTAGTTAAAACAAGCGGAACAGGAACATATTATTACTGTCTTATTCTAATATTGGCAATTGACTGTATTAAATGAAAGGAAAGCCAAATGTCTACAAAAATATATAAAAAAAATATCTGGTGTGTTCATTCCAACTTATTGAAAAAATCAGAGCCTGCTTAATACTGTAGAGGTACATTGAATAGAGGATTATCATGAAGATTGTGTCACTCACTAGTGTCTCAAGCACAGCATTGGTGACTGTTGTCAAAGTTTTTAAATAGAATGGCTTGTGACTGAAAGGTCACAAAGTCAATTCCCACACCAGCAGGATCAATATGCGGGGGTGGAAAGTGTAAGTGCAGTGCTTCCCCTCTCTCACACTGCCACTACTGAGATGTTTTCCAACCAAGGCCCTTAAAGGGATAGTTCAGATTTTTTGAAGTGGGATTGTATGAGTTACTTATCCAGTGTATTACCTACAGCAGATGATGGTCGGCACGCTCCCTGTTTGGAGAAGCAGACAGGAGTAGCGGCACGGAAGCAAAGCAATGTATCGCTGTGGACGGGGGCGGCAGCAAAACGTATTTTAGCAACCTAAAAAAAGGCCTGCCTAAAATAATCCACATCAGTTTAAGTGTACGCTATATTTAGAACATTTTGACCTCTTTACCGTGCTGTCAGACAGCCCTTTTCGACAAGGAACTGAAGCTGTTATCTATGCTCTCCTTTGACAAAAACAGTATTTTTACCTCGCAGAACATGGGAGTTGCTGGTCTACCGCAGATGTTGTGACTTTGGTGTTTTAAAGGGTTAGTTCGGATACACCAAAGTCACACAATAACACTAACTAACCAATCGAGGCATCGGTAGCCCAGTAACTTGTAACAGTAACAAACTGTTTTTGTCAAAGGAGTCTGGTGGCTTTGAAGAGAGCATAGACGGATATAACAGCTTCTATCTGACAGCAAGGTAAACCGGTGAAAATATATAGCGTATACTTAAACTAATACAGATTTGTTTAGGCGATCCTTTCTTTTAGATGGCAACAGTATGTTTTGCTGCTGCCCCCGTCCACAGCAGTACATTGCTTAGCTTCTCTGCCAGTACTCCTGCTTCCTTCGCCAAACTGGGGGTGTGCTGACCGTCATCTACCATAGGTAATACACTGACTCTGAACAAGTACCTCATACAGCCCCACTTCAAAAAATCCGAACTATCCCTTTAACCTACAAATGCTCCACTGGAGCATCTGAGTCGAACAACTGGGTATGAATGCGTTTAATTGTGTAAGTAAGTACTTGTGTCAGCAGAACGTTCTGGATCGTCACACTTATTGAATGTACCCTTATTTAAAAAAAAACATAAAAACAAGCAGTCATACAATCGTCTCAACTGGGCATTTTCCTTGTGCACTTGCTTTATCTGCCTGTCATGAGACAATAACACACCAGTGTTGATTAAATTATCATCTTGTGAGACCAGCTCAGAACAAAACCGTGTTTCATTGCAGCCAGTCATGGGATTCATTAAAGTGGTAACGTCTGACTCAAATATAGCAGGCAGGAGATGATTAATCTTCGCCATCCTCGTCATTAATTATAAAACTAGTTTTTTAATGTTGCAATAATGTATGATTGTTTTTTCGTAAAAACTTTTTTTTACTGGTTTTTTTTCTTTATAGAAAAACTCACACAAAATATAATTGGCAGATATGATCGGGGGGTATCGCCAATAGCATGTTGATATAATTGCACAAAAAATCAAAACATATGATTTTGACAATACAGGTAAAAAAATCTTCATATAGACCTTTAATCCTGAACCTATGGGCATTAGACTGTGGCACACTCTATAGGAAACTTCCTAACTAAAAGGATGAAAAGCAGAAAGGGGGGGAAATAGTACAGAATAGCCCTTTTCAACCTTGACAGGAAAGGAAGGTGTGGAGATAAATCAGACACACCTGTGAGCTGGGTTAAGGGGGGAAAAACTAACAACGACAGCATGGAGGAGAACAGAAAGGGGAATGAGAGTGGCTAAAGAAGGAGATAACTAAAAGTTGAAGAAAAACTTGACGTGATATAAAAGTAAATGGAGTGGCAGTTGTTTCCAAAACTAGCTGGATTTCCTGGACTTCTTTGGGCAACAATGTGCTGCTGGAAGTGTACTGATCCCTGGAGCGGGTTTGGATGACTACCTCTTTGACCTGCTCGGATGTGGCTGTGGACTTTCTTGTCTTTGTTGGACCTCCAAAAGTTAAGCTAAGTCTCTTTTCCTGCAACTCTCCAGGCTTCTCTCCTGCCTCTGGTTAATGTGCATTAGCCCCTCCTAATTTTTTAGGAGAGTATGTCTTTGAAGTTTTTCCTTCAAACACACACAACTCACATGGTCCCCCTTTTTCTTAAAGATTAGTTGCAGTCTTTTTTTAATCAGGGGACGTGATTTTCACATCAGGAGTTTGAACCAGAGGGTGGCTGCTACACTTCCGCAAAGGCGGCATCGGTCAGGACAGCGTTACCAGCTGTAACCGCCATATAAGAGCAGTGCAGAGTGGCGGCCGGGAGCTAGCCAGTGGGGCACGCTCACATGCACGATCCAGTCAGAATTAAGACAAATGGAGGGGTGTCAGTCTGATTTACAAGGAATAGATGTTCCTTAGTGCCGGGCGTCATCATCAAGACAGTATTTTTTCATCTAATCAACTCTAAATTTGTAAGACGAAAGAGGAGGAGGAGGAGGAGGAAAGGATTAGAAACAGAAAACTGTCAATCTGTTGCTGTTTATTACTCAGTTGGATCACAGTCCTGCTATATAAGAGATACACGGGGGACACACACACACACACACACACACACACACACACACACACACACACACACATACACTCATTCATTAAAACAGGCACAAGTTGTGCTCCCTAGTGAAACCTGGCAACATCTGTTTAGGTCTGTTGATTGAGTGGAAAGAATTAATCTAAATTTATCCCTCCAGATCCGACAGATTACCTATCTTCAGGACAGACAAACAAACTCAGAGTGATAGTTGGTCACATGGGCATCTTAAGAGAATTTTCTAGAACTTGCCATCAGTTTTATAGGTATTTCTACATTAAAGACAAATAAAAAAAATTACCAGCTGGTGGTGCTAGAGGAAAAGTTCACCAAAGTCAGTGGGATTCATCATGTCATGGTAATAGTAAAGACATTTCAGTGAAACAAATGAATTTTAGTTTAAAAAAATGTTTTTGCACTATCCCATTTGCTGCTGTACACTGCAAATTTCCCCACCGTCGGACTAATAAAGGAATTTATCCTATCTATCTATCTATCTATCTATATATGATACTGATATAAAATGATGTTATTTCAAGAGGAATTTTAGTGAAACTTGCAGGCATACTGTGCGGTGATTGTGGCACTACTATTACGTTTATTATGTGCATGTGATCTGAAGAGAAAGGACAGTGGACTGAGTTTTTATGTGTGAGTTGAGAATATGTGATCCTGAGAGTTAAAAGGCTTTACTACAGCAGTCAGACGATGGAGAAAACATACTAGAGTAACTCACTGTGACGAATACCACACAAACACACACACACACTGACACACTTAGACATTCAGTAATGCACATATGCAAACACGCACAAACTGAGCTAATACCATAAGTAAGGGTTTATACAGTGTGAGAGCATAGCTCTAATACCTTAAACCCTCTCAAGTGTAAACCAGCTTGCATACATGCACACATATTATACTTTCTCAAGTCTCTCACTCATGTTGAACTAGTCAGACATAAGCTTTTGCTTGATGGTCTATTGATTTATGTGTGAGTGTGTTTTAAAGGTCCAGTGTGTAAGATCCGGCAACATCTAGTGGAGGTTACAGATTACAATCTCTCCTGTGTGCCAAGCGTGTAGGACAACTACGGTGGCTGACGTGAAAACACTATGGGCCCTCTCTAGAGATAGTTTTTGTGAGAGTAGTGTAGGTCATTTGGAGAATAGCAGAGCCAGTGTGTGTGTATGTGGGAAGTGAGTGGTGAAGCAAGAGAGAGAGTTAGTTTAGCTTTGAGAATATCAAGTGAAGTGGAAGTTGCAGTTTGTGCAGAAATAAATGCTGCAGCTCCTCAAGACCAACAGAGGTTTCCCGTGTCTTGTTTACCAGCGGCTAAGTGGAATGACGGGGGTTAACTCCGGAGCGAGTTACGTTATCGACTCCGGCCCAAGCAGGAAAAGTTAACAGTGTTTGGTTTGTCCGTTCTGGGCTACACACGGCGGCCAGCTCTGTGAAGAGGACCCCCTCCTTATGTAGATATAAATGGCTCATTCTAAGGTAAGGAAAACACAATTCTTATTTTCAGGTTGATTATACACTAAAGAAAACATACTTATTAATATTAAATTCCATTTCTGCCAAAAGATCACCCCAAAATGTTACACACTGGTCCTTTTAACAAAAAAAAAAAGAGCAAGACCGAGTCAGACAGAGATTCTGTATGTCAGACGGTAAAGGTCACAACCCCTCTTCATCATTTCAAAGGTCATCCTCTTTTGTCCTCGTTGCTCCATCTCTATTGATCAGGAGCAGTGAAGCAGTGACACTCTATCAGTAAAAAAAAGTCTCTCTCTGCTCTCCATTACAAAGAGCAACCCATACCTTTTTTATCAGAATCAAAAATTATGACAAAATGTCTGTTTGCTCATGGGCCGCCACATCACCTAAATACATTCTGTTCACCTTGTTGCCTGGCGGATTAGTGAAATGGTCATGTCCTATTAGAGGTATCATCAGGGAGCAGAGTGGGCTCTAATTTTAGCCATGTCATTCATTTCCTCAAATCAATTTTTTATGGCCCTTGATAGTCCAGGAGGAGGGGAGAGGAGATTAATGATCTTTTTAATTAACAGAATCTTTTACTGCATATCCTGAATGTATGAACACATACATGTTTCACCCTGCTGTCTCCTCTCTGTCTCTACAAAGCCAGCTGGTTTCCGGCAGACTGGCTGGATCAGTGGCTGGTGTAGGACAGCAGCAGATGTGTGTGTGTCTGTGTGTGTGTGTGTGTGTGTGTGTGTGTGTGTGTGTGTGTGTGTGTGTGTGTGTGTGTGTGTGTGTGTGTGCGTGCGTGCGTGTGTGTGTGTGTGTGTGTGTGTGTTATCCGTATGATCCATCCACACACTCATTATATAAGAGGATCTCTCTGCAGGTAGCGGGCCATCTGTATGAAAAGGACACGGGGCACAGATATCAAATGGTCTTTTCCGGCTCTGTGACTGTGAACACATGTTGCAATTCAGGCAGGAGTGCGAAAGGTGGATTAGCGGATCAAGGGTTCAGTGTATGTGGTGTAGTTTAAGGGTTAAGACACCTATCATGAACTGCAATGTCCCTGGTTTAAGCCTGTCTGGGGACCTGTTTCTGTCATCTCTGTACTGTCTGTAGTAAAGGCCTGAAAATGCCCAAAAAATACTTTTAAAATTGTGATCAACAGATCTACTATTGTATTTGCAAACAGTTGTTTAAATAGACCTACAATACATTTGCAGTCACTCTCATATTTCAGCTAATAAAGCCTTCAACTAATAACAGATTCAAACTGAGGCGGAATTTCTAGTCTTGGAAATAATCTCCTCAAATTAGTACATAAAAAATCTCAATATTTCACATAGTTTTTCATCTAAAAGGTAGTTGTTTTTTATGTTTGATGTGTACTCTCCAGGCCTGGTTTGGCCAGGAGATGGTAGAGTTTTTTTGATATCACAGCACTTGTTAAATTTCTAGTCAGCCCGGCTGCACTGTGCTCCACCCCTGTACTCAATGCTCCACCTTGTGGGTATTTCCTGAAATGGCATTTCAGATGTCCAAACAGTTAATGCCAGGAAATCAGGAAGTCATAGTGTTTTTTTCATTAAAACATCAGTTCAATCACTGCAATTGGGAAACAATTTAAATAAGGGAGTGTGCCAATATCTCTAAATATTATATTTATAGCAAAATAAATCCAGCCACTCCCTATTTTAAAATAAAGAACTACTAAATAAAAAGTTAATACAGCAACAAAATGAGTAACCAAAATAAATAAACATTAATTTAATCTGATGATGCCATAGCCTGATATGAACGTGGTCAGATGTTTGACTCTCCATCATGCCAATATCAGAATCAACCCATGTGTTTTTGTCCAGAATGAGTTGTTGCAGTAAAAGCTAACAGCAACGCATAGCTTACAACCATAAAAATACATAGTACAAGACAAATAAGCAAATCTCCATTTATTCATTTGCAGTCTACATGATTGCAAACTTTGATCTCGGTTACAATGGAGATAAAGGAAGTCAATGATTTCCGCTCCCACAACATCAAACGTGTCATAGTGACGCCCAACATTCACAGATTTTCCTGTAGCCACTAGAAGGAGGACATTCCAGAGGCCGCTAAGGCTCAATATCAAATCAATGAACCGTAGTAGTGCATGTTTACTCTCAAGGGGACAAGGGGAGAAAGGGCGCATTGTTTAAACCGCACATCACAGGACTTCTTGTCACCTCTCATGAGGAATTGAAATTAGGAACACTCCAGATAAAGCAGCCTTTTGTCCGGGATGTTACACTAAAACTTTAGATAACATATTAGTATAGCCCTCCTGTTGTCTTCGGGTCAAATTGACCCGAAGACAACAGGAGGGTTAAACAGGCCAACTGATGATAATGAACAAGGCTATTATTTGACAATAATGTTTTCTTGTCTGGCTATTATTAATAATATGAGCATACTTTTGTTAATTTTTCATGACCTAATGTTGAATTTCTGTGGATTTATCCCTCCTGTTGTCTTCGGGTCAATTTGACCCGAAGACAACAGGAGGGTTAAATGAATAATCTTTCACGAAATCAGCTGATTAAACCACTTCCATCCATTCTTGCGTCAGCCGTGAGTATTTCAGTTGGGAGCAGAAATCATTGTAGACTGTAATACACTTAGAGATTATGCAAAGTTGATTATTCTGTTCATTAGAAGATTTAAAAGATTACAATCCTGTAGTTGTACAGCATAACATAAACTAAGCCAGCAGTTGTACCTCCACCAAGGATGTTATGTACATGTATTTTATTTAATTTCCAAACAAGCATATCTCCTGATGACGCAATATTTACACATTCATGACTTTTCACCCCATGTTACCATCAGATTAAACATTAGTTATGCTCATTCTGTCATATAATATGATATATAACTATACAGTGTCATACATACTTAATTTAATTTGACGTGTATTTGGTTAGCTTCATGCACTGCAACTATTCTACCACAAATCCAGCACAATGTTGACTGTAAAATTATACAACTAGGCCTTAGTGGAGGTCTTCACTCCTGATACATATGAGATAATAGAATCAGCTTAGAAAAAATAAAGCGCTCTTTACATAAAACTAAACTCAACCTTCAAGACTTTTCATTGCTCTCTTCAATGGCACTCTAAAGGCTTAACTTTACAAGATACATGTGACCAGCTATACAAAGAATACAGTGTTTACATCTCTGCTTGGCGAACTAAAAAAACAAGTCAGTGGCTCTCTCTGTAAATGTTCTCTAATTTTGTTTTCTTCCAATACCGTGGTGGAATGATGAATCATCTCTGTAGACTCCCAAGCCTGACATCATCTCATCCTCTCAAAGCGTACCTCAGTGGAGCCTCATGTGGTAATGTGATCAGCCACTGCAACAGCAGGATGGTGGGCATAAACCTAAAACGAGATGAATCAGGTCGAGTTTAATCCAATCAGGTCGGGTCAGACATGAAATGAGATGTTGCAAAGAAAATATCAGTAACAACTACTGATCTCAAACATTTCTAAGTAAGGAGTAATTCAGAAAGCATAAAACACAGTTCCCAGAATAATAATTCAATTAAGGAAGCAGTCTTACCTGTCATGTATGTTCTTTTTAAGCGTACAGACACATACATTGTAAAAGAATAATGTAAAATGTCTCAGGCCATGCCAAGCCCAGAACAGCCACTCAGGCGCCTGGCTGAAAAACAACGGCAGTCTGGAGGAGAGAGATAAGACTCACTGAAATACGGCACACCAAGAGATAACGATGCATTTCTAATGGCTAAATTGATGTTGGTTTCTATGTATAAGGACATAACCAAATCATAATAATAACCATAACATAACCATGACCTACACAATGCCAACGTGAATCTACAGGGTTAAGTAGCCGATGATGTGGGTTGAATTAGTCAGTTTAAATGCATGGATCCCCCTAGATCCTTCTTAAACCAAGGTCAAGATATTGGGAAATATGCTTATTTGCTTGCTGCAAAGAAGAGACGCATAATTTTTGATACCATTTCAATAGTGGTATGAATCACACATGATCATTTAAAAGATAATTTTGCAAGTCAAGAAAGTCTCAGTTTGTAGTTTCATAGTACGTAGTATGTAATTTCGTAGTATCACTTAGTTTTGTGTGAAACTGCTCAGTGAACTACATCTCTCATCTCACACAATATACGTCACCAACACTAGCTAGCCAATTAACTTAGCTATGTTCCATGCACAAATGAAACGTTATCTTACCTGATGTGTTTTATCCAGCGACTCCTGGTCTTTTTATCAGCCGGGAAGCAAAAGAACGAGCGAGACCTGTTGCTCATGTGAGTACATCCCAGTATGAAACACACAGGCATCGTAGCTTCAACAAGAGAGACGTCAATATGCGACTTTTGGGTGTTTAGTCTTTCTAATTACGTATTTTCACAGTCTTATACTTCAACAGTTATACTGCCACTTTCTTGACTTGTAAAATTATCTTTTAAATTGACAAACATCATATGTGTGATTCATGGCGCAATTGAAAAGGGATCAAAAAATGTCTTATTCAGTGTTCGGTTGCACTTAACTCCACCCCCTCGTGTCACTTCTGGTGGTTGCAAAAGACCAAGATGGCGACGGCCAAAATGCCGAACTCGAGGCTTCAAAACGGCAGTCCATAAACCAGTGGGTGATGTCACGGTGACTACGTCCACTTCTTATATACAGTCTATGCTAAAGACTGGAAACAGCTAGCCTGTTTCTGTCTGAAGGTGACAAAATTGACCTTCCAGCATCTCTAAATCTCACTAATAAACAAGTTATATCTCTTTTTTTGTTTTTTTAAAGAATAAAAAGAGCCCAGTTCAACTAATCGGCCCTATGTTTAACAGCGTGAGTCATAGGCCTGTCAATCTTCTCTTCAAACGCTCGTCTAAAAAGCAAACTAAAAGCATAATTCCCAATATGTTAAACTGTTCCTTTAAATCTGAGAGAACAAAGATTGTTCCTTCCGTTGCATTTTTGTGTTACAAAAAGTAGACATGAAAGTTTTCTGAGCACAAAACCTCATTGTCCTCAATGGCTGTTACATTCTTGTCCATGTCATGTAGGCTGCTGTGTATTTATTACCTCTCCCTGCTCTGGAGTAGTGCGTAAAACGACAGCGTGAGCGGTAGGAGCAGGTGGGATAAGATCCTCGCAGGGAGTGCAAACATGCTCAGATAAGTCACCACGTTGCCCAGCAGAACTGAAACACACATGTTCACAAAGGCTTAGCATAACAACGTGAATGTTTTGCTCTTGTTACTGTAATTTACAGATTTGAGTGACGGCTGATGTACTAAATGTCATACCATTCTTTACTGTGTCAAAAGGAGGAGGTTCTTTAATTCCCGTCGAGTCATGGTCCGTAGAGCTGCATGTCTGTATGCGTCTGAAAGATGTCAGCGTAGCGGCCTCCTTTTCCACCTTCACCTCCTTCTCTTCCTCCGTGACGATCTCCAGATTCATCCGTGTTTTAGTTTCGCTACAGTTAAGTGGCCCTGGCTCTTTGTGTATCATCAAATATGGGGCAAGATCTGCAAACGAGGGAAAGACGTGAAAGAGAAATAAAGATTGAGTTAACAAAAATGTACAGTATCTATAACGCAGATGGGGCCTCCAGGGAATCAGGTGGTTAGAGTTGGCTCAAGGCACGGATATGTCCCAGTTATAATGCAGTAGACAGGCAAACTTATTCCTGGACACAACAATGTGAGCTTTCTAGACTTTAAACCCATGTCTGCAGGTTTTTCCCCGCAAATACAGTTGACTCACCATTGCTCACAAGGAAATGAATGGCGTCCTTATAGCCACTGTGGTAGGCCTGTTCCAGAGTCTAAAGTGCACAAATAAAAATAGATATTATAGAATGATCCTTTTAGAGAGTATATTTCACAGTGTTAAGTGATTCATCAACATGTATGTAGAAAAGGGTCATCCTCTAGACCAGGGGTCAGCCAGGGGCTCCCTGTGGATTTTTAAAAATGGAAATGAATAACTGTTTTTTGTTTACATTTTCATTTTTATGTATCATTGTTGTAGGTCTATGTTACGACGGAGTATTAGGGACACATTGAGAAAAAAAAAAAAAATCTGCGATTTCGAGAATAAAGTCGTAATATCATGAAAATAAAGTCAAAGATTTAAGAGAAAAGAAGTTTTAGTATTATGAGAATAAAGTCATAATATTATAAAGTAGTAATTTTACGTGTTATTTTAATTTTTTTCACGTAAAGTTATGACTTTATTCTCGCAATATTACAACTTTTTTTTTTCGTTAAGTTATGACTATATTCTTGTAATATTACGACTTTTTTCTCATTAAGTTATGACTTTATTCTCGTAATATTACGACTTTTTTTCTAGTATTTATGACTTTATTCTCGTAATATTACAACTTTTTTTCTCGTTAACTTAAGACTTTATTCTCGTAATATTACTACTTTTCTTTCTCGTTAAGTTACATTTCGTAGTAGTACATTTGCACTTTGGCCCTCACTGCATTAGACTTATATACTATATACTTAGACTATAAACTGTTACCTTCATCACAATGCCCAAATGTTTTGCGGCTCCAGGCAGATTTCTTTTTTTTTTTTTTTGCCTAAAAGGGCTCTTTTGATAGTAAAGGTTGCTGACCCCTGATCTAGACCCACTTACACATTTAGGTTGACGGATATGTTTGTGGGTTATTATATATAGTGTCATTATGTAGAGCAGTATGAGATTATCTTCAAAAGATCTGATTTCCTAGATAGTGTTCAATTGAGTCCACACTATTATAAAAGACATCTTTAATTTGTTGTTCCACATTTCTAAAAGATGTTAAGTGATGGGTCTTACGTCTAAAGCCATGGGGTAGAGAGCATTAAAGATCCTGAAGCTGTTAGCCTTGTTGACCTTCAAGGTGCTGCCGCTCACCACCATGTCCCACGTGCAAGGTGTGTCAGCGGGACAGATGTCTGTCTCTCCAGAGAACGGAGACACCGTCAAGGTTTGACTGTAGGGCACGGGCGGCATTGGCTGCATGCTGCTGAAACCCCCGTCCACATAGTACTGTGAAATGAGATTACACACATTATGATACAGACCAAACAATGTGCTCGAAGTGAGTTTGTGAATGAAATACTCACTTCTCCTTTGAAGGTTGGAGGCAGCATACCGCAGTACACGGGCACAAAGCAGCTGCAAAGCAAAGCCTGCGGACAGCATGGGAATAGAAATGGTAATAATTACAAGTATTCTTTTGTAAGTGTTTTTCTTTTTTGCTTCAAAGCTGCTCAGGTTCCTTAAGGGGAGACAACCCAGGCAAAAACAGTGTTTTCATTGTGCTGGTCAATTTTTAGATTTTGGGCTATTTTGCTTCCTTAACATGTGTTCCAAAATATACATTTAGGTTTTATTTCACAACACTTTGTCTATTTGTGTTTGTAGATTTCTCCTAAATTCACCAAAAGTTGGCATTAGATAATGCCTCATTTACATATTTAAACATACAATTTCAGAAATTTGTAATACAAAAAATAATTGTCTTAATGTAAGTAATCAACTGGGGAAGTTTCATGGTGATATCTATTAGAGTTTTTTTGGGTTTTTTTTTACCGTATTCACTAGTTTCTTCAAAATGTATGTAATTTTACAATCCATATCTTTAAAGGCTATTTTCTCAAAATATTTTTTTCTCATACTCTGAGCCAGAAATCTCCACTTCAGTATGACTTACATACACAAAACTTTCCAGTTTCATTCCTATCTATATTCTGATGGTTTTTACAGAAGGGTGTGAGTTCATATACTGTATCATTCAAAGCCTGATTTATACGTTTTATTCCTAATAACATGGAGAATCTTTTTTTTATGGCTCTTGACAGTTTTTTCTGAGTTATCGAGTGAGAAAAAGAGATATCCAGAATCCCCTCTGTAAAAACCTTTGACTCTTATATATCAATATAATGAAACAATCATTTTTAACCTGGTTTTATCTAATGTTCAGATTTCTGTTCTGGAAATGTATGAAAGATAGTGCATATTTCATAAGATAATGCCTCATTTACATATTTAAACAAAATTTAAGAAAACTTGTAATACAAAAAACTGGGGAAGTTTCATGATGATATATTTTTTTGTTTTACCCTATTCACCTGTTGTAAATTGTATGGAATTTTACAAAATCTTAGACCGCTTTCTCAAAATTGGTTTCTTTTTTTTTCTCACCCTGAGCCAGAAATCTCCACTTTAGTAGCACTTACATACACCAAAATTTCCAGTTTAATTTCTATCTATATTCTGAAGGTTTTCACATAGGGGTTATGTATCATTCATAGCCTGATTTATACAGCATTTTATTTAAAAAAAAAACAAAAAACGAAAATTTACTTTTGTTTTATTGCTCTTGACAGTTTTGTTCTGAATTATGGAGTTAGAAAAAGAGATATCCAAATTCCCCTCTCTAAAAACCTTTGACTCTTATATGTCAACATATATATATGATATGTCTGGAAATGAGTGCAAATTAGAACATATGTCATAAGATAATGCCTCATTTGCATATTTAAACATCAAAATTTGAGAAAACTTGTAATACAAAAAACATTTTCCTTAATGTAAGTAATCAACTGGGGAAGTTTCATGATGCCTATCTATTGGTTAAAATTGGTAATTTCTACCCTTTTCACCTGACCAGGTGTCTCCCCTTAAAAATCATTTGGGTGTGAATCTGTAGTGCCAACTCACCTGCACTACATCCTCTTTGGACTGGAACTTGGACGTCACAATATGCTTGGCATCACTCAGGCGCGTCATAGACACAGAAAGACGCCCAGTGGCCAGTTTGTGAGCATCAGAAGGAAGATGTTTGTGTAAAATACACTCTAACCAGTGGAAAAATTTGACCTTGGGGTTAAGAGGTCCGAGTGGAAACGCCTTCATCTGTTTGGCAAAATACAGCATCTCATCCCGAATAGTAACTGTAAAATATAGAAGACTTTGAGTAAGAAAACAGCGACCACATGCAACAGAAGTAGATTGAGAAAAGATAAAGTCACTTACGCAGGCTCATTTCACAGACGACAGCAGCTGCTACTAGAGACCCCGCAGATGCACCCAGGACACAAGGTGCCGAGTGCAGAATCCAGGGTGCAGAATTTAGGAAGCACTGGGCAACCCCTATCTGATATGTGGCCATGAATCCGGATCCAGAGAAGGAGATGGAAGGAGGAACTTCACGATAATGACAACTGGAAACTCCCGGAGCCATTTTTCTAAAGGCTTTGAATGATCAACTAAAATGTTATAAATCGTAGACAGTGAAAAGCATTAGTGCTGTGGCAAAAAGAAATCCTTTCCCTCTTTGAAAGTAGACCGAGTGAAAGCAGGCTGAGATGAGTTATCCAGTGGGAAATGGGTGACGGTTTCACAATCAGTGTTTTTAGACCCATCTCAATTAGACATACCATATTGGTCATGCCCATGTGATATAACATATAACTCTCTCAATGACTTTTTGTCCTTTTCAAGTTAAAAAAAGCACAAACAGGATGTCTGGTTTCCATGGGATATTACTAAATAAACATCTTTGGAAACAAACATAAATAAATATTTCCATATGACTCTTGTAGGTAATTTTCCTACTTTGTTTTTTTTACTGAAACATAGATATTTATATATATTAAAACTGAAGGAGGTAAGTTGGAGCAAATATGATTAAAAAAAAATATTTTTATAAAATAGTCACTATATCCTGACAGTAGTGCATGAGACAGCTAATCTGAAAAGATTTCACAAACTGGAGGAAAACATCCAATCAGAGCCGAGCTGGAGCCTTGCCGTCTATGAGCAGCTGTCAATCACTCACAAACTCCGATCAAATGGTCAACGCTGATCAAATATTAATCAATGTTATGTTACTGCAATAACTATTTCACGCTTCAAATGTTTTCAGAAACATCTTGTAGTGTACTGTTTAGCTGTAAAATGAGAAAGTTTGTGACCAAATGAGATATATATATATATATATATTTATATATATATGTGTGTGTGTGTTTGTACCTTCCTGGACAACTTCAGGAGTAGCCTAACAGTAACCAGGTCATACAAAATATGCAACACAAAATGCATGTATTTTAAGCAGGACAGACATTGACAATTAACCTATAGGCTATTCCACATTTGAAACTTAACAAATACCTCATCTCGAGGTTGACAAAGCAAACAATTTGTAAAATAAACTGTACAAACTGGCATTTAACCTGCAACACAATCCATTTTTATATTAACACACTGCCTTCATAGTCATTTCCACCACTTAGCTGCAAGACCTATATAGCGTATGAAAATAAGTGCATCTTTTGCATTGCGGTTATGTTGAGCAAGCCTGAGAAATCTAAGTTATGAAGATCATTTGGCTGTTTGAATATTGATGTGATTTCTTTAACAGTTTTCCTCGTCCCTTAGTGTTCCTTGTGATCACAGTGGTACATATTGATTCACAGCTAAATGAAAAGCAATATCAAAACTCCTAAAAAATACACTTAAAAGTGCATATTGTTCAATTATGCACATACATGGGTTATTTTCTGAACACACATCTCCATTCTATTCTGTAATATTTGTGCTGTTGTACTGTACACGTATTTAGGACCTGTAGTACAATACAATGTTTTGTTGCCTATGGAGGATGCTGTGGAGAGACACGATCAGGGGAAATCTCAAAAAGGTCTTCACTGAACTCATGTGTAGGACTGCTGTCTGGGACGTCCCAGCCCTGAGGCGGAATGTGTTCCGGGGACTCGGCAGGGTCAATCTGCGGCTTCTTGCCTCCCTGTGGGAGTTTCAGAAACCTGAGGGGAGGCAGAGAAAAGACGATAACAATAAATGCCAACACATTCTCATCTCAACTCGTCACAAACTGTACTGACGCTTTGTCACGCCCCTTGGTGTCACTTTAGGTTTAGGCAACAAAACCACTTAGTTAGGTTTAGGAAAAAACTACACGGTTGAGCTTAAAACTACTATGTTTGTAAGGTGAAACTGAACGTCGTAAACACAGGACACAAACGAACAGCTGATTTTAATGTAGAAGTGAAACTTAAAGGGACTGTTTGTAACTTCTTACACGTATAAATCACCCGGGTCGGTGTCCCATGCGCGCTCACATATGCGCGCTCGCGTGTGGCTACGCTGTTCAGACAAGACTCCAAGACAAACTACACGGGAGCACCAAAACCGCAAAGTTATATCTAGTGAAGCCCGTCTTGCAAAACAGTATTGGCGGCAGTCGGAGTACACAGGGGAGACCGTAGCTTTGGTCTCCAGGGCCGGAGTCTCTGCTGTACTCTGCTCCTCTGCCTGCCTGCTTGCCTTCACTCAGCTCGCTCCACCTCACGTGCATGCGCTCTCACTACACACTGCAGAAGACTTCGTAGCTCTGAGAATATCTAGTGAATGTACAGTGGACGTTTGTGCAGAAATAACTGCTGCAGCTCCTCCAGACCAACAGAGGTTTTTCGTGTCTTGTGAAGTGACGGGGCTCCGCAGCGAGAAATGTTATCGTCTCCGACCGGGTGCCGGTGTCTCCCTCTGGCCGCGGCGGGAGGCTGAAGCAGGAAAAGCCAACACTAGGATCAGCAATGATTCATGGAGAGACTTTCGTCTGGTCAGCTTATATTACTGCCAAGCAGGTGAAATATAGAGTGATATTGTGTTTTAGCTGACGTGTGTCGCCTCACTGTTTTGAGCGATGGTCGTTCATGTCTATTTAGAGCGAGCAAGCGCGAGCCAGACGCTGACTTTCGTTGACCCTTTCTGAAAGTTACAAACAGTCCCTTTAACATACGGGTCCTGGATGAATGCCTTTTGTTGTTGGAAAAATACACCATCCATCCCGCCCGCCCTGTGTGTGTCATCGCTCTTTAAACTAGTGGTTCTCAATCAGGGGTCCAGTGACCCCCAGGGGTCTTCAGAGAGTTCCAGGGGGTCCCCAGAAAAATAAGGAATAGTTTATATTCACTATTTAATTTACTACAGAAGTGAGCCTGATGTCCTCCATGGTTATCCATCTCTTCAACTGTAGTTCACAACTAAAGAATTCTAGTCTTAATAATATCTAACAACCAAAATCTTTTCAGATGGAGGTCCCTGAAGCACAATCTTATCAAATGGCGTTCCGTGACACAAAAAAGGAACCACTGCTTTACACTACGTCACCACACTCCCGGCGCACTTTCTCTGAGTGCTTACTGTTGCCGCGGATGGGTTCACATTATAGTTAATGGAACGCCCGGTGCGTCTCATACTGGCTCTAAAGGGTGCCTTGTGCGGCGGTATCTAACGCTGACAGCCGTGACAAAGCACCGTTATTTGACGCCCTGTGAATGAGGATGAGCTGTAAATGTGTGTGTTGTTGTGGGAAAAGACAGGAGGAGAATGAGAACGACAGAGACCTGAAGAGGAGTTTTTGTCCTCGCTCCTTTTTGATGATGTTGAGCTTGTAGTAGTGCCGCAAAGCCCGGGACATTTTCTCATAGGTCATATTGTCACGGTTCTGTAAAAAGAGATCAGGCATCATCATCAAGGGCCTGTGTTACAACATTCACTCTGCTCCCATGTTCCCTGTTTTTGCTGTTTCGTCTCTCCACCTGTGTGTTCATTTTCCCTGTAAGATGAAACACACAGACCTGGGTGCTCACCTTGTGGTTTCCCCAGAGACGCGCCAGTCCGTTGGGGTCGACCACCCTGAACACCAGGGTGTCCTTGTCCTCCCATCGGATGTATTCTTGGTAACGATCGTCACACAGCAGCTGATACACGTAGTCCCACAGCAGTCTGCAATCTGGGCATGATCAAAACACCAATAAGACACCAAAACTTATATTACTGTCTTCATTTAATGGTATTTAAAGCTCTATTAAGTAGCCAAATACAACTCCAAAGCCTTGTTCATATCTCAGCATGCATGCATCTGTAAGTTTGTCACTCTTAAGAGCTCCTTTAAGCGATACTTTTGATATTACAAGAGAATAAAATGACTCTGGTCAAAACCAGACTGACATAGAAGAAAGCTGAATCGAAAATGTGGAGGAACAACATTGCAGCAAAATAAAGGACTCTCTAGTTTGCCAGGGAGAGCACCTCATTCATGCAGATGTTGGGATAGTGTGTGAGACTTGTGTCGAAGAGTTTTTCTGCCCCGTAGTGGTCAAAAGTTGCTTAGTGCAGTTTTATTTTCCAAGTGAATACTGCAATACAATTGTTGAAATGAATAGTGGTGGAAAAAGTACTCAGATCTTTTACTTCAGTAAAAGTAGCAAAATCTTACTTAAGTAAAAGTACAAAATTATTTGCATCTAAATATACTTAAAGTACCAAAAGTAAAAGCACTCATTATGCAAAATAATATATATTATATTATTGAATTATAATTATTGATGCATTAATGTGTTCATCTCTGTAATATAGCAGCTGGTAAAGGTGGAGCTTCATATACTACTGGGTAGTTTAATCTAAAATACATACATCATTATTTATTATTAGTTGATTATATTTTGTTTTAATAATCTGAATCTGTAAATTAACTAAACGTATCAGATAAATGTGATTAAAAAGTAGAATATTTGTCTCAAAATTGTACTTAAGTACAGTACTTGAGTCAATGTACTTAGCTACTTTCCACCACTGTAAATGAACGTACCTGGGATGCGGCCGTTGGCTTTGTGCAGGGGGCTCCTTGGCTTCCCTCGACTGGACAGGTTGAGCGGCTCCGGGATGACTCTCTCTGTTTGGGGAGGATACTGAACTTGGTTGGGGAGCAACGTAAAGACAGCTGTTGATCCATCTAAGAGAGAGAGAGGGAGACAAAGAGATGGGCACCAAATCAGACATCACAGCAAATAATTACAATTGCAGGGTACTGTATTTCTGATATTGTCGTTTGTTAAACCCACTAGTATGTGTGAGTGGAGCAGGTTCAGAGTAAAAGATCAGGGGACGATCTCTGGGGGGTGACACGCGCTCCGTCTGGCTGGTCACAGCGGTTACAGTAGCTGCCGACGCTGCAGTGGTGAGGGAAACTGTGAGAGAGAAATATGAGGAACTAAGAGCTAAACTGAAAGCAAAAGTAATTTCACAACTGCTTAAACATTAATGGGTTTACCAAAGGCAAATGCAATGTACAACACAAATTTCACAACATACAGTATGTAGGACAAATTCATTGTTTTGGACTCTGGAGTTTTAAGATCATTAACAACGACACACCTACATGCACACGTCCTACTTCTTATAATGGAAAGCACCTTTTTTATGGTAGAGACAAAGTGTCAAAGTGAGTATGTGCATTTGTACTTCTCATTTGTAAAGGGTAAAATGTCCTAACCAGAAGTGTCAAGGAAATTTACTCAAGACCTGTACTCATACACAGTTTTGAGGTGCTAGTACAAACAAAAATATAGTGCTTTTTAGTCCTCCACATTTATCTGATGTGTGCAGCTGCAAATAAATGTTCATGCAAAACAGAGCACATAATGTATGATACATTGCAGTTTATTAAACTACCTACTGTAACAGCATATAATGTTGTGAGACATGTACAGAGTCATTTGACATTGTGGTTACTTCTCCACCCCGATCAATACATGCCTATCGTCAACCCTTATACAAGTCAAATGGGTTGAGGGTAGGCATGAATTAGTCGGAGTTAAACTTTAGAGTTTGGGAATAAGAAGCAGCCAGATGTCCCCACAAGTACAGTAAAACTAGAGAGGGAATGAGTTTCTCCTGCAAGATGTGTTTGCACATGCTGATGAGGAAGTAATCGCACTAAATAACCAGGATAAACAAGTTTCGTTTGATACGCCACAAACACAAATGGTCAGCTGTGTGTGTGTCTGTGTGTGTACAATAAAGCGTCTGTCAGACTCATTCTTCCTTCTGTACAGCCCCATGCAATTTGAACTACTTATATCACAATATCATCTGTGCTCAATAACAGCAGAATCTTGCCGTCTCAACCCAAGCATGAAGTAGAACTTAAAGAGGACCTATTATGCTTTTGTGCTTTTTCACTTTCCTTTAGTATGTTATATCATTTTTTGTTCATATAAAAAGTCTGCGAAGTTACAAAGCCCAAAGTCCACGCCAAAGGGAGTTACTCTCCCAAACAGAATCACTGCTCCTGAACTGCCTAAAATGCCTTGGATGAAGTCCCGCCTTTTCTTCCATAACATGTTGATGTCACTAAGTAACACATTTTCATAATACCTGCGTAGCGTCTAGTTTGGCACGCCCTTAACAAAGGTAGTTAAAGCAGAGCTGAAGCGGAGTCCAAAGAGTTTGGTTCGGTTGACCAATCACAACAGAGTGGGCCACCTGACCAATCAGAGCAGACTGGGCTTTTCGGGAGGGTGCAGGAGCTCAAACAGAGCGTTTCAGACAGAGGGTGAAAAGAGGTGCTGCAGCACAGCCGGTATGAGAAAAGTAAAGCCTTTTTTGAAGATTAAAACATGTAAACATGTTCTAGTAGAAACCCAAAATAGAAGTATGCACCTGAAAATAAGCATAATAGGTCCTCTTTAATCAAATCGTGTAAACGAGCCATATTCCTCAATTTATCCTTTCTTGTTTGCGGTGTTAGCTCCGTTAGCTGCTAGCCGCCGGGTCAAACGTCTCCATGTTGAGAGCCGTGTGGAGGCACTAGATATGCTCTGAATTCCGTATTGAGCACCTTTAAGTTTGATTATATTTGTTTAGCTGTATCTCTATTGTCCTGTTAATGTGTTTGCTGCGCTGCTGTGTTTGAGTATATTGAGAGCTATTGAGAACTGATTCTGTAGGCTATACTGTATGTATAAAAATTAGGTCGCTGACCTTGGGCGTCATTGACTGCGGGAGGCGGAGGCTCTTGGGCGCTCTGAGCAGGTATCTGGCAGATGACTTGGTTCTGGATGGGTCCAGTTGCCAGGGAGGGAGACGAATTTGGGGGGTCACAGACAACACCCCTTTGCTGTTTCACACACTGTAGGATCTCATACAGAACATCACCTGCAGAAATTAAGAAGGGGGTCGCGTATGAAGACAAAGCCGTAAAACCAGTCAGCACACTCTCTTTGTGCATGCACACTGATTCTTACCTGAGCTGGGGCAGCGGCGTCTGAAGTCCTCCTTGGTGAGCAGGCACAGGGCTCGACCGTTCATCTCAAAGCGACCCTTTTCCGGCCGGCGCAGCGAGTACTCCCTCTGAGCCCAGTGGAGCCAGTGGCCGACGTCCTCCTTGTCCCACAGAGATGGGTTTATTCCTGGAAAACAGATACAAAAACACACTGTTACAGGGGGGCATTTGTGCTTTCGTAGAAGCTGCTGCGTCTACTTTGCTGCATGTAGGGTGACCAGGTGTCCCACTTTACAAGGGACTGCTAAGCATTTTTATCCCCTGTCCCACGTCCCACATGTTGAGACGATGTCCAACATTTTCAACGGCTCTAGTTTTCAAAAGTCAAACCACTGCAGGACAGACTTTTCTAAAAATCTGGCTTCTATCCAATGGCTGTGAAGAAAGCAAGGAAGGCTGTCATCCCGGGGCTGTATTTGCTGTCAAGCTGCGCACACGTCAAGTGCAGGTTAACATTTCACTGTCTTGCTATGCCCAACGGGGAAAATTGTGAGTCACTGCAAAGTAACAAGCTATGTAGATTTAGGCGGAATATGATGCAAACTACCACAAAGAAAAGGAAGAGCAACTACAACAAATATTTTGAAACTACTTATAATTATTTAGAAGCCGGTGGAAGGCGATCCTCAAGAGTTTTTCGACATGAAGCGACACAGTTTTTGTGAGTCTCACAATGGCTCAGAAAGAGATGTGCTGATCTATGGATGCATTCTGGCAAAGCATAAAGATGTTACAAGATAAGGGGCAGAATAGAAATGCTTATTATTTAAGTTAGTGTCCCACATTGTCCCACATTGTCCCACACAAACATACTCTTTGTCCCACATTTGTTTTGTTAGGATCTGGTCACCCTATAGCTGCATGTTAATGATGAAGTCTTCCAGGTATCTGAGAGTTTGACTCACGCAGCTGTCCAGGTAGATGCCACAGGTCTTCCTGTGTGGGAGGACTGACCATGGGAAGCTGGTTAATGGAGAGTTGATGCACACTAGGAGGAGTGGTGGCTCCATGCATTATGGATGGAGGACTGTTTTCTTGCTGCAAAACATCCACACACACATGCCCATAATAAGTACACACCTGTTATAATAGTGGCAGTACAGAAAACAACAACACAGAGTGGTTTTAAAACCTTTCACCTCAAGGTAACATTTTCAGAAGCTTGGCAAAAGAATAAAATAGAAAGCTCTCAATCTAAAATAAAAAATAATAAAATAAAAAGTTGTTAGGCTGCATGTTTGCTTTTTTTTTTTTTTTTAAACACACTGTTTTGCTCAACTGTGACCTTCACTTACCTTGACCAAAGGTGACGAGGAAATGTTCTCCATGGAAATAATCCTTTATATGTTCGACTGTATACTGTAAGAACAGAATGGATGATTTCCTTGTAAGCACACATATAACCCGTCCAATATATGAACCAGCCTGCACTGCATGTCAAACCTCTCCAAACTCCATAGCAAATGAAGGAAGAATATACATTTCGAAGAAATAAAACTCCACTTCGTCCCTTCCGGGAAATGAAAACGAAAGAAACATAATCCTTGCAGAGGAGGGAGGGGAGGTGGGGTGCGCACAATAGTCTGATTGGAGGAAGCAAACTGCGGAGGACATTTCCAACATTTGACTGCGCTTTTGTAAGAGCGCCTTCCAGCAGCACGTTTATTATGGGAGCGCTGCATGAATTACATGTTATATAAATGAGGAATGGGGGGAAACTGTTATAGCGCAGTAAAATATCTGAAAGAGTAATTCCTGTGTTAAATAAATAAAAAGTTGCAGAGAGTGAGTGATTGAAAACTAAACAGGACAGAGCAGTGCGTGCTCTATAAAGCAGAAATAGTCCTCGAGCTCCTCCTCCGCCTCTTCCTCCTCCTCCTAGTGACTTATTACAGGAAGAAGACCAGCCATAACAGCTGTTGAGTCTGCAGGAAGAGCACGCTGCTGAGCGACACACTACAGGTAAGAGGCAGTGGTAGAAAAAGTATTCAAAACCATACTTAAATAAAAGAATTTAAACATTTATATTTAAGTACTCATCATGCAGAAAAAAATAGTTTTACTATTAGCCTGATGTGTTTTTATTACAGTTTTTCTCAATTTCTTCAGTTCAATTTTTCAGTTCAAAAACCACAAATTGCACCTCCTCATCATAGACATGTATGGAATATACATGTATGTATGTCTGACAGATTTTGATAATTGCATGGATTGTTTTGCATGTAATGGCCCAAACGATGAAAGAATGTTTAGAAGTTGTGATGAGGATGACAACTTAAAGGGACTGTTTGTAAGAATCAGAAATTGGTTGTAACAGCGACACCTGTGGCTGTTAAGTCAACGAAAGTCAGCATCCTGCTGCTCGCGCGTGTGCACGCGCTACCTGAATGTAAGCGAACATCCATCAAAACAGTGAGGCGGGGCGCCTGGGTTAGCTCAGTTGGTAGAGTGGGCGTCCATGTATTAAGGCTTGGTCCTGACCGCGGCGGCCCGGGTTCGAATCCGGCCTGTGGCCCTTTCCGCATCCACTCTCTCCCCCCTTTCAAGACTCTATCCACTGTCCTGTCATAAAAATGGAAAATGCCCCCAAAAAAATAACTTTAAAAAAAAAAAAAAAACAGTGAGGCGACACACGTCAGCTAAAACCACAATATCACTCTATATTTCACCTGCTTGGCAGTAATGTTAGCTGACCAGACGAAGGTCTCTTCATGAATCAATGCTGATCCTAGTGTTGGCTTTTCCTGCTTCAGCCTCTGCTTCAGCCTCAGCAGAAAATATATGTTTCTGCAGTTCAGTTATGTTTGTTTATTTGGGAAAAGGTGAGGTTGTACAAGTGTTGCATGAAGTTCATTATGTCCAAAATAATAACAAATATAATAAAACAAAAATAATAATAATAATGATAAAAACATAGTGGCACTGACATTTAATTAATGTAATTTATATCAAGATGCTATTAATTTAATGCATTTTAACCCTTATGATCCCCACACTAATAGAAGACCAGTGCTTATAGACTTGATTTATAAAACATGGGATTACTGGCAATAGTTACAATGATTTGCATTGCCTTTTGTGATTGTAAATCTTTGAAACAGTTTTGTAGCCACCTGTATATAAAACATGTCTTCTCTGTCATATTTCTCCAGTGATGTGGCTTGAAAAAGTGGGGAAACAGTTGGGCCAACCGACACAATCGTTGGCGGGGTGGCTGATCAGTAAGTTCCTCAAAGTGCACAACCGCATTCTTGAGGAGAGTGCTGTGCAGCTGTGTGGGATACAACCTGCGGACACCGTGCTGGAGCTGGGTCATGGCCCGGGTCTGGGTCTGCAGTCAGCAGCCAAACTGCTCACAGAGCCCACGGGTCACCTGATAGGGGTGGATTACTCAGCATACATGCATCAGGTGAAGTATGAACACTGACAGAGCGGCATAAAGTATTTAAATTATTTATCACATGCGTGTCCTGAAGTTTGTTACAAAAAGAGTGTCTTAAAAGAACAAAGACACATTAACAAACTTCTTTATGAACTGTAAGCCTCTCTGCAAGGAACACTAGGGGGGACATTACTCACTTTTGGAATAGTACAATATTTCTCTTTTTCTTTTCTTACAGATGGCAAGTGAGCGATTGAAGGACCTTGTGGCCAGTGGGAAAGTGACCCTACACCACTGTGATGTAGCAGCGATGCCTCTGGCAGACAGCATTGTGGATAGAGTCTTTCATTGTAACTGCTACTACTTTTGGCCTGACCTCAAGAATGGAGCCACAGAGATACACCGCGTAATGAAACCAGGTAGGACATGATGTTCTAACTGTAAAACCTGTCTCAGATTGTCTGGTGATTTACTGCCTTAAAGGGACCGTTTGTAAGAATCAGAAATGCTTGTTAACAGCGACACCTGTGGCCGTTAAGTCAACAAAAGTCAACGTCGGACTCGCGCTTGTGCTCGCTCTACATAGACATGAACGAGCATCGCTCAAAACAGTGAGACGACACACGTCAGCTAAAACCACAATATCACTCTATATTTCACCTGCTTGGCAGTAATGTTAGCTGACCAGACGAAGGTCTCTCCATGAATCACTGCTGATTTTATTGCACTTTCACATTAAAATAAACAGAGCACAGTTTTCACTTCCATGCTGAGCTACATCCCTGTTAATGTACAAATGTTGGAAAAAACTGGCATTGCATAATTTTTTTCTGCCCTATATTGCAACATGAAAAAATACAGGAATATTCACCCTACTCATTTGTTAGCTGCATTTTAAAGTTGAGAGCAAAATTAGCAACAATAAGAGCTAGATAATCAATTTTATGCTCTTAATTTAATCACATTTGTTGTATAGATAATATCTGTACCCAAAAGTGAAGCCAAAACATCTCGGATCACCAGCTGGTGGCTTGCTGTTAGTTTAGGAAGCGCTTGATTTGATTTGATTTGCAGTAGAGTTTTCTATGAGGGGAACACGCATTTTAAACTTCAATATTGCAGTCGATCATGTTCATTTAATTTTGGGTAGCCAAAATTGTGATCGCAATAAACATTTGATTAATTGTGCAGCCCTAGCTTCTCTGCATCATCGTCATTCTTTTTTTCCTCTCTTGAACCCACCCAGGAGGTGTGATGGTGACCACGCTGAGGCTACCATCTGTTGCTGCTATCGCAGCAAAGGGAGTGATTCCAGACGGGAACTGGCGCCCGGAGTCCTACATGACAGCTCTGAGAGACTCTGGCTTCACTGATGTCAGAATGGAAGACAGACGGCACAAACACCTTACTGTTCAGGCTATCTATGCCACTGCCTCAAAATGAGATTGAAATCCAACTGCAAGTGAGAGATTGTGTGTCGTCTACCCGCTTTTGTGATCAGCAGGTTTTGCATGATTACATTTGTTTTTCAAGTTACTTTTTGAATAATAAACAAAGACATGATTAGAAATTTTTCTCTACTGACAAATCCTTGAGTCTCTAGCTGGTAATATTAAATCAGACCCCTCTCACACATTAGAAGAATATCAGCTTTTGCCATAACAGGCAATTCAACGGTAGGTGGCAAACATGCTCTCACCTTTAAGAAGTTAAGAAGAAGAAGTTTTTGTCTCTTTTGGCAATCGTAATTCATTTTTAGTAACAGAGATTTCTGGGTGTTGTGGGAGTTTCTGGAGAGGGTGTGCAGCAGCAGTTGAGAGAAGCTTTTAGGCTCTTTCCAAAACCTGGGAAATAGATAATTTATAGCAGAGTGGGAAATGGATGGGATGGAGTTTTTTTTATTTTATTTAGTAAGTGGAGATTTTAGTTTAAATCAAGTAGTTGAAACAGTAATGAAACATTTTGGATGTCAGCCGCCAATAAAAAACAAAGAAGACAAAGACAGGGAATTCCTGAACTTTCTAAATAAAGTATAAGTGGGGAAAAAAAACATGCAGACCTGCAAGTTCCATTATGGAAAAAGCTGAATCCAAGACATTTATTAGGACATAAGGCATCAGTATGGCAGGATGGTGATGAAACTGGAAGACGTCTATATAACGTACAAAGACATGTTGGTGCTTGGAGGACACTGGAAACAAAAGGAAGAAAATATCATCATTCATCTGAGGTCATAAAGGTCTCAACCATACAAATATGCAAGCAGCCAACCGGAATATACACACACACTGTAGCCAACCAGAAACAGTCCAACATGTACTACTTCGTTGTAGTAGGGTGACCAGGTGTCCCACTTTACGAGGGACTGCGCAGCATTTTTATCCCCTGTCCCACGTCCCACATATTGAGACAATGTCCCTCATTTTCATTGGCTCTAGTTTTCAGATGTCAAACCACTGCAGGACAGACGCTTTTCTAAAATCTGGTTTTATCCAATGGCTGTGAAGAAATCAGGGAAGGTCGTCATCACGGGGCTCAAACTGCGAATGTGAGTCAAGTGCAGGTTAACATTTTACCGTCTTTGCTACGCTATGCTTAAAGGGGAAAAATTGCGAGTCAGAAAAGGAAGAGCAGCTACAACAAAGACTGTGAAACTACTTACTGTATAAGTATTTATAAGCCGGTGGAAGGCGATTCTCAGAGTTTTTTTTTTTTTTTAAATTGCCAGTTATTTTTCAATTTCACACAGGGGGAATACAACACGAAGCAACACAGTTCATGTGAGTCTCACAAGAAACGTGCGGTTCAAAAAGAGATGTGCCGATCTATGGATGCAGTCTGGCAAAGCATAGAGATGTTAAAAGATGAGGGGCAGAATAGAAATGTTTATTATTTAAAGGTCCCATATTATAAGAAAATGAGATTTTTTTATTATAAATCAGGCTTAAGTCCTATATAAATACTGTGAAAGTATGGAAACACTCAATCCACAGGGAAATACACACAGCCCATATTCAGAAACTCTGCATTTGAAACAAGCTGTCAGGATTTCTGCCCATTCGTGATGTCACGAATATACAATATTTAGACCCTTGACACATTTTAAACGTAAACATTCTAAATGCGTCCCAGTTTATTTCCTGGTTGCAGTGAATGTGCATGTCATCAGCTGACAGGAAGTACACATGGACCCAAACTGTTGCCTAGCAACGCAATTCTGTTGCAATTCTGTCAAAATGCGCTAAAACGGAGCGTTTCAGACAGAGGGTAAATACAGGCATATTCAGGCTGACAATATGAGGAAAATAAAGTTGTTTTTTTTAACATTACAGCATGTAAACATGTTCTAGTAGAAACACAACATACAAGTATGAAACTGGAAATGAGCATAATATGGGACCTTTAAGTTAGATAGAGATTATATCAAAATCGTAGACTACCTCTCAACATTGGTAACGTGTCCCACATTGTCCCACATTGTCCCAAATTGTCCCACACAAACATACTCTTTGTCCCACATTTGGTTTTGTTGGGACCCTAATCAAGAGAAATCACCTTCTTCAGGTAACACTGAGGGGGAAAACACCATGATTTTTCATTGTCAGGTCTCTTGGGTAAAACAGCAGGTACAATATGTTGTGATATTATCAAGTTTAAAAAAAAAAAAAAAAAAAACTGATTTAGCTAAAATAACCTAATTTGTATTTATTTATTTTCCTGTATAAACGCTTGAAGTCCAGCAGGTGGTGGTAATGCACCTCTAAGCTGGTTTGCCTACCGCCAATCAACACACGAAGAAAAGGAAGAGGAGGAAGAGGGAAATCCAAAACAGACCTCTCCTCTCTGAGGTGAAAAAGTGAAGCTGAACTACAAAAGCGGTTGTAAAGTGGACGACAGCTGTTAAAGCGGGAGAAAAGTAAGTGATTTTGATTCAATATCGAGTAAATAACATGTTATTTTGACTATGGTGTGGTTATTAGACTCACTAAGACTAAAACGTTAACTCATAACAACATAGATAGCTAACGTTAGGTGTTAACTTGATGATATGATATGATACACTAAACTATAAAGCGTTTTTCCTGGTATAAATGAATATATAAATATCACCACTTTGTTTGTGTTGCGTTCATATGAGTAGTTCAAAGTTGACTGGGAAATATCAGTACTGTAGTACAAAGATAAGAGATATGCACATTTGTATGCATGCAATACATGTATTTGTGTAGCAGCAATGTGTTACATGTATGATAAATAGAAAATTCACCTTTGACCTTTCATGTAAAGTGAATACAGTGAAGAGAAAAATTGCCACAAAATGACATCCATGCCAAAAAAACAACAACAACTTGTACCTCCTCACAGCACGTAAACATGTCATAGATATTTATGAAATATAGACTATATGTGTGTCTGTCTGACAGATTTTGATAATTGAATGGATCATTTTGCATGTGATGGCTCAAATGATGAAAGACTGTTTACTGAGAATCAACTCATCAATTTTGATCAGCAAGACATGTTCAGGTTCAAGTTCAGGTGACTTTATTTGTACCCACAGGTAGATTTGTTTTGCAGCAAAAATAGAGAATGGCATCCGTATTGACAATAAGGTAGAGCACAGACAAGAGACAGACATACCAAAAACATGACAAAGAGTACTCAAAGGCTTACTGGGATCAGGATTCAGCAAAAGGAAGGCCACAAGAACAATATAAAAAAAACACTGGACAAAAAAGACACAATAAAATGAGAAAAAGGGATAAACTTCCCATAAATATGTGCAAAAGCTGCTAGGACTTATTTAAATGAACAAAGGAACAAAGCTGTTCCTGTAAGCGCTTTGTTCTACACCTTGGGACCCTAAACCTCCAACCAGATGGGAGAAGCTGGACCTCACCAGACAGAGGATGAGATGTAGCTGGCTATCCGCTGTAACTGCCTGGTATACAGGGACTCTAAGCTCAGCTGTGACTCACCAATCAGCCGACTGGACCATTTAACAATCTGACTCAGTCTATTTCTGTCCTTCAGAGGCATATTACCAAACCATGACACTATTGAAAAGGATAAAACAGACTCAATAAAAGCATGATATAATAAAGTCGTCATGGTTTTTCCAATGTGGAAGTAGGTCAGCTTCCTTAAGCAGAACAGGCGCTGGTGCCCCTTCTTGCACACATCTTCACAATTTGCTTCAAAGTTCAGTGTAGCATCAATGATAGTCCCACATGCAATTTACTTGAATGAATGAGAAATAAACTAATTGTTCAGAGATTTGAACTATTTGCTTTGAAAAAAAACATAATTCTCATTTGAGAATTGTGCCAAAGCGAATGAGAAAAAACTGTAAGTTAATCAAGACTTGTTCCCGTTCACTCCATTCTCCGCTCAGCAGAATGCAGAAGGCTTCCCGTTTGAAGCGCGAACTTCAGATGCTGAGCACCGAGCCACCTCCCGGGATAACATGCTGGCAGACCGAGGAACAGATAGACGACCTCCGGGCACGTAAGTATTCTCAGCATTATACCACATGTGACATATATGACAATCTAATATTTGTTTACTACTTGATCATGTATGCTTTTGTTCTTCCTCTGGTTTACAGAGATAGTGGGTGGAACAGAGACCCCATATGAAGGTGGACTCTTCTCCTTGGAGATCAAGGTCCCAGAGAGGTGCATTTTCTCAAAGCTTTATATGTTCTCTCTCCCCTTTTATAAACACGTACTGCAGTCTAGTTGGACTGACCTGCTGTTTTCCTCTCGTAGGTACCCATTCGAGCCTCCCAAAATGCGGTTCTTGACCCCCATCTACCACCCAAACATTGACAATTCAGGACGCATCTGCCATGATGCCCTCAAACTCCCACCAAAGGTTGGATTACCAACAAAAAATAAAGTTATTTCTGATTCACATCCATCTTCTGGTTTTGTTTGTCTGCTGTCAAATTGTTCTTATTTTTTTATTTTATTTTTCAGGGTGCCTGGAAGCCATCCTTAAACATCTCTACAGTCCTCACCTCCATTCAGCTGCTCATGGCTGAGCCCAATCCAGATGACCCACTCATGGCTGATATAGTGAGTCACACATAATCTTGCATTCACAAGTATCATACTATCTGCTAGAGTAGCATAACTTTTACTCACAATCACACTGTGGTAGTTTTATTTGTTTGTTTTTTTTGTGAATATTCTAATACAAATATGGATATGTGACAATAGAGCTTTTGCAAAATGTTTTTTTACACATTAGAATGGCTGAGAACTGAATAACTAGGGCTGCACAGTTACTAGAAATTGTAATAAATCAATCGTAATATGACCTACTCCAATTTTTAAATCGCAAGAGGCACAATATTTGTTGAAGGCTATATGTGTGTCAAAATACCATTTTAAATTAGATATTGTGATGCTGCAGAGATGTCCTGGCCTACACGTCATATTCTACAGACTTAAGAAAACATCTTTGTTTGGTACAGATTAGTGGGCTACCTCCGGGGTCTGAAAAGTGAAGCCAATGAACAAGTGTCTTAAACTTGCATTCTTTCTAACAGCCAGCAGGGGGCGACTCCTCTGGTTGCAAAAAGAAGTCTGATTGTATAGAAGTCTATGAGAAAATGGCCCTACTTCTCACTTGATTTATTACCTTAGTAAACTTTGTAAACTTTGTAAACATGAGTTTATGGTCTCAATCACTAGTTTCAAGTCTTCTTCAATACAGCATGATGTTCATTTAGTAAATTATGGTCCCATTTAGAGTCAAATAGACCATAAAGCAGGGGATGCTTTGACAGGTCACTACCACAGCGTTGTCCAGTCTGGGAGTTGTCCATGTTTTCGTCTTACAACTTTAACCCATTTACAGTGTGTTTTAAGTTAAGTGGTCGCCTTAAAATGTCTTATTCAGCATTCAGTTGTACTTAGCTCCACCCTCTCGGGTCACTTCTGGTTGCTAAAAACCAAGCTGGCGACGGCCAAAATGCCGAACTTTAAGCTTCAAAACGGCAGTCCACAAACCAATGGGTGACGTCACGGTGACTACATCCACTTCTTAAATAAAGTCTCTGGCACAGATCCCCGCAAAAATCACACCATAATCATTTAAAAAAAAAATTTCAATGAAAATGAGAATAATGATGTAAAAATTATCATTCCCTTTAATATCACAAATCATATCGCGATTGCAATATCACAATTTGCACCTGGAAAAGAATTAAATACTCATTCCAGTATGCGGTTTTATTACAGGCCAGAGGTTTTGCTAATTGCCAAAAGAAAACTTTAGATATCAGTCTGAAACACCTTTACCTCTTGTCAAAAAAATACAGCCTCTTGCAGTCTTAGAATTGCTGTAGACGGCATTTGAATTGTGATACTGTGATCAATCGTGTATCTCCGCCGTACACATGTAAAGAGACGTTTACATTTTTTTAATGCAGTCATCAGAGTTCAAATACAACAAACAGCTGTTCACGGAGAAGGCCAGGAAGTGGACACAAGAACATGCTGTTCAGAAAAACACGGTAAGTCTCTGTAAAGCAGTTGTAACATATTTACTGTTGTTCATAAAACCTTTTTGATTTCATTTTGTACTAACCTCGGGTAGGCTCCATTATTCTTAGTGTGTGGCATGATTATTGTCACTAGCTCCACAGCACTGTACTGTCTGTCATTGTATTAGCTCTGTGTAGGGGTATATTTTGCCCACAAGGTGGTGCTGTGGTCCCTCAATAGAAGTAGTCAACTAACTTAATATTCACTTGTGATTCAGACTATTGGATGTATGTTGAAATGTGAGGAGCATATTAGGGAAATGCTGTCTAAAATAGTTTGTATTTGTCTTTATTCAGGGTGTTGTGGAGGGCGACAAAGAAAATATTCCAGATCAGAAAGCTTCATCCCGCAAAAGAGAGGCTTTCGGTGCACAACAGGACGCGGACAAGTCAGCTAAGAAAAGCTGCGTGTAGTTTCGATCTTTCTTGTTCTTCTCCAGAGCCGATATGCATAGAAAGTATGATTTAAACATTTTGATTTAGTGCTAATACCTACTTTTCTATTCCTCTTCTTAATCCATAAATACCCATATATTTATATGTATCATTTTTATGTTTATGTTGTGATAATTAAAGTTTATTTTGAACATTAATTGATCCAACTAATTGAATGTATTGCAGACTTCTTGTGTGGTGTGGAGGTGCGTTTCATAGTCGTAGCATAAGCGGAGTGGTTAATGGTATATACAGTATGAAGATAATAATTTTATTCAAACATATGCTTACCAGTTGTATACAAAGTATGTACATCCTAAATAGCAAGTTTTTTTTTTTTACAAACTAAGGATTTATTTCTTAATATATAAAATTACATATTTGCTGTTTATCATATAAAAAAAGGGAGACAAACATCATAAGGCTGTAGTGAGTCAATACCATGCTAGTTCAGAGGTAGTTACATTGTATGTACATATTGCTAGCCTATACTCTAATGTCTGCAGAAAGATAGCTACATCCCATTGAGTCTGAATAACTGCCTGCCTCCTGTTGGGCAGATTTGCATAACTGAGACATGTAAACCATATGAAACCGTGCGATCTGTTTCCTGTTGCATTTTGCTGCCACATAAAGAATAACATTCTCATAAACAGCTATTACACAGTTTGCAAAGAAATATATCTGACAATAACATTTCTGTGAGTGAAAAATGTTAGCTTACTCTGGTAAAAAAAAAAGATGTCCCGGTGTGTCTAATGATTCCCTTTCTTTGAAACAGACCTTAGCAATATAACGTATATTTAAAAAAAACAAAAAAACATAACTCCACTTAAAATATAACCAAACAATCTGTAACCTCTAAGCTGCATGTCTCATGATCACATTTCAGTATAAAAATGTACACTTTTCTACTGGTTCTACCTTAACGCCCCCCTGGCTAAACCATTGATTTGTCTGATGCTTAGATTTTCCATATAGCTTTTACTTGAGCTTTCTTTTCGTCATGCGAGTCCATGACTGACGCAGTCCACTGGGTAGTGTCTGATATTGTCCTTTATTTGAACAGACATGTAGTATTGTGATGTTTCCTTTAATAGTCTTTACTGTGAAGGGAACTTTTAGTTGCACTCTCCATTTTCAGAGGCACTTTGTTGTGTTCGTTCTCATAGACGTCTCTAGAGTGCTCTACAGTCTCTGTGTGGACTCATTCTGAGGTGCTCGAGGATTGATAACCCAGAGCGGGTCTTCTGTTCGATGATGGCCCTTCAGTGTCCATAGTGTCCCAGCTATTCAGACAGCTAGCCTGGAGGCTCATGGGTGAGAGGTGAAAGAGGGAGTCATGGTCGAGTGATACAGAGGGCAAGTGTTATGAATCACATCCTGATCCAAACTCTTCAGACATTCATCGTCGTTCAGGCTCCCTCCTTCCGTCGCCCTGTCTCTATCTCTGGCTGTGGGAGTGGGTATCTGGCAGGGGATGAGAGGAACAGAGGACGTAGAGGAGCAGTGGGAAAACCTGATTGGATCCAGTCGGGGTTGGAGACAGGACCCCCCACTGTAAAGGGCGTCTGCATCAGCAAGTGTCGACGAATCGGAGCAGGAGCTCTTCTCCGTCTCCACGGAAACCAGCGAGTCCAGCGTGCGGTCCCGGCGTAGCTGTGGACGCGCTTTGGGGTGAGGCCAGAAGAAGAACTGGGAGTGGTCTCGTGTGAAAAGGAGGAAGAGGAGGGGGTTCAGGCAGGCAGGCAGGGGCTGGAGAAGCAGGAGAACTGACTTTAGCACCTCCTCGCCCAGTGAGAGGAGACCCAGGAGGGAGCAGAGGGAGAGAAAAGCTACTGGTACATAGAGGAGGCCATTGGTGAATATTAGCCAGGCGACATGTTTGATCATAGCGCAGTCCCACAGGCCCTCACACTCTCCCCTGAGTAACTCCCAGTACAGGCGGATGTATGAGCCGGTGACTATGAGCAAGCACAGGGTGTTCATCATAATGAGCGCCAAGGGAAAGCCCAGGGAGGATGGTAGTCGAGAGGATGGGGGTGGCAGGGGCGAGGGAAGGCAGAACGGCGAGGACCCGTACTCCCCAACTCCTACCAGTGGGAGAGAAGCAAGGGAGAGGGAGAGAGTGAGGCAGAAAAGTGCACATGTTCGCACACTCCCAAGCGACGGAGACTTCCCATAGGCACGGGCACATGTCACGCTCACGCCACACTGCACAGCCGCCAGAGTCAGCAGCAACACGCTCGCTTCAGACGCAAACACCCAGACCCATCCCGTCGCCTGACAACCGGGACCACCCTCCCAGCGGGCGCCGTGGTGGCCAAACTCTCCCAGGGTTAGAGCGTCCACGAGGGCCAGGGTGCACGTGCACACGCCCGTCAGCAGGTTGGAAGCACCCATGCAGGCCACGGTGAAGCGGAGCGGCGACAGATAGCCGGGTGAGCCGAAGAGGGAGAGGAGCAGGAGGGAGTTCCCCAGAAGGGACACCAAGGAGATGGACCACAAGCCCACACGAACCAGCCAGCTGCCCAACAGGGAGTCACAGGGACGGAAAGGACCTGCAGACACACACATCGTCATCAGCTCTTGATAAACTGTGAATTCATGCCTCTGTAGGTGTGACAAAAACACTCTGCAAGCCAGTTGATAACAGCTTGAAGGTGTAATATCCGTTACCTGGAGTGGGTGTGCATTGGACACTAGTCTGTAGTTTGGACTCCTCTATTTCCAGTTGGAACTCCTCCAGGTCAGGGTCATCTGGAATAAAGCATTGTCAGGGTTAGCTTGTGTAAGGTTTTATGACAGCTTATTCAGCATGTATATAGCACCAGGGAGAGCGCCGGGCATTGAAGCAAATTTTCGTAGTTGCCAAACAGTGGAATTACAACGTCCGTGTCCGTCACGTGATGCCATTGGGCCCAAAAAAACATTTTCCCATAGACTTACATTGGGAAAGAGACGTCTGTTACTTGGTGGAATTTTTTTTATAATATATATATATAAAGAAAATAAACGTCTATCTAAATTAATTTCAGTTTTAGTTTTTTAGCTATAATATATCACTATGGGGGGGGGGGGGAAGAGAGCATGAATTTCCGTCAACTCTTGTGACATTGAACCACAGAAATTAAACAGACTTGACCTTCCAGGAGATGGTGCTATGTGCCGCAATTGTTTCACTAAAGTAGCGCGAAGATTAAACATTATAGCCATTCCTACAGAGTTCTCAACCATGTATTTTGTATGTATAAATACATACTTCTAAGACATTACACCTGGCCCTAACAAAAACAAACTAAAACTACTGTAAAACTAAATATATAAAAACTAAAAATAATCCATTCCGAAAAACTGAAACTAAACTAAAACTAGCAAACGTACTGTGAAAACTAACTAAAAGTAAACTAAAATTATCTCGAAAAGGTTGCTGTTCTACCACTGCCTCGATCGGTTAGTTTGTTTGTTTAAGCTTTGTGTTATATATTAAAGTTACATGTTTTAACGACCACTTGTGTCATTTCAATTCCAAACAATGTGATAAATAGATCCATAGATGAAAGGGAGCTGTCATAGAAAACCGAAAATATAACAAAATGCGCCACAGGCTCTGCACCCTGCCCTGTCCCCCATATTCATGTGTCACGCAGCTGCGCACGGTCGTGTCTAGAAGGGAGCCGACAAACTGCAAAATCTGATCTGAGATCTGCAAAAACTCTGCCCGACGACCTATCCTAACCTTAACTATTCCAGATAACAAAAATAAATCAAAAACTAATTGAAAATTCAAAACTATTATAACCCTTGTATACATTATATGCATGTCAGGTTGTGTGTGGCATTGGCTTCAGGGGGTTGGTGCAATAAAGGAAGATAATTGCCACTTGCATGAAATTAGATCATCATGACTGTTATTCCAACAATTACAGGCGAATAAATTTTAATCAGCAATATGTCATGGTTTAATCATCTATTGTTATTGTATCTTTTAGTACACCCAGCAATTGTTTATTTTCGGCTTTAATGGTGTAGGTTTAATGGTTTTAATTTCAACTTTAATTTTGGTTTATTGCTGTTTATATTTTATGCCTGCCGCAGGAATGCGTGGCAGGGTCAACGCTCGAGTTTAAGTGTGTGTGTCAGCTGCCAGGTAGCTGTGGTTTCAGCGAGGCTCTGACATGTTTCAAGTGGGCTTGTGTCAATAATTCGGCAATGAGCGCACACATATGGGGCTCAGATTTCTGTCTATTACTTTACCCCGCGTCCCGGGTGTGCACCATGTGTGTTATATGCTTGCACAGATTTCGTAAAGTTGTTGCCTTCTTACAGTGTGTGTCGGCGTGGATGGGGTACATGGCCACGGTCCTCTTGTGTAGGTCCTCGTCAGTGTTGCTCTGCTCTGTGTCCCACTGGCCCACGGGCTTGTAGCTATCACAGGGTCCATACACACAGCACTGGTAGGCATACGGCATCTCTATTACCCTGTAACAAACAAATGGAACAGTATTTACAATAGACCAGGAAAAACTACGTCACAAAGAAAGGGTAACAAAGCCCTTAAAGGGGACCCATTATGCTCATTTTCAGGTGCACTTGTATCGTGGGTTTCTACTAGAGCATGTTTACATACTTCAATGTTCATAAAAGGCTTTACTTTTCTCACACCGGCTGTGCTGCAGCACCTCTTTTCTTTGTCTGAAACGCTCTGTTTGAGCACCTGCACCCCCCCTCCCGAAAAGCCCAGTCTGCACTGATTGGTCAGGTGACCCACTCTGTTGTGATTGGTCAACAAAAAACAATCTCTTTGGACTCCGCTCCAGCTCCGCTCTAACCAGCTTTGTTTGAGGGTGTGCCAAACTACCCGTTATGCAAATGTGTTACTTGACATCATGACATCACTACTTTACAGAAGAAAAGGCAGGACTTCAAGCAAGGCGTTTCAGGCAGTTCAGGAGCAGTGTTTCTGTGGGGGGAGAGTAACTCCCTTTGGCGTGGACTTTGTAACTTTGCAGACGTTTTGCATGCACAAAACTACACAAAAAAACGATATAAAGGAAAGAGAAAAAACATAATAGGTCCCCTTTAAGACTTGCATGATGTTCATTTTAATGTGAGCTTGAGCATTACTAGCTTAGCTTTTACAATACAATATTATATATTCACATTAACATTTCAAAGCAACCTCAAGTGCTTAGGAATCTGTTCCTGAGTTCATGTGAAAACATTTTCTGAGGTCTGGATCAGCTGACTTTGTTGTGGACGGTTGTCTGCAGACATGTACAGTGCTTTTGAAATGGCTTTCTGCCAGGAGTTCAGTAGTTGGACGATGTTCTACAGTAATGCTGACATTGCCACTTGATCACCTGCCATCTTCTATATCTGTGAAACTCACTGTCTATTGTTATGGCTCCCTTCCAGGCCTTCAGGGCTCTTTGTAACAAGAATTAACTTGCTGCTGACAAATGCTTCCTTGTTGTTGAAGTTCAGGTCAGGAGTGGCTTGCAGGGATACGGTGTAATTAGTTTATTGCCAACCTTTGCTGCTTTAGGTAAATTGAAGATGCTAATAATAGGGCTGTGCATTGGCAAGAATTTGGCGATACGATACATATCATGATAGGGGTCACGATTCAATATATTGCGATACTGTAAGCATGGCGATATATTGTGATTTTTTAAAATCTAATTTTAGGAAAACTCTGATAGTGTTAAGAACACACCGCCAAATGCATAAAATCTGATTACATTTTTTTTTTTATTATTTATGCATTCAGAACAGTGGGATTTATATTTGCATTTATCACAGTCCCTGTAACATCCAACATCATAGAACTACTTTGAGAAGGCACATACACTGAGATGGTGTATATCTTTGCACATGAAATAAAGTATTGACTGAGTTAATCTTTGCATGTTTACTATTAATTAAAAAATGATAGTGTTTTTGATAAGGCTATCAATCAATTACAATACTTAATCGCGATTAATCGCAAATTAAATACACATTTTCTATCTGTTCATTATTTGTAAATATTTAATACTCTTATCAACATGAGACTGGGCAAATATACTTTCTTTATGCAAATGTATGTATATATTTATTAATGGAAATCAATTAACAACACAAAACAATGACAAATATTGTCCAGAAACCCTCACAGGTACTGTATTTAGCATAAAGAAAATATGCTCAAATCATAACATGGCAAACTCAAGCCCAACAGCTGTCAGTGTGTCAGTGTGCTGACTTGACTATGACTTGACTGCATGTGATTATCATAAAGTGGGCATGTCTGTAAAGGGGAGACTCGTGGGTACCCATAGAACCCATTTTCATTCACATATCTTGAGGTCAGAGGTCAAGGGACCCCTTTGAAAATGGCCATGTCAATTTTCCTCGCAAAAAGATTGCGTAAGTTTGGAGCATTATTTAGCCTCCTTCCCGACAAGCTAGTATGACATGTTTGGTAGTAATGGATTTCTTAGGTTTTCTAATTTCATATGATACCAGTACCTTCACTAGGTTTAAAAATCAGCCCGCTACAACCTACAAATTGCAAGTTGTGTGTGTTGCGTTAAAGAAATTAGTGGCGTTAAAACAAATTTGCGTTAATGCTTTATTATGGCGTTAACTTAAAAAGCAGCCCTAAAAAGATGCATGATTGTGTGTGCGTTACCTCATACGGGGGAAGTAATCAGGACTGAAGGCCTCATATAACTCTGTGTTGCCCCTCAGCTTGAGATGGGTGAGACCCCCCAAACCTGCAACAGGTACTGAGCTGAGACGGTTCTCAGTCAGGTCCCTGAGATAGAAAGACATGGAGAAAGAAACAGTGGAGGGTGGGTGTCAGATCAGGCCAAGTCTTTACAAGTGTTTACAAAGTGTGTTTTCATTTCACATATTGCCGAGGGTCATCCTTGGTAACAGAAAGGCCTTGTCTCATAGATATTTTAAACTGTTCAGATAAGGCTCTATCAGATTCCCTCTAGATAACACTTCCTGTCAGATGTAGTGTATCTGCTTGTTTAGCTACGCATACTTCAACCAGTCTTCACACAATGACGCAGTTTGTGTTGGCATGACCTGAGATGACTCTCCTGGCCACACAGAGGGCTTTTTTTTTTTTTTTCAAACAATAAATGCACATCAGTGTTCTCTGTACACGCAGCCAAAGATAACACCTACTCTGTGGCGCACACAGTCAAGTGTGGAGTGTTTGTACAAGGCGATGGCTCTGACGTACGGCTTAACTTTAATTAAAGATGCACACATTTCGGCATGCCTTCTAGGTGGAGAAGAGTGACACTGCAGAAGGACCAGATGAAAGGGAGAAGAAGAGTCTTAGTGAACGAAATGTGTCTGTGTTTACTCACAGTTTGATCAGAGAGTGAAGCGAGGCAAAGGCATCCAGGTGGATCCACTCGATCATATTCCAGCTGAGATCACTGACAGAAAAAAATGAGTCAAAGTGAAGGGAAATGGACTGAGAGGAATTGTAATTACACACTGAATGTTGTATCTTGATCACCACTAGATGTCAGTAATTGGTCATAAGTCTACATAGTTTGATCTTAACCCATGCTTCCCAACCTTTTTGGCTTATGACCCCTTCAAATGAACCAGTGTCTACTTGTGACATCTCATCAAACTATAAGTGATTTACCCTCCACAGATTGTTTAATTTAGATATTTTTTAGAGGTAAAACTATCAAGTACTTTCCAAGAAAAAAGCTCAGAGGAAAAATTTGCATAGAAGAATCATGTTTTGTTTTTCGTCTCTCCTTCAACATTCATGTTTTTTTTCACTTGCCCGATCGGGCTAGTGGATCAGAATCTACTTACCCAAAGTCAATTTTTACTTGCCCCTATACAAATAGTTTTATTTATTAGCGGTTATCAAATAACAACAAAGACTTAAGTTAATTGTCATGTTTAATTTTTATTTAAGTAAATGAATCTGGAGTTTTGCCCACATCCTCTAACGCCACCAAACTAAAGTCCTGTTTCCAGGATAACTGTAATGCTCACTTGTGTTTCAGCTCATAAACTTTAGCCGGCTTCATTTTCTCGTGAGTGCCCGATTGTTACTGTGCATGTGCAACTTTCAACGGAGATGAGAAATGAAAGAAAGAAGCGAGATGTCTCACTCCTTAGCTACTTCCATCATCAGCTCTGGAAAAAACAATGTGTTTAATTCTTTTTTCACGGGCAAGTGAGTTGCTAGATTTACTAGCCCGAAATGGCGTTTTACTTTTGCCCTGGGCAAGCGGGCAAGCCTTATTGTTGAGCCCTGCATCTGATGAAACCTCAGATATATCTTGCGACCCCTTGGTGGGGTCCTGACACCAAGGTTGGGAAACACTGATCTAGACGATGAATGTGTGACATTTGGGAGAAAATGAACAGTTACAACAAAGGATGACTTACAGTGCTCTTAGAGACGAGAGCTGATGGAAGGTGCCTGACTCTATCCTCCTGATTTGGTTATGCTGTAGCCCTCTGTTGAGGAAAAAATACACGAGAACGATGTTAAATGTGCGGGGAAACAGATGAAAATGTTGCTTTTTGATGCATATGTGTGTGTATGTGTGTTGGGTGTTGAACTCACATCTCTTGCAGTGCAGAGCAGTGGTAAAAGCTGGGCAGATCCTCAATCTGGTTATAAGACAGCTCCCTACAACAATACACAAAGCACACACACACAAAGCACACATAAACACAGTGACCAGCTGTGGATTTATAGCGTGGGAAATGATGCGGGTGACAGGATTATTTGAGTGAACAGTCGGCTCTGTGAGCACGGCCGGGGCAAGGGGGGTGATTGGATTTCATAGCACAGTAATTATACAAATGATTGCTTGGTGGCACAACTCTCCACAGTTGGGTTGTGTGTATAGGTTTATGTACCTCACACTCCCCAACCCCCCTGTGTGTGTGGTTGTGTGTGTACTCACAGCACTCTGAGGCGAGGCAGCTGCTCACATAGATCCAGAGGGAGAGCCGAGAGACCGGCCCGAGTCAGCGTCCTACAGAGAAAAAGGAGAATCCTCTGATCATTGTTGGAGTGCAGGCAAGCGAAAGGATCCCCCAGTCCCGTGAGTCTAACTTGGTCAGACAGAGAGCTGTGTAGGTTCGCCAAACCTGCCTCTGGCTGGCATAACTAGCTTACCCCTCCCTTTTCTTAAATCCTAAAACACACATATTCTCATCCTTATCTCTCTCCTCCACTCTTTTTCTCTCATGCATTTGGACTCCCATGTTTGCACCTCTGTCACATTCTTTGCTGTTGTATGTGGTGAAGCCCCACTAGATGAAGTAATACTATGCGTGTGTGTGGGGGGGAGATAAAGGAGACACTCACAAAATTTCCAGGCTGGTGGTTCCTTTCAGATCGGGAAACTCTTGAATCTGGGTTGCCCCGTTAAGGGAACTGCAGCAAACAGGGAGAAAATTGTCAGAAAACTCTCTCTCTCTCACACACACACACACACACACACAGTCACACACACACACACACACAGACCTTGTCTAACAGCTCATTTCAGCCATCAAACTTTTCCTCCAACATCAACACAGCGCTGTTTTGGCTGTCTCACAAGATGTCATAAGTCACACCATTCAACATGTTCTTACAACACACTCTCTCTTACCACATCAGCGCAGAGCACACAGCAATACGCTAACACAACATCATTCAGTAGGCCATTACACATGTCCACTCAACTCTCACTGCTAGGGACAGAGGGATGATTTAAACAGTGTTTGGGCTAACTCACTGGAATGGTTCCTACTGACCGCATATACTCACAGTGTGTGCAGCTTAGGTAAGAACTGGAAAGCAGACTTTCCCACAAACTGGATGGGGTTTTCATAGAAATGACTGCAAGGAAGAAAGAGAGACAAAAATTGATTTGGACATATGCTGATTAATTTGTGTTTGGGAATGAGTTGCATGATGTTGACATGAAATAGCAATTATGTGTTTATCTAATACAGTATGTGCACATTAAGCATTAAGCTCACATGGTTTGGAGCTGAGGGTTTCCCACGAAGGCCCTCTCAGGGATGGCTTTGATATTGTTGTTATGGAAGCCCCTGCAAATATAAAAAACATACTGTTAGTCAGACAGTTTATCAATATGTTTCTGATTTTGTGCATATGTGTGTGTGTGTGTGTGTTTGGAGGGAGCGAGAGGCGTATGTCCTAATGTTGCACCTGCCAGTGCACAGCTGAAAAACATTTTTGGATAAATGAGATGGAAACACGCAACACATACGCTGTATCTGTGTCGCATATGTGCACGCCGCCGAACATCTGCTGAAGCTGAGGGAAAACATGGTTTGTTTGTGTGAGTGTGTGTGTGTGTGCGTGCCGGCCAGCGGGTGCGTGGGTGTGTAGCCAGCACCTGCTTAGGGCGAGAGAGATTGTATCCGAGTGCCACATTAAAATCACTTAACGGGATTACTCGGGATAACGCAACCATGATAGTCATGTCAGGCAGGTGTGTTTTGTGTGTGTGTGTGTGTGTGTGTGTGTGTGTGTGTGTGTTTACTCACAGTTCCTGAAGCTTGCTCAGTGTCCTGATGGCCACAGGGAACTCCTGCAGATCATTGTAGTTCAAATCCCTGAGAGAGAGACGGTAACATAAACAATCATGATTCAATAGCATATTGAAAAAGTCTTGATGGAGGTTTTTTATTTCTCTGCAATCATGATTTAACCGTACACATATATGATATTCTGTATTTCAGAGCGTGTGAGAAAGTGTGCCTGATTGCATATGCATGCGCAGCCGTTTCCTCTCCACTCTTGAGAGGCTGACAGCTGTAGAGTGTGAAGTCTGGATTTGACCTTTGACCTTTGCCGCTCTGACCTGACTATTTAGGTCTGTCTCTGATTAGTTTCCAAGGAAACGCTGTATCAAAACAACCGCTGCTACAGTATAGTTGACACCGCTCATACGCAGGTGGCAGGAAAAGGGCTTTTATTGTATTGTAGTTCTGTAGATGTGCTTGTGTGCATGGGAAAAGTCTGTAGTGTGCATGTTTGTGCATATATAGTAAGCAGCGTCGGAAAGTACATTTACTCAGGTACTTAAGTACAATTTTGAGGTACTTGTACTTAACTATTTCCATTTTATGCTACTTCTATTCCACTACATCTTAGAGGGAAATATTGCACTTTTTACTTCACTACATTTATTTTACAGCTGTAGTTACTTTGATTTTATAAACAATACATGATCAACTTATTTAATACGATGCATTGCTATATATTAAAGACCCACATCATTCAGGAATTTTACTTTTGCTACTTTAAGTACATTTTGCTGCTAATACTTTAGTACTTTTACTGAAGTAGAATATTGACTGTAGGACTTGTAACAGTATTTTTACAGTGTGGTATTGTTTCCTTAAGTAAAGAATCTGAGTGCTTCGTCCACCACTGATAGTATGTCCTTATAGCCATATTAAGGCATGTGTCTGCATGCTGTCTTTGAAAATTCTCAGCCATCCAGGTCAAAGATTATCTAAAAGCACTAAGTCACAGTCAACTGGATTTGTTTTTATTCTTTTCAAGTAAATGCCTGTGATGAAGTATTTCTAGATATGCATGTGGTGTTTTCCCCCCCAAGTATCAGTGGATGTTGTGAAATGTTTGTCTGTCTGTGTCTGCTGCTCTTGTCTTGTTTGCATATGCAGTTATGTTTTCCAGCAGTCCCCTGGACGGCTCCTCGTAGTAATGATTTTATAATACACACTAGGGGTTGGGGAGGGTTGATGCAGATGGTCTCTCGTATTTCTCATAAGCGAGGCCGCTGTGAGAGATTAACCCCTCATACCAGCGCAATCCCCACGTCAATGACACCTGTCATCTTATCCCGCTGAATCATCCGTCTCTCCTCGCCGCTGACGGCCCAAACACTTTAACACACACTATTCTGGTCCGGAGAGCTCCATCCCTCTTTTTCTCATTCTCTAGTTTCCCCCTTCATCCCCTTAAGCATGGCTCCCCCTGACTTACACCCCGTTCCCCTCACATTTCCCAGCATGGATAATGGCTTTTAAGTTGAGTGTTAGGCTGGCCATACGCTTGTGAGTGCACAAGCAGAAGTACTTGCTTATGTGCGCACACACACACACACACACACGCACGTGCCCACACACATGCTCATAAAAAGCAACGCATAATTTTTTTACACTTCAACAGGTTGTTAAGCAGCGTGCCAGAAACTTGTGTTTTCATCAGACCACCGTGAATTTTTTGCAGGAGACAGAATTGCACCGTCTCCATTTCTCTCGCTTTCTTTTCTTCACCTCTTTCATAAGGCTGTCAGTTTCCTGCGGTTTCCATATTGGCGTGCGGTTAGGATCTAGTTATCGAAGCTACGGCACGTACGCTCAAACAACTCTCCTGTAGCCACGCTGAGCCATAGTTGACCTCGGCAATTATTTTTTACAAAAACATAGAGGAATCTGTTGATGTTACTTCAAGCTAATCAAAGAGGGACTTTTCATCTTCGCATTCCTGTCGTTCATTCGCTGGTTGTGGTTTTTGAGAAACGTTCAAGCACCTGCTGAAATTACCAGCACATTAATCATTATGATTTAGCGCTACACTTCATTATTCTTTGGCACATTTGGTACGTAAGATTTATAAAAACACATTAATTTCAGGTGTTCCACAAAAAGAAATAAGGCTGTAGTCAGACACAGAATGTGAGTTAATTGATGGCTCTTGGTTATATGAGCTTTTATGAGGTTATATTTCAGGGAGTATCTTTGAGTTATTCTGAGGCAATGTGATTGTGGGAAAGACGACCAGACAGAATTAATGTTGATACTTGCGGATACTTTGTCATCACGAAGCCGCCGTCGGTGTTTTGGGGAAACAGAGGAGGTACTCATTTGGGCCTATGAAATGAAATCACTTCAGCGTGCGTGCGTGCATGTGAGTGTGTGTGAGATAATGAAAATGTCTTGGGGTTTAACTTCCAATGACCTCTATCCAAAAAAGCTTGTGTGCATGCATGCATGTGTGTGTCTGTGATTATGTGTGTGTATGTGTGATACTCACAGTGTCTCCAGACTGTGTAAACCTTCAAAACATCTCGCGCCCATGCTCTGGATCTGGTTGTTATGGAGATGCCTGGACAAAGGCCACAAATATTTTTCATCAAATCAGAAATTGCTTTCTCAAAAACGTTTCCACACATGCAATCACCGCCCTGTTCTCTAAGTCAACGGAACAAATCACTTCTCTGGTAAGCTGAGAAACCCCCGACTCAGGAGAGTTTTTTAAAGTAAACAAATCAAGATGTCACTTACAGTACGACAAGGGCGGAGAGGTTGGTGAACGCATAATCTGGGATGTGTGTGATCTGGTTGAGGGCCAGCGTCATGGCCTGAAGGGAGGGCAGAGAGTCCAGGGCCGCCACCGGGATCTCCGTTAGGGAGTTGTCGTCCAACCACAGGTGTCTCAGCGAGCGAACCCCTCTGAAGGCCCCAGCCGGAACCTCAGACAACAGGTTAGCATCCAGACGCCTGCAGGGTGAGAGGAACTGAGCTTAGCGAGATAATCACCGAGTTTAAGCGCACAGCGTGTTTGCTTATGTGCACGCGTATCCGTGCTTGCGCGTGCATTAGTGGTTGTGTGTCGTGGCAATGAAACACTTTGGCTTACAGGAAGGTTATTATGAGAATTACGCATCTATTATTCTCCTTCTTTCATCTTCGCTGCAGCGTCTTAGAAGCTTCTCATTATGATTTATTCCCATGCTAAATAAGCCGCGTCCAGCACAGACATGTATGAAATGTGAGATGAGAAAAAACGCAGATGCAAACATGTAAGAACAGTTGTGATGGGACTGTTTTGTTTTTTTTTATTCTACCTTATTTTATTTATGCTGTGTAAAGCCGACTTCGCTTAAATGCCTGGAAAAAAAAGGAAAGACGAAAGGAGGGAGGAACAGTTAAAGACGGATCTCGGGCTGTTCCTCCCTCCTTCGCTCTTTCCATTGTCGCCATCAGTTTTTGGCATTTCCTCCACTAATACACAAACATCAGATACACACACACATTTATGCTCTCACACTTTCATCTCTTCAAACCTAACAAACCTTTGTCCCCTTTCTCCTTCGGTGTCCTCAACCCCACAGGCAACGAGTAGCCTCATCATTATGATTTATTCCAATGCAAAATAAGCCGCGTCCAGCACGGACATGTATGAAATGTGAGATGAGGAAAACGCAGATGAAAACATGTAGGAATGGTTGCGACGGGCCTGTTTTATTCTGCTTCATTTTATTTATGCTGTGTAAAGCCGACTTCCCTCAAATAGCCTGGAAAAGGGGAAAGACGGAAAGAGGGAGGAACAGTTAAAGCCGCATCTTCAGCTGTTCTTCCCTCCTTCACTCTTTCCATTGTCGCCATCAGTCTTTGACTCATACACGAACACAACACCGGACACACACACATTAATGCTCTCACACTTTCATCTCTTTAACCCTAACAAACCTTTGTCCCCTCTCACCCTCGGTGTCCTCAACCCACAGGCAACGAGTGTGGACTGTGACACACACACACACCCCCCACCCCCACGTAAATGCACACACATGCATACACGCTGTCCATAGTGATGAATGATCCCCTCAGGGCAGAGTTGACAGGCTGAGACCACTTCCTCTTGCTATTCTTCTTTCTTTGGCCCTTCACACTCATTCATTAATCTCCTTCTCCTCCCTCCGGCCCCTCTCTCACGCTCACATTTTGTTTCTTACATCTTCATTGATGCACTCCCAGCCGCCGCGAAACCTCTTTTTGCGTCTCACTCCTTAACTCTTGTTCGTCTTTCAAACATCCTCCCTTATCAATCTTCCACTGTGGTTCTTTGATTCTGGCGCTACGGCTCCTCCTCAGGCTCCTCGCCCCTCGGAGGCTTCGCCAAACAAACAGCATCATCAAAGTGAAATCTGAACTTGAACTCTGAACTCTGGGCTTTTTCTCCCCAGGGAAATTTTCCATCAGGAGAGGCAACTGTATACACTGGCAGATGCTCACACACAGGCGCATAGGGAAACACCCTCCAGCATGTAAATACACACGAATGTGTGCACGCGCACGCTCACAAACAGCTTCAAGAAATTTTCATCTCGTCTACTTCCTGAGCGCACATTTTCTTTGGTGCTAAACATCATCCTTGTGCATCCTGTGCACTTCCAACTGTGGACATTGTTTGTCCCTGACCCAAATCGCGGGATGAAAGCTACGGAAGACCCTTCAACTTTCTGGTTTGTTCTCCAGGGCAAAATAATAATTGCTCCTCTGGGTGGACCTGCCAGGTCTCCAGAAGGTCCAGACAGAACCAGGAATGTTCCACAGAAGCCAATAAAGCAGCAACTATTTCCTGTCCATCACATCAAAGTCTGAGGCACGATTACGGGAGAGAGAAATAGAGACAGAAAGAGAAAGTCCTCTTAAATGATCCAGGAGATCTGCCTCCCAGTTCAATTCTCCAGATGGCCAACATTTTATACAACGAGCAACTTGAAGGAGCACGTTTCACTGCCATCAAGTCATAATCTATAAAAACATGTTGATTAATGGGGCTTGTAGAACTCATCAGTGGTGATTACGCTGCTTAACCTGCTTAACACTGTCTTTTCTTCATGATGGCACAGAGCTAAACAACAGCACTGTGTGTTATAATTATTGTTTCAAAAGGTGAGACAAATTTCTTGACTCAGCTTCAGTTCGCTGCTGGCAAAAGGATTGTTGTCCGAGATTAACATTGATTTATTTGAGATGAAAGACTCCTTTATACATTTATACCAATTTAAAACCCATGTACTGTCTCTCTTTCTTTTCACTTGGCGTATTTTATGTCAAGCGAGAGGCGCCGACAAGCTTCACTCTCCAAAGCCTTTCCAGTAATCTTTCTCCGTGGGCTTATCATTACTGTAATGACAAGGTGCGTCTCTATACACTGGCAGTATGTGTGTGTGTGTGTGTGTTTCATTACTTGAGAGCATATCTGTGTGAAGAAATTGAGAGACCACACACACACACACACGGACGCTTGTGCACACACATACACACGGACTGAAAACAGAGAGAACCATCATCACGAAGTTAGACTCACACAGGGACAGCCTGAGCCATAGTGACCGCCTGTAGGTAGGCCTGTCACCATCATGGCATGGCTTGACGTTTAGTTGACGATCATTTGTCTTACAAATAATTACGATTAAGGATTTAATTGTCTTTTTCTGTTCGTTTTATGCCACACAGCAGTGCTGCTGTGTTTGGACTTGCAACCAGACCTAATTCCATGTTCTTAATTTCAATGTCTGCTCATCAAAATGATGTGTCAATCACTCTCCAAATAGTTTTCTGAAATACTGATTATTGTCTCGCTCTGCTGCACCGATTTATTTTAAATAGTGTGTTTTTAAACTGTTGTGTAGGCCGACATAACGAAAACGTGGTTCAAGACAGTTAATAATGTAGATTTCTTGGGTCTTGAGAAGCTGCCGCATTTATTCATATACAAACTGAAACCAACGCTGTTCATTTACCTATTACTACCAGACAACTTTACTGTTAATTTCTTCTCTGCTCCGATCCCCAACACCTGTCTGCTCTGAACACATCCGCCGTCACTCTTGCTCGACCGCTCGTACGTAGCGATTTCTTAAAGCTACGGACGGTAACTTTTTATCATATTTGACAGTAGTTCATGAGACAGATAATCTGTGGAAAAATCAGGTTCCTCTGCCTCCTTTCAGTGATTATTATGGCATTTGCAAAACTCCACTGTGCCCAATTAAAAACAACCAGTCAGAGCCGAGGATTCGCCCGACGCAGCTGTCAGTCACTGCTCGCGAAGCTCAAACTCCATTCAAACTGTTAAACTGATCAAATATGAATCAATATTCTGTTATTGTAATGCCTATTTCTCGATTCAAATGTTTTCAGAAACATCTTATAGTGTACCGTTTAGCTGTAAAATGAGAAAGTTTGCTCCGGCTGGTGGGCGGTGCTTGGTTTTGGCTCGACTGTTTTCAACACGTCGTCCAGGTCACAAACTTTCTCAACAGTACAGTACAAACACTGCACTAAAATATGTTTCTGAAAACATTTCAGGCGAGAAATAGGCATTACAGTAACAGAATATTGATTCAAATTTGATCAGCGCTGCCTAGTTTGACCGTTTGATTGGAGTTTTTAAGTTTCACAAGCAGTGATTGACAGCTGTATGGATGAATCCTCGGCTCCGATTGGCTGTTTTCCTTCCAATCCGGTGATATGTTGCAAATGCCATGAGGCGCACTAAAAGAAGGCAGAGGAACCTGATTTACCATACCATATTTTCACCATGTTTTTCAAATATGACTAAAAGTTATTTTTATTAATGTTACCGACTGCAGCTTTAAATGACCAACACCATGTTTCCATCCAAACATTGTAAAGTGAATTATCTTATTAGAAAAGCTGGATGGAAGCGACATCTCCAACAATAACTCCAGAGCTGTCAAACACACTGCTGCACCCATAGGGGAGACTCCCGGCTATAAATCAAGAGAGCCGTTATCGGCACCTCTTTGTCATCATCCGACAGCAACAAATACAGTCTAATATGAGCTGGAAGAGAAGAACCTGCCCAACAGCACTTTGTTTCCATGTTTTTTTTTTCCCTGACATTGGAACCTTAGTGCTCATGCAGGTAGACACTTTATTTACCCAGCTGTTACCAAGCTTTCTATTGGCTGCCACATTTGTAAAACATTGGCTTTAATTGTGGAATCTAACGATTATGAAAAATGGTCGCGGTCAGCTCAAATAATCGTGAATGTAATAATTGCAGCAGGCCTTATGTGTGAGTGTGTGAGTGCCGGATTGGTGACTGTGTTGAGGGAGAGCAGGCCTGCTTAATACCAGACAGGGGAACGTTGTAGGTGGTAGAGGAGTTACATGTGCACACCCCTCCTGTGTTACAACTCCAGCGATTTCAGTGTGTGTGTGTCTGTGTGATGAAGGAAAAGGCTTTATGGGTATTTACAAAGAATTATTAATTTGGAAAGCAGGGATGTGGAGTATGTGTGCGGTACGAAGTCGGGAGAGACGGGGTAGGGGTGAGGAATTACAGATGAGGTGGTCCACATGCATCCGCCCAAACATTCACACACACACACACACACACATACATACACTGACCCCACAGATGAGACAATTATGCCACCAAACACTCTCATTAGCCAGGGGGATAGCGGTGTGGGTGGTGGGAGAAGAACGGCGTAGAGGAGCGGAGGAGGAAGAGAGGGGGAACTGATGGAAAATGGGGTTGTTTCACAGCTCATTGGAGATGCTCTCCCTGGCCTGCAGTGTCTGCTGTTTCCCTCATGGCTTCCAGATGCTACCATGAACTGCACTGACACAGTCAGGCTGTGACTCCTACCGTCAGGCAGTGCAGTGCAGAACTATCGGTCTGTAATATGTCAGCGGTACTCTATACCTGCTCTGCGGTTAGAGCTGAGATGTGTGGTGGTGGGTGGCCAGGGGATGTTTCATTCCCTGCTAGATGAGGTAGAGAGCAGCATGATTAGTGTGTGTGTGTGTGTGTGGGTGTGTGTGTGTGTGTGTAAGAGAGAGAGAGAGACTCACAGTGACAGTAGGTTGGGTAGGTCCCATGGAGCATCATCAGGAAGTCTCTCCAGCTGGTTGTTTTGCAGCATCCTGAAAGACAGATTACTCAGTTGTAGGTAATAGGTCTACGTACGTGATGGAGTGTACGTGGCGTGCGTGAGCGCACATCAAGCAGAACAAATAATTCCATCGTGAGGGAAATCTGACACAAGAAGGAAAGGGCCAGTGAAAGCTTGAAGAGAAGCAGAGAATGAAGGGTAGAAAAGAAAAGAGAAAGAGAAACTCCTTGGGTGGGCTGCTGATGTCATTCTCAGAATAATGGAGCAAAAAAGCGAGGAGGAAGTGGGGAGCAAACAATATCCCTCTCTCTTTCCTCTCCCTCCCTCGCTTTCTCTGTCTTTCTTTCTTTTAAGTTTTTTATCGTGACCAGTCGTCTGACGTTAGCGCACGAGGCGTATAGTCTCCAGTGTGTTGCTCACGGCAACGGCGTTATGCTTTTATTGTGGCATCATGGTGCCTCAATAGGCAGTGTTTGTAGGTCTATGTAATGTGTACGGCCTGTTGCGTCACAACTGTTAGCTTACAGTAAAGTTATTATTGTACATCTATAGATTTCAAGAGAGCAGACATTATACCAATGCCAGTGAAATTCCACAATTCTCGATACCACCACCAATTTGATACCACGGTAAAAAACAAAAACAAAACAATATATCCCATTCACTCCTTTATTACTGTTTGCATATACATATATATTATTAATCCCTGATGATCCGCCTCAATTGTCTCGCCAAAAACTAAATTTTACAAGAACACATAATGATAGTGTTGTAATTTACCTTCGCCTATTTTTACTGAATATAGCTTGAATGCATCATAATGTACATCCTCAGTATGTTAGCGGTTAGCTCCATCATTTAGCCAGGCAGGACTGTGCTGCCTGCCGGCTGTAAACAGCTTTCCGATTTCAACACGGATTTGTTTTTCACAATGTAGCATTATCAGGGAAATTTCCCATCGTCCCGGGACGACGGGATGCCGTTAGTCTTCAGCCCTGATCCTTAGAAAAATGAGTATCACCACATTTTCAGAATTTTGGCATCGATGAAGTCATCGGTTCTCGTGACATCCCGACGTATAACAATCTAGTATCTTTTCTTCGTAAGTATGAAATAACCTTGAAGCCTCTTTTGCAAAGTACGAGACGATTTTTAATCTGAATTATTTATTATCTATTCATTTATTTAGTTATACTGTAAGTTAGAGTCTATCCTCGGTGTTTCAAGATGTAAGGGGGCATATTTTGCAATATATTTATTTGCATAGCTCAATTTGTCGCATGCTTTCATAGTGTAGTGTATTTCCTGTGTAAGATACAGCGATCGCTTTAATGTAGAAACAATGCTGCTCAGGTTTTGAGAGGATCAGGGGAATGTTTCCACGGGGACGATGATGCCATGATAAATACATCAAATTGAGTCTTTTCCTGTTTTAAAGAATTCCCTACGGGGAGCTTCGCTGTACTCCACTCTGGGTTCATAACCTTCTCTGTGTGAGTGTGTGTGTGTGTGAGAGAGAGTCAGCCTGCGGTTACCCTACACAAGGTCAGCGGTCCATTTGTGTTTTGACACGGCCTGACTTTAACTAATATATTGAGGAAGGAAACCAACAGCTCAGCTGCTCTGAGGTCAAAGAGACCGTCCAAAGTTTGCTCGGGTGTTATAGTGTGAAGCATGAATGCTTGCAGACGTGTACCAATCCAGGATATGTGTGTCCTTCTGCAGTAATGACATAATAGCCCAGGATTCATGGCTGGTTCACTCACTCTGTCTCGGTGAGTTTCACAACACAACGGGGGAAAGAAGATCAACTTGTGCGCCTGGTAATCCCCCAGATTCCCTCAAATTACAAACCACAATTCTTTAGCTAAGTTTATATTCTGTGGCAGGGCTCCTCAAACCTTTTCTCAGCGAGGGTCTAAGAGGAATCGAGTCGGTTGCCAAGGCTCATGAAAACCTCCTTAATACCCTTGTCTCGCACCCAGTAGAAATATGGCAGCAACTCATTAGATGCCGCGGTCACAAGTCAGAAAATGCCCCGGTTTTTATGGCTGCTCTGCACTTTTTTGTGTGATTTAATACTTCACTGCAGCGCTAACAGTTGGTGGCCATGGATCATAAGGCTACGAACACACTATGAGAAATGGGGTGTTGAGAAAACAGCTTTGAATCACGTTTTTAAGTGATTTTTTTTTTGTCACTTGCTGTAATCTCGGTGGGTGGTGTGACTGGGAGGTCCCTGCAGTACACCTGTGTGTGTGTGTGTGTGTGTGTGTATATGTGTGTGTGTGTGCATGCTTGCAACTGAAACAGCGCTTGTTTGAGAATGAAGGAACCAGCCCATAAACTTTAACTACATTTAATGATGCGTGGCCGGTGTGTTTTATTCAAGGCGGGAGCACAACTGTATCCTCCCCAGGACGCTAGAATGGAACAACCCACCTGGGATGAGGACCGAACCACAAAGAGTGCGATAGGGAGGGAGAGGGTGGAGGAGTTTACTTACAGAACTTTGAGGTTGTGGAGACCCTGGAGAGCGTGGCCTGAGATATACCTCAGCTGGTTCCCTGAGATACGCCTAGGAGAGAAACACGGAAAAACAAAATATAAAAAGTGAAAAATGAAATATAAGCACATTTACAAGTCTCATAAGAGAAGTTTTGCCTTTTGCTTTATTCTACGTTTTCTTGGATTGAGCTGGATGACTTCATCCGTCGAGTTCCTGCTCTGGGGTTACTGCTGGGGCAGTATGCAAATAACAATATTCGATTCCCTTCAATGTGGTTGCTATTGGCCCAAAGCACACCCTGAAACCTTAACCAATCCTGGGAGCTCTGATGAGTGAGTAAAGACTGAACTGAATGAGACAGAGACTGGGTCAACAAGTGCAGCCTGAGAAGTATATTTGCTTGTGCGTGTATGAATGTGTTTATGTGTGTGTATATAGTAAGGTGTATATGCACACATGTGCGCATATGTGTGTGCATGCGTGTGCTATTTTCCATGTCCTTGAGGTAAATTGGGCCCGTTCTGAGGGGGCCTTGAGGACAGCGAGGGAGAGAAACCACACACATTCACACAAGCAATCCAATCAGTTTGTTTATCAAACACGGCACCTAATGGTCATTTGTGAGTGTGTATAAGATGTCCAAATAAATAACATTCAGTCCAACAGAGTTAAGTCTCAAGGTCACGAGCTGGAAGCGCAGTTTAAACACATATTTGGTCCTCACAGCTCGAGACCACCCACTTTTATTAAACACACACACACACACAAGTTAAAAGTTACTCATTGGCATCCTCCCGCTGCTCACACCGTTGCTCTGCAGGTGACATTTGCCTGACATTTCAGACTTTATGCTAAGCAGCCTAGAGTTGTTCCATCAGTGGCAGGATATTGAAATATTGATAAAAGCGCTCCGCCTGCCTTTCCAAGCCGCTATCATCCAGATGGTAATGGAGGAGAGCTCCCAGCAAACTCCCTCTGACATCTGATACTCATGTCAACATGTCTCGGTCTTATTACTGTGCAGTGGCAAACCGCACAACCCCACCCGCGCCTGCCAAGTCTCACACTCAGCCCAGTTTAGAACTCTCGTAGAGCTCCTATTTATCAACATCAGCGCACATACACGTAGATGCACACCCACATCGGCATACTAGAATACAAAAATGGGCTGATGGTTATCCAGGCTATTGTGGTGCCATTTAGTCATGCCTCTCAAACCACAGTCAAAACTCATTCAAACAGACTTTGACTGCGTCACACGATGGTCTCGACATAGATTTCGCAGACACGGAAGACACAGAGTTGATCCGCGGTGACTGCAGCTCTTACAAATTCCAATATTCATTCTTATTTCAAGATAATTTTGCAGTCGGATCTGATTTTAACTCATAAAGAAACCCGTATACTGCCCATTTGTAGTCCCTCAGCAGTCTGCTACTTCAATACCATTTCAGTTTCCGCTATTGCACAAGCTGGTCACCGGGGACCGTTTCAATAGCTACTTTTCCAGAGGTAACTGTTTCAATAGGCCTCGCTGAGGTCCTGACACCAGTGAAATAGATCTAAGCCCATTTCTGCAAAGACCCCTTAAGTGCCTTCTTTTGGTTCCTGTTCAAACACAGTGATTAGTTACAGACGCATTGGACGGGAAAAAAGATATAGGTAGCACCGAAGAAAAATAAATGTCTTTTCAGTGGGGGGGGGACGAGGAGGGCCGGTAATTTAGAGTTTTAGAAAACAAACATTGTAGTTAAGGCCATGGTATGATGTGCATGTCCTACTGCCAACCAGCCTGTCTCTATTAGCCGCACCATTGGAGCCAAAACAGCATTAGAATGGAATCATGCTTTTTTTTTTTTGCCGACTTCATTTGTCAAATGGATAATTATGTCGAAAGTGAAGATGGATATTGAAGAAGGAAAGAAATGTTCAGGCGTTCTTGATAGACATCAACAGAACACCGGCAGTTGCCATTGACCAACTGTTTCCATGATATCAGTGTGTGTATTTATGTGTGTACGTGTGTGTAAATGATCGTGACTGTTCCGCACTTAGCCTCCTAGTCGTTCCACATCAATCTCATCCTAATGAAAGGCGCCTTGCTCTTGTCAAAACGTAGCTCCAACTCAGTTTTTTCTTTTAATTTGATTTGGGGATGGTTAGGATTTTTCTTGGCCCCTTGGACTGAGTTGATAAAAATTCCACCTCAGCATAATTCAGCTTTATGACGTGATTCATAGATAAAATAACAGAGTGTAGTTCAAAGGCATGGGAGAGAAGTGGGAGGGGTGGTAATAGAGATGTTGGCCAATACCGATTACTGATCTGACGTCAGCGTAATAAAAAAAATATATATAGTTGTTATTATTATTATTTAATAGCTTTTACTGACCATGTGTGGATGTGATATGATTACTATCTTTTGGTGCATAGACTGGCGTACTCACCGAAAACCAATCCCGAATTTTGGGCTCTATCGGACGCATTTCTGATACTGGTATCGGTATCGGAACAACTCGAGGTGGTAACAAAGGTGAGGCCACCCCTGCTATCTGAGCTGATCAGAGAGGGCTGATTATCCTACGCATCACCAAGTCCTATTGCCTCAAAATAACAAACAAAAAGACAGAATAAAAGGCCTAGACGGCAGAGACAGCATCATATTTTGGGATACTATCTCAGGTAGTGATAGGACACCATAGCGGCAGCGTGACCAGGACGGCTGATAGGAGTCGATGATGAAAGAAGGCAGCGAGGTTAAAACAGGGCTTATCGGAGAGAGGCTGGCGTGTGTGTGGGTGTGTCTGAAAGTACATATATGACCTTTTTCACCCGTGGTCCATCAATAGAAACGTTATCCCTCCTTCTGTTCAGAGGTCCAGCCTGAGGGTCAACCACTTAACCTGGCGTTAACCTCTGAAATTACTGGAGTAAAATATAGACGTGTGGAAAACAGTGTGTGTGTGTGTCTGTATGTGGAAGAGAAAGAGACAAGCACACAAAAAAACACTGTTGGCAACACTAAAAGGAAAAGTTTTAATTGACCTAGATAGTCCCAGCTGTGTGGTGCACCTGGAGGATCAGCGTCAGCCAATAATTTAAACCCTCACCTACGTTATACTCCCGGCCTATCGGCAGACAATCTTATCACCAGGAGGAAGACAAAGCAGGGCTGCGCTGGCCTCCGCTCGCCGCTTCTCTCCTCTCACATTTGGATTTCATTTGTGTGATAGCACCTCTCACAGGGCTGGGTGGATATCCCGGAGTCTCAGTCATGAGCTGATAGCACCATATTAGACGCACTTGCACTAAAACTGGTGATACTGTGCATCAAAAGAGGCACAGCCCAGAGTGATCGAGGGTTTAAAAAAAAAAAAAAAATCCAGTTAGATTGTTTTTTCTGTCAGGCCACTTAGAAAGGGTTGATTTCACCTCTGTATTTAGGAGGTGACTACAGATAATGATAAGATGAGCGTGAGACATTCAACCCAGACGGCTGATTATGACAGTAGCCAGAGGAAAAAGGTAGATTGAAATGTGATCACCGGAGGTACGAGCAGCGTGGACTTTGATACTGATGATAGGTGGACGCCTTCGGAAGTGGTTTTCTGGAAGGGCGACAGCTTCCCCTAAAACACTCTCTGATAGCTCCAAGTTGCAATTAGATCCCTAATAGACCTCATGTTTGATATTAGAGCAGAACATTTGAAGCGAGGGGGATGTCTTTGATATGTCAGGTAGATGAGTAACCCATCTCAGAGTGTGTACCTGAATATAGGGCATTGCTGCCCTCTCATTAATCCATAGACATGCAGTCTGCCTCTCAGCCGCCTCTCTTCGTGCACCGTCTGACTGACAGTTGCGTGCCGGTTTTGCGCGTTGGAATTAAGAGCAGATTCGCTGATCAAAGCGTGAAATTACAGCTCAATTAGAGGCGTCTGAAAGGTGTCAGAGATCAATAGAATAAGATTTAGACGTTAGGAGTTATGGGTAGAGAAAAGGGCTGGAGGGAGGGACGATTACACCTCTTATTATCAATATCAATGCTGCGAGGAATCAAAGTGCGTGCTTTGTGAATTAATTTAATCACCTCAATTCAAAGGGATTAGCTGCGCGCACTTTGATACTGTAGAGGTGAGAGCTGGGGCGGAGGGAGATAAGAGCCAGCATGATACTGTTTATGAGCGGTGCTTCAGAGGGACGCCGTCTGTACGTGGCTCATAAGATTTTATTCCTTCTCCTCCCCAAAGTGTAAAACAGGATGAAAGCTGGAGTTCTTTCTGTTTTGGTTTTGTAAGAACGTGGAGAGGGCCAAAAAGGAGAAAAGCTATCAAAAGCAGTGACTGCAGCTTGCAATAGCCTGCAGTCAAATGGAGATGGGGGGCTGTAGAAATGAATTGGAAAGGAGGTAGATAGAGTGAGGGAGGGTAGAGCCCAACATCAAACAATTTATCACGACCAGTCACAACACGCCTGGCCCTCGCCTCTCCCGGCGCTACCAACAAGTGCTGTGGACCCACATCAAACGCTCTCGCTCACAAACCCGACCGTGTTTGTGTTTAGCGCCTCGGTTTGTTTTTCTAAGCGCTATAACTTGTTATAATTATAATGTGTTTACCATAACCCCGCTTCGCTTCATCTCGCTAAACCTCCTAGAGGGGAGTGGATGTCAGAAAATGTGCTTCTCTCCCCTCTGCCTTGGAACATCATCATCGTCTCAGCATGTTTCCAGAAATGGTCAGCAGGCTACAAAAGTTTGGCTTTAGGGCAGGGAACATCCTCCTTGGAAGAGTTACAAAGCAGCAGAACGTCTCCATAAAGTGTCAGAACAAGAGAGCGATACAGAGGAAGCAAGATCAACGGGGCTGTAAAACAGTGGGAGGATTGTCTCTGGACAAACACTGCAGATGGAGCCGCATCCAAAGATCCCCAACCCCCCATCCCTCTTTCTCCCCCAATGCAGGCAAATGTCAGCATCGATGTTCAGCATCACTCTGCGCTGTGTGGTTCTGATTATTATGCCATCAGCAATATTTGACCTTTCCATTTTTTTTACGACGGCAAAAAGTTGAGATCAGCAATTCAATACATAGCAATAAATCACACTTGAAGACTTGAATTTAAATTCTCGAATTGCAAGGTGTCACATAACTTCATTGCTCGGCTTCGTTCTGCTCTTGAACGCTTCATCCGGCTAACCTTTTACTACGTTCACCATCATTAGCTCACGCCTCACAGGCTGCACCTGCAAGAATTAGCAAAGAAAACAGCGGACTGTTCAAACACCCCATGCAGACACACACACACACACACACTGCAGGCTTCAGAAGTCAGGTGAAGGCTGACACACACACACATTCACACCCTCAGGGCATGTCTGTAGGCAGCCTTTTGTCAAACCGAGACTTAGCAGAGTTCTGCTGAGTGGTCAAATCAGATCCCGGCCCAGTCGACCGAAAAAAATGTGCAAAAAGTTTTGTTACGGCGTGTGTGCTTTCATCAGAGAGTGAAACCAATACCTTAATTGTGCCTGTAGCACTGAGTATAGAAGTCAAGGAATGTTTTTTTATTTTAACATATTGTTTAATTTGTTACCAGCCAAGAAAAGTATAAGGAATCATCTCTGTTTCGGCATTAAACTCATTTAATGTGTTGGCACCGATATCAAAACATTTCTAATGATACCTAACCGTCGCTAAGAAAAACATAAGTCTTTGCTCTTTTCATTTTCCCCAATTCTGTCCTGAAATTCTCCTATAATGTGTTGTTTGTCTTGGCTCGAGGCTTGTGTCTACGTGTGTGCTGCTCCTGCTGAGCTGTCCAGCTGAAACAAAGTCAAGCGGCTTGGATGCTGAGCACAGAACCTGCTCTCTAAACACTTTAAAGACCATATATTCACTCTCTGAGTGAGTATCGGGTTCTATTTGCCCCCCTCCTTTGTGCAGCCATCCCAGGATCTACTGGTGTATTGCTGCAGGCAGTTTCTTGGTAGGCGAGATCAGAGGCGGGCCAGAGTCATCAATCCCCATCACTGTGCGTATCGGCGGCTCGCGGGGGAATGGCTGTTTCTCGTCGTGTGTGAGTTGTAATGATGGAGTTTTATTAATTGATTTTGTACTCACAGCTCTGACAACAGGTGCAGTCGGTGGAAGGCTCTGGGCTGGATCTCACTGATGTTGTTCATGCTCAGATCCCTAGAGAGAGAAAAGGGGGAGCATCAGTATCAAAGTATCAATCAATGTACGCCTTATCAAGGCGTACATTGAAAGTGCTCAGGGCGTGTAAAAATTACAAGTTTTCACATGGCGAGCAATCACAGAGAGTGGGGAGTGGTGCGCAGAGAGAGGTTAGAGGGTTAGGTAGAGAGGTTGAGGGAGGAGAGGGAGATGTAGAGGAGAAATTTTCCCCAATGAATCATTGTTGGGCAGCTGTAATTTCCTCCTCGTCCCAGTGACTCTTTCTCTTTTCCAGATGTCTCACTCTACCTTCTCTCAGATCTGACCCCTCAGTCTCCCTCCATATCTATCTCTTCTTTTTTTTTTTCCTCCTCAGGTTTCTCAGGAGACCACCTCCTAACCCCCTTTTGTTCCTGGCTGTAACGTAGACGCACTCCATTTCTCTGACACACACTCTGACGCGAGAGGGTGTGTTGGGGGGCGAGTGTTGACGCAGCTGCGTTGCGGTCAAAGAGGGAGAGGCGCAGGATGCTCGAATACATGCATGCACACACACACACACGGAACCTACTTTTTTTTAAACACTTGGGATAGTATGAGGACAACTTAGGTGTCAGCCTCTGGTAGAAAACATACATAACCTTGTGGCCCCAGTCATGTAAGGTCATCTCTTTGATAAACACAATGAAAGCAAGAAGGTGCTACGTCACCCCTTCTTTGCTTTCACCGCCCTTGGGGTCTTGCATGAGTCTTCAGGAGCGAGAGGCTTGTATGTGTGCGTGTGTGTATGACACTAACCATTGCTCATAAAGCCAGACCACCGGGCTAGCAAGTGTAAACTGTGCTCTCAGAAGCCCTTTGCAGTTGGGAGTTTTGACACGCTGGCTGTTTGTTTGTCAAGAGAGCCAAGCTGACGGGGGGGCTGGATGAATCTATCCGCAGGCAGGCATGATCTGTATTCAGCTTGGAAAAAAACACTGCATGGTTAACCAATCTGGGTATGTTGAGTAGCCTCATTTAGCAGTTGTGACAAATTCAGTATGCCAACAGTTTGGGAGCCTGTCAAGGATAATATTTAACATCAGGCGGTCAGGATGTGGACTCCCACTGTCACTTTGGGTGAGGAAGAGCTGTGTTCTTCCCACCATGTGATGAGCTTGCAACGTGTCCTTCCGCTATGAGACTTTGTAGGTCAGATAATTGCAGTATGTAAACTTTTTACAGCCTCTGCTGACATTGAATATTTTCCTTGTGAAAGCATAATTTTTGGTATGTTTGTTTCCCTGCATGGGAATTTCCTGTTACACATGCCCCCACCTGGGAGGTCTGACTGCAGAGAGAGGGGTTCAGGGTGTCACTCAGGGATACATAGGCAGAATGGACGCTTTCGATCAGCGTTGAGGGGAAAATGGTTGATTCTCTCTAATGACATTGCTTTTGTCTGTAACTGAACGAAATGGTAGGGGTGTAAATATGATCACGATATTATATTATATAGATTCTTTGGAGACCAATGCCATATTTGCCGATATCGCAAAGTCTACCACTCTACGATTTCAATTAGATCCAATTCAGGGTTGATATTTCTGGGCTCTTGCAGACATTTAAATGAAAAACATTCTGGGTTTTTTTTTAATAAAAAGCATAAAAATAGACCTTCTGTTGTTGGAGGTCTGGTTGCTGGCCAATGCTGGTGAGCGGCTTGTCATTAAGATGAGAATAGCTGGTCCACCTTAAAGGTCAGGCCACTTTAAGTGAGCCTGAGCTGAAGTTGTTGATTACTTCGGAGCTAACCCCCTTCACTTTGACCAGCAGGTAGCAAACAAGACACAGGAACGTGGTTTGGGTCTTGAGTAGCTGTAGAATGTAATCACCAACAAACTGTAACTTACACACAACGCACTGCTACATTCACAGCCATAACGTTACTGCTACTCACCATCACATACACAGTAGATTGATGATTTGATGATTTGATGAGCATGTCCCTGTGTTTGGAAAGAGAGACAACTAATGTCCCTGTGTTGTCTGCATCTTGTGTTCTGAGAGGCCACCACAAGCACAGGAGTGGCATTATACACATTTTTACTTTATGCTGCCGAGAGTGCTAATCCATATTGACAGCTGCTGGTGGTAATGCACTATAAAAGGTAGCAATGGGCCAATAAAAGAGGAGAAGAACGAGAGTGCAAGCCAGAGTATTTGATGCAGGTGTACAAACATTCAGTAAAGGCTTTGCAAATGTTGAGGCAGAGGGCTTTTGAGGATACGCACATTGCTGTTTGGTGTGAAACATTTGATGTAGCCGTGTTTGTTTACAATAAAGACTCCACAGGGAGCCTCATTATGTGTCCATAAAATCTTCATCATCTTATTAGTTTCTATTGAAAATATCGCTTACAAATGAAAGACACATTTGAAACGTCCTTTTAAGTGCACAACAACTCCTCAAAATGTAATGTAGCCTAACTAATTACTGTACTTTTATTGATACGCAACGAGTAGAATAATTCGTAATAAATCATTTTTCCTAACACCGTTGCTGACCTCAGGGCTCCCTCTCAACAAAGGCACTGCGGTGATGTCATGTGAATAATAGACGTCATGTTTTCCCATTTTTTGGGCTCAATCTGTTCAGGCTACAGGCAGTAATTTGGTAATAAATGCAACAAGTGTTGTGCACTACTGCCTGATTAAAGTCAGGGGTAAATAGAAGTGATAACAAAGTTGCCATGGAGATGACACAGCCAGCAGTAACGGCAAACCAGTTGACATAATCAAGACTGGGTGACATCACGTAATAACACAGGAAGCACACCATCACCTCATGGGAACAATACACACCTTAAATTCTATTCATTGTCTCAGTGAACTAATATTCTTCTGAGAAAGGTATTTATTGGATCATCCTGGGGGGATCATTTAAGCATAGCAACACACACACACATCACCCAGCTTCTGGGGATGCGCCCACGGAATGGAGACAACTCTCCATTATCTGGTCCTGATTAAATAAGCCATAAACAAACGTTGTGTGAAGTCCATAACAGCGGCCTCACTCAGACAGAATAAACACGCAGCAACGGAGAGAGAGAAAATGTTTAAAAATAAAGACACACAGTGGTGAGTCATGGGGAAAAAGGTTGAATGCAGCTCAGCTCTCTGCTGTGCTCTCCAACAAGCTCATTGGGAAGCCGGAGAGAGAGAGAGACATTTTCTGCTGCGCAGGCCAAGGCCTCCGCTGACAACTTGACGTATCGTTGGAAGGCGCTGCGCTATGGCTTGTTTTTAAAATCAAATAACAGCTGTGGCTTTTTTAAACCATGATAATTATGATTGATGACTACCACATGTGCATTGTGTCGGCTGGCGCTGTGACGTGCAGATATTTTCAGCGCAAATAAACGGCCGCGAAAAGAAATGAGAAAAAAGAGAGCGCTTAAGGATTTTTGCAGGCTCCGCAGCATTTCACAATTAGAATTGGAGGGTTTTCTGTGTCCCCATTTTATTAGGCAACTCTAATGTGTGTGTGTGTGTGTGAGAGACTTGAGTGCAGGTATGTGTGTGCAATATTTTTTCCATTCTGAGGTGACTGCGGTGTGTGTGGTAAGATGTCTGTCGCTCATTTTCACACCCCTATTGTTTTCCAGTTAGCCTGCAGATGTGGTGGGTACAGTCCCTGGTCGCGCTTTCACCACATCATACATGAACTGCCGGGGCATGGAAACAGATTGCTGTCTGTGTGTGTGTGTGTGTGTGTGTGACAGAATGGAAGTCCATGTGGTTTCTTTTCTTTATTTTTCATGTGAGTATTCAGTAGGGAAGCGTCCTGCCCTATCTTGGCCATCACGGCGTCAAGAAAGCAGCCTCGCAGGACAACACATCTCTCAACCAGACAGAGGCCATCTCCTCCCCTCAGATCTCCGTCTGCCGCTGAATGACGAACTAAAGACTCCCGAGCAGCATTAGGGAGCGGAGGATGCAGACATGGAGACCCATGCTCATCCCTCAACAAACACACTCCCAAATGTGCCTCTTAACTGTTCTTTTTATCCCCCCCCCCCACCCCTCCGCTCCGCTCCGAGCCCGCAGAATGACTGACAAAGCCCCCAGTGATCTCTTTCTGTTTCCCCGGAGAGGAATTACATTTTCATGTGCCTGCATGTAATTTTTGTGTGTTTAAACACAGTAGCGTGTGTGAAAATTGTGGCTAATATTGCGGCAAATTGGAGGAGATTTTTTTCCATTCCTATTCCCTCCGTCGTTCCGTGATTTGCAGATACACAATGTGCTCTGATAGATCGTTTATTCTTTCCTCTCCAAAGTGTGTGTACGCTTGTGTGCATGTGAATGTAAGAGAGGAAGGTTTGGCATGGGAAGAAAGGTAAAGCGCTGGATATTTGACTGCTTTATGCTGTGATTGATAGAGTAACCAAGGCAGGGAGCTTGTCTTAAGGGGGGAACGGAAGCATGAAGAAACAGAGGTACATTTCCATTCATCAGCCTTGGCCCTTTTCTCTCCCTCTCTCTCTCTCTCTCTCTATCTCTCTCTTATGCCACTCTATGGCTCACACTCTCTCCCCATCTCTGTTTCAGATTTCAACTGGAGCATGGGGTTACACAGTCCGGTAGTTACAATAATGTGATTTATCATATTTCCCTTTTTCGCCGTCAACAGAACTACTGAAGTATGTTATCGGCTGTGTGATCAAAGGCGGTGTGTGTGGGTGGGTGTGGGTGGGTGTGAATGTGCCCCTAGCTCCGTTGTAGCCAATTTCAAACTGGAAGCATTTCTGACAAGAGTTGGTTGATTTAGCTCAAAACAACATGACCACATCATACGAAAAAAACAGCCCTGTTTATGTTCAGAGACACACACACACACACACACATCCACAGGCACTCGTACACACTCCAGGCTCCGGGTGGCTTTTGTGGGCTGGATGACGGACCACCCTGGTGGCTGAATGTGCCCTCAGAAACAGGACAGATGCGATCAGCAGTCAGTCAGGTGTCTGTTTCTATCATGAAAGGTGAAATGTGTCAGTCGGACAAAGCCGTTCGTGGAGGGGGGAGAATTTCCATTGTCTAAAAAGTTAAAGGAAAGAGTATGGAAAAAGTTTCTGGCATGTTGCTCAAGCATAAAATCACATGCAGGTACGGCGCATAACAAATGCAGCAAAAGCATGTAAACAAACGGGCTTGCATCGTTTGCCCTTGAGAAGGATGTTTTTCATGACTCTCACACAGAATCACTTCACTTCAAGATCCATACCCCGAGGTCTTCCCTCTCACTTCCTCCCTTTGCTCCCCGTCTCTTTCTTCTTGCCTCGCTGCCAATCCCTTTCTCACTCGCTCAGGTGGAGACTCTCACCAAACAAACAGCACATAATGGCAGTAAGCTCTGCACCTTTGAAGGCGGCTTACCCTTGAGGAACATTAGAGTAATAGATCTTTAGTGGAAATCAACAACCAGAGAGAGCCTTGCCCTGAAGGCAGGAGTTCTGCATGAGCGGTGCAGGAGCCACACCTTGGCTGTCTCTTTTTTTTTTTTACAGTAACTATGACAGTAATGTCTTCAGTCGGATTCAGCCAGTCTGATCCTCTCCGCTTAGTGCTTTGAAACAGTTAAGGCCACGATGAAAGAGGATCTTTTTATTCCGCACAATGCCACTGGTAGTCAATGCTTGGGCGCCGCCTTAAAGAGGGCCTAAATGGTTGTGTGCATTAGTGTGTGTGTGTGTGTGTGTGAATGTGTGAGGGTGAGGTCTAAGTGTGTTTTCTATCTGAATAGACTGACTGCTTTGGCATTCAGTTTCTCTCGTGGTCACACATGAGCTTGCACACACACACTCACAGGCATGCACACGCACACACAAAGAGTCAGGAAGGAGGGCACAATGCTGTCCTCCCCTCCTCCTTCCTCTAAAGATGTGTGTGTTTTTTTCTCTCTCTCTCTCTCTCTCTCTCTCTCTCTCTCTCTCTCTCTCCCAGACTTCCTGGGAGGGGTACACTGCCCTTTGTGTCCGAAGGCACTCTCTCTTTATCTTTCCCTCTCTTATTCTCTCTTTCTCTCATTCGCACAAAGAGCGAGGGAGAGGGCGAGGAGAAGTCTTTCACCTGGACAAGGAGGGCCACGGGGAGGACTCGGGCTACAAAAGAGCAGAGGAACAGACAGAGAAAGGGGAGGGAGGGAGGAGAAAAAGAGGAGATAACGAGACAGAAAAAGGGGAGATGCGTCTGTGTTTTTGTGTTCCCATGTTTTGTGCTCTTTTCCGCTCGCTGCGGTTTTGGGGAGAATGACAGGCGGATGTCTGGGTGGAGAGAGCGGCTGTTTAGTCTGAGGCCATGTCATGGGAAACATATTCATGCCCTCTGGGACTTATTCATACCCTGGTATACCGCACATACACACGTGCACGTACACACTCTATGTCCGCTCCCTGTCCTCCCACACACACACACACACCCTGTCATGAGACAGAGGGGGGCGGTGGGGTGAAAGGTCAAGCACTTCAGTAATGGAACAGGAAGTGTTGGAACAGTCGGCACTACACAACATGCAACTGCCTCCAACATGTGGACAGGACTGACAGGCAGCTGTTGTGGGTAGGACCTAGCTTTGGAAGGCAGAAAGGCATTCGTAGCCCCGCCCCATAGTCCACTAATCTGTTGTTTTGGCGTGAATATTTTGCCTGGCTTTCATATATGTTTGTTACATGACATGTGCCGGTCTGCGTATTTTGTTTCTTCCCCGAATCGAAGCTGACAGTTTATGCCACATGAAGGAAACGTTTCATGAGCGTATAAGACAACCGCTCGCCGCAAGAAATCTGTTGAAATGATGGCAAAGATGTGTGGAAAAGGGGTTACAAATTTCACCACTTTTCCACACATCCTGAAAAGGTATCTCTTTACAGAGGTGTCTTTTCCGGCACGCCAATTCGAGGCAGATTCTCAGCGGTGGATACAACAGTGAATGAAACCCGATGAGTATTAGTGTCAGGCTCTATTATGACTTCATTTGGTTGAATGGCAGAAACAGGAGGACACTGGATCTAGTTAGAAGACCGCTCAAATCCACTCCTGGCTCGCTCCTCCTTTTACTGCCGCACTCACAGATCTATGATCAGCTCATCTGCTCCGTATATTTAACAGTACCCGCGGATAACATCTCGACCTGAACTTAGATCAGCACTTGATGAAATCGTACCCCATACCGATGAGGACATGTGGCTGCTGTTGGTTTAAAGAGATTTAGTTTGGCCTCTCGCCATGCATGTAAAAAGTCCAGATTTCCTCTTTTGCTCCTTCTCAGACATGTAATAGAGACGCGAGCACGTCTGGCTGCAGTTGCAGAGGCTCTGCAGCGGCAGAATTCCCTCCAGCCTCCCTTTACGGCAGATGGAAAATACACCTGTGAAGCCCGGTCTTAGCAAGAATTATACTATTGACCTGACTGCTGTTTCTGCATTCAGAGCAGTTCACCTAACTAAATCCTGAAGAGTCATCATCTCTTTCTCTCCCTACTTCATTCATCTCTCCACCTTCTGTTTTATACATCCACTCCTCCACTCTCTGGGCATTCCTGTGCAGTTGCTATGTACAGTATGTGTGTGCCCTGAGCCGTGTGTGTGCACGTGTGCGACATTTAAGTGTGTCTGTGATTGCTTCTTTGTTCCCTTTAGCTAACTCCCGTCCCAGTGGTCCATTCTCCCGACCTAATCCCTGCGAGCATCGCTGTATCAGCGCTGCTCTGTGGGATGCTTTGATGCTGTGCAGGGGGATTGGATAGGGCATTAACCATCATTAAGTCAGTATGTGCATGTGAGTGTGTACATACATCCATGCTTGTGCAACGTGTTTGTGTAATGTGCACATGGGGGTCTTGTGGGTATACGTGCATGTGTGTGTGTGTGTGTACATTGTTGGAAAGGGCATTAAGTATCATTAGCTCTTACTAGTCATCACCTGCACACACTGCCAGCCCCACATGAGCCACTTTAGTCGGCAGGCCTGGCCAGCGATCACACAGATAGGCAGACAGAGACAGACAGACCCATGTTGAGGTACAGGGGGAACTCAGAGAGCAATGTCCTACACACACTGCTATCAAAACTTGTGTAAACATTCTCCTTTATGTCTAGAGCTCACTAACTTTGTCATTTTACCCTTTACTTTTATTAACGATTAGTTTTCTCGATTAATCGATTAGTTGTTTGGTCTATAAAATGCCAGAAAATGGGGGGAAATATTGATGTTTCCCAAAGCCCAAGGTGGCGTCTTCAAATGTCTTGTTTTGTTCACAACTCAAAGATATTCAGTTTATTGATTAATCATTTTTGCACTGATTGGGTTTCTCTTTGGGATCTAAAATTCGATAAGCAACAACATCAATAGAGAATCTAGTTTGCAGCAAACTGCAGTAAATTCTGTCTTCTTGCATCCAGAAACCAAAACAACTTTTGGATGTGTGGAGACATCAAATCCTAAATTTGGTATAAACCAATCTGCTCCTTTTAAGACAAACATTTGAAAATTGATTTTGTCTCAAGTATGTGTTATCCAACCTACGGCACGTACACTGACAGAAATGACAGCTCATAAAGTCACAGGTCGTGGATGCACATGTTTATATGCACGCACTCGAGCAGTTCGGGACATTTGTCGTGGCCTGGCCCAGGATTAGACAATGCCTTCTCTGTAGTTGGAAACGAGAGGGCTAGTGCACTTGCACAGATTCATGCACACACACTCACACACACAAACATTCCCATGGATTCCCAGGGTTGGAAAGGGGCTGAATAGGAATCTGGGCCACGCAGGCTTTCTGAATCCTCTCAGTCAGAAGCGGCCCTTCACCCCTCAACCACACGGAGCACATTCCTCGGCCCCGTGTCATACTTGCGTCACGCAGCCATCACACGAAACATACAGATTTACATATTCAGTCGATTGGCACAGGTCTGACCCCACCAAATACCAACCACAGTTATGTTCGGTCCACATGCAGGCATATGCACTCCACATTCTCCACTTTACTTTCCTGATCTCCACCTCCTCCTCCACCCTAGTTCCCTTTAAGATCTTGTGTCGTGATTGCTTTCTCCTGTTTTCTAAAGGACAGGATATGGAGCGGCAGAGCACACTATGGCCTCTGTGTCTTCTCTGCCCGCCGCTCCCAAGGGAATTGTCATTGTTTCCATTGTCGTCCTCTACCTGCCTACCTGCCGTCTGTCCCTGAGCGACATTTAAAAGCCTCCCAGGTTGCTCTCAGGAAACCACAAACCGCTGCACTATCCAACGCTAACTGCCTATCCCTTCTCTCCAACACCTAAACACATAAACACACATGAATATCACTTTAGTAGCAGGCCGAAGTGGCTTTTTTCTGCTGGTGTTCACCACTGGGCCTCCGGGGAGAGATGAGGAATTGACCACTGTGAGGCAAACACTTCAAAATTGCAGGAAGGAAACAAAGGAGTAAGGAGAGGAAAAATGTGCAGAAAATGCAACTTTTAAGCAGATGACATACAGTATGTCAACTGTTTTCTCCCTCTGTAGAATGCCTGTAACTCTCTTCCCCAACTCTGATCACAGCTGCTAGTTAGTTGGCTTGTAGCCAAAGCACCTCCTCCCCCAACACACACACACACACACACACATACACACACACACCTTGAAAACATTTACCATTTGGCTTGGGTACACACCCTTCACTTTTATCCGCTGCCCTGAGCTATACGCATTCATTTAGATTTTATAAGAGGCACATTGCACATCGGTGATCTTACACTTAGTGCTACATGAGCAGCTTCAACACCTGCTTTGAAGACACACACACACGCATACACAAGCACATGTATGGATTGTTCTATCTAAAGGCCAGAGGAAGCAGGTGAGGAAAGGAGAATAGGTGGGGGGGAGGAAGGATAGATAGAGAGAAAGAAAGAAAGAGAGGGAGGGCAGCGTAGTTGAGGCGGGGGGCTGCCATAGACGTCTGGAGCCAGGACACTGATGCTGGAGCTGATAGCTGCTGTATAGAGAACCCTCCAATGATAGTACACACACACACACACACACTGTTGTCTTTTCTCTGCAATTCTCTTATTCATTTTTCCTCTCAAATCCTCCTCCCCCTTCATCCCTTACATTCTCTCTCTCTCTCTCTCTCTCTCTCTCTCTCTCTCAGACACGATGTTTACAGTGTGACCCCCGGTCGCTCGTGATAGGAATCATTCCAGCAACATAATGGCTAAATGACACGCACACGACTGGCACAGTCACGGCCACCACACAGGGGCAGGATGTTGTCAACCGCATGTGTATGCACAGTGTGTGTGTGTTTTCCAAATCTTCACCAATTTCTAATCCTCACCTTCCTCCCTCGTCACTCCTTTTTCTTCATCTTCCCTCTCTCCAATTTTTCTTACACTCTTTGCTTCACCACTCCACTTGCTAGAAAATAAAAATAAAAAAACCTCAGCAGTCTGGGTGGTCTTCGCACACGCACGCACACACACACTCCTTGGTTTCCCTCTGTCTGGTAATGCGCTAGCTGTGGTTTCCTGGCCTCAGCCAAAACACCGTTAGAAGTTCGCCGCACTCACCGCTACCACAAAGCATCACCTAATCGCTGCTCAACTACAGTCACAGACCAGCCGCGGACACACACACTCTTTTCCTCTTACACAGACACGATGATGACCACTGAAGGAAGTGCGAGATGTTTGAACACAAGCACCTGACAACCTTAGCAACAGCCTATGTACAGTACATCATCGACATGTCAATGATTTCCCAACATGATTGAATATTTGATGTATAGCCTACGTCTATCAAGGGGCTAACATTCGTGACAGACGGGTATTTATTGTGTCACTTGAAGACACATCTTATGACAAGTTCCCTCGCTTGCAGCTACACATAAAACAGCAGCGATCCCCGATGTACATACTGTACGCAGCGTTCTCAAAGTCAACACACACTTGCACAGACACAGGCCCTTGGGCACTGTCTTTCCTCTCTAATCTGATATCAAAGAGAAGGTCTTTCAAAGCGTCTCACATGACAGCTCATTTCATGTGTTGCCCACGGAAACGATTTTTGTCATAAATCTCTACCCACTCTGCTGCTGCTCGGGGGTTGCTCGGGGCACCTATCGCCTCCGAATAGTTAAATTCCTTTGCAGAGTCAACCTGTATTGGCCTCAGTGTTGTAATACAATAGCTTGATTAGTATTCCATTATGTATCGGCCTATAGCAGTGCAGTGGGGTCGTCCAAATGTGCAAAAAAAACACTAGAAAGTAAGAGTGAATCATGCATAGCCTGGATTGCCCTCTCGGCCACTATAGCATGAACAGTTGTGCTCACTTTGAAGAGCTCTCCGATGACACGGGTGAATGATGTCATATACTTTCACAGCGTTGTGTGGATGTGGTTTGTAATGTGGACTGTTCCCAAGCAAATCCCTGTGACCTCGGCAGCCTACAGTATGTGCCGGGAGGCTAATCCAGCCTCTGCAGCGCAGCGGGGCGTGCTGGACAGTTCGAAAGATCCTGGTGGGGTTTGGACCGGCTCTCCGCTGTTGTAACCTTTTATACTCCAGGACGAAATGAGAAACTGTAGCCTGCCGTGCTGAGTTCTTCTGAGTTGTGTGTGTGTGTGTGTGAGCATGTGGGCAGGGATAGGAAGGGGAGGTTGTTTTGTTTGTGTTTGATGATTTTTATCAGTGAGCCATAAGAGAAATCTATGATTCTCTTATCTTAATATGTTGCGGCATCTCTCCTGCTGCTCCTTCTTCTTCTCCCCTCTGCAGTATAATGTGTATATGTATGTGTGTCACTGTGTGTGTGGGCATGTGCGGTTGGTCTCTGAGTTTATTTATCTTATTCTAAATCAGCCCTCAAACTCACTAATTGGTCCAGTTCCACTGTTAGGTAACGAGGGGAAATGAGCAATTACTCTTGTGTTTGTAGGGAATGAGAATGTTTGTGTGTGTATATATGTGTGTGTGTGCAGTGTAGACTTTCACAGAGGGAGTCTCGGGTCATCACTGTTTTTTTGTTTTTTTAGAGGAAGACTGAGAGGCTCAACAACACTCTCCGTCTCAGATTCATCCCTTCTCGTGTGTGTATGTGCTGGCTTAACTGTGTGACATGCCCCAGTGTTGGGCCAACCATCTGATGTTCTCATAGGTAGAGTGATTCCTGGATGGAGTAAGAGGCTGTATTTCACCTCCATAAACTCTACATGTGTTTTAACTCTCAAACGAACGCAGTGAAATCTGGCCGTCGCGGGCTCCCATGACAGCCGAAGAGCCGGGCATCACTCAAGCAGTCTTATATGTGTCTCTTTTAGAGACGTTTGCTACATAAACTGTTGATCTTTTCCTCCCCTCCCCTCTAAACTCTGTCCCTCCACTCATGTAATACTTGTAGAGCCCCTAGTGAGCAACTGCTCTATCACACCCTGTTTCCTGGATTTGACTTCTATCACTTCAATATCAGTTATCACAAAGTGTCTCTAATCTGTCCTCAGAGGCTTTTTACGCAGTGAAGCAATTTGAAAGATCTGGCTTTAAGCCACAGCAGGGTGGCGTAAGAAACCGCTCAGATCTGCTGTCTTTTACATGATATAAGTCTAAAGATTCTCTTATTGCTTGTAAAAATCTCTGTTGTGGGTGAAGTGGGCTTAATTCCTGCAGCTTATTAATGCAAAAACTGTTGATAAAAATCGTGTTTCTTATTGTATTTACAGTGTGTGGCACTTCTGAACACATACTCACAAATCCTAATTCAAAAAAATCAGTCAAAGGAGTGAAAGAAAGTAAAAAGAAAATAGAGAATTCAATTATTTTTTTTTAGTTTTGGTATCAAACAGCCGTGAGATACAGATTAGTGACATACAACTGACATCTGTGTTCAAACACTTCCTCTTTCACATACACACACACACAAACACATGCTTGTGTCAGCTTGCACACAGACACACAAACACACTCTGCATACATGTGCACAAAGGCACACACATGCACACACTCTCACGCTGGGTCTCCAGTTGGTGCTCAGAAACCTGATCCTGAAAGAAGTGGTCCAGTAATTTTGCCATAGTGGTCAACACACACCAACACACACATGTTCCCTCTTGGCCCTGTCCGTTTTTATGTACGTGCGGATTCTGCTGCTGTTTCCTCATGGTCACACATCTAAGTGACTATTTTTAAAAGAGGTATCCCAGCTTGACTAGCTTTTTTTTTTTTTCAATTACAAATGAATGATCAAAAGTTGCAGTCGGGACTCCCGATTGGCGGGCACGCTTTTATTTTGCATAGGAAACAAATTGGCACTAAAATCATGATGAATGAGAAGGGGAAGTTGGGGATCAAGGAGAATGACTTAGGGGTGAGATACAAAAATGGAAACACAAGGAAAGGATGATTGGGGTTAGGACAAAGTGAAAGGCCTGGAGGTGGAAAGTTAAAGTGAAAGATAACACACCCAGGAAGTGTTATAACAGTAACATGTGGTACTCACAAATAAGTGGTGAGAGGGCTGAGGTTGGCCGGCACAGACGATAGTCCCAACTCCGAGCAGTCCACCATGACGAAGATCCCGTCTTCTTCGCACTGGCACGGAGACGGGCACAGCGGTGCCGCCGGCCCCTGTCTGTCCTGGATCCGTCCGTACCCCCACACTCCGGGGGCGGACCCCCAAACTCCTCCGGCCACGCAGAGAAACAGAAGCAAGGGCAGCATGTCTGACTGTCCACCTGTCCTGCAACTACACCTGTAGAGATTTCTGTCTTCGTCCTCTCTTGGTATTTGAAGAGGCAGCTTTGATCAAGCTTTCTTTTCCAAATAGTCCTCCTGGCTCTGTTTAACTGTCTTTTCCTCCTGTGCAGGTTGTCCACACTGTAAATCTGTCCCTGTCACAAGCTCAATCTCAGCATCTCTCTATTTCTCTCTCAGTCACCACTTCATCCCCAGGGGTTAACTTTGTTCTAGCTTCTTGCCCCTCTTGCCTCTCACTCTGCCCTCTCCTTTCTCACCGTCTTTCTCCCCCAAGCTTAGTCCCTCTTTCTCCCTCTCTCTCTCTCTCTCTCTCTCTCTCCCTCTCTCTCTCACTCCTTGTATATATCTCTTGCTCTCTCTGTCTCTCTCTCCTTACCTATTGTAGAAGGAGCGCATGAGTTGTGAATGAGCCACCCTCATTGGCCCACAATTTAGGGATGGGCTGGAGCATCTCCGGAAAGTAGGAGGGGCCCGCAATTCTCAAAACTCTTCCCTCTCTTTCTCCCTCTCTTCCTTTTCCCCCTTGTTTTACTTTTGCCTGGAAGCTCAATGTGAAGAAAAAGAAGAGTGTGTGTTTAATTTGAGGAATGGAAAAGAGGAGGAGGTACAGTGGTGGGAGACAAGATAATGAGAGAGAGTGTTTATAGCTGAATTAAGAGAGAGAGGATGAAAGAGTGTGTTTGGCTGTGTGTGAGAGAGATGCAGAGGGTCAGAGTGTGTGACTGGGAGTGACTGTTTGGAGGAAATTGGAATTCTGACACTTCAGCACCCCTCAGTCCCCCAGAAAGAGCCAAATCCAGTGTCTCGTAAGTCACACCTTCTCAGGTTTCCGCCTGCTGGAATGTCGCGATCGCACACGTGCACGCGCTTGCATGCACACACGCACATGGGACACCCATAGAAAATAACAGATTATGAGTGACCGGCGCAAAGGAGCTCGCATATCCATTTCACATACACACACACACACTCCGGTCTACAGAGAGAAGAGTGTGGATTTGTGAAGAAGTGTCAGCTGCCTCGGGGCTAAAGCCTATCTGTATTTCACAGTCGGTGCAGTTTTTCCACAGATTCTTGAAAATAATCTCACCCGACCTCCCTTTCTTTTATTACAACACATAATTCTTGCCGGCATAGATTTTATATTAAAATTTAGGTCTGTGCTTTCCCCGATACACTGAGGAGGGCTATATACACTACACAATCTCACGGCAGTTCGTGAAATAGTCACGAAATTGAATCTATTTGATTTGTGTACATAGATAAAAAAAAAATTGTGACGCTCTGCACAACAACATTTGACGCACGTCAATTTCCACTCGGGTGTTGTCAAAATAAAACTACTTAGTTAGGTTTAGGAATAGATTGACTTGGAAGTGCCGTCACTTCAGTACGGAAGTTCCGTGACAAAAGCTACTTAGTTAGCTTTAGAAAACGATTGTGGTTTGGGTTAAAATTACTCTGGAAGTGCTGTACAGACGTTACGTGGCAACTAAATCAACTTTGACTTCCGGTTTCACACGGGACACGAACGCCGGTGTCCTGGGCGAAAGTCCTGTGTTTTTTGACCCACTCTTCTACCCTACTCCTCCCTACGCGGTGTTCGCTGCTCTTCTCACTTCATGTTTCACAATTACGTGGATTACATACAAACTGATTTCGTGCTGACTATCACAAAAAAAAAATTAAATTTGTGTCTATGTACACGAATCAATACATTCAATTTCGTGACTATTTCACAAACCGCTGTGCGACTGGGCTGACATACAGCCGGACAAGAACGCCATAAGATTAGACTCTCTGCTTCATATGTTACACAACTTTAAGCTTTACATGCTGTGCACCTTTAAGCACAGGATGTTGCACAACCGCCTATTGAATGCATTCTATAATTATAACAAATCAAAGAAAGAAAAACTGGCTTGCAATTCAAAGCAGAGCCTACTTTATTCCATCCTTTTGTTCGATTCTCCCAGCGGCATGTCCCAAAGCTGCAGTATAGGGAGGGGAGATAATTCATTTGCCCAATAAAAGAGAATACTACAACAAAAACACTGCGCCGATTGATGATTCAGATGCATTTGAGAAATTTAGTGGAAATCCTTAATGGGGTTATAGCGTTAAATTACACCTCATAACTCAAGTTTTGATGATTGCCGTGTTTTACGACAGGGATTATATGGTCTTCCATGAGTTGATAAAATCTGACAACCGCTGCGGCTCATGAAATCTTTTCAAACCCCGCTGGATTAACTCAAAAATGCATGGTTGTCAATGTAGAAAACAAGGTTGTTCTCTTAGTTCCTGGAACGTTGAGCCTTGAGGAACCGAGGCTTTCAATAGACAGAACAAAGAACAAAGATGAAACATGTGAATTTATGACGTGCAAATTCCCATAAACAAGCCTTGAAAATTGCATAGACACTGGGCCTAGAATCAGTGCACACTATGCTATAAATATAAATATATATATAAATGTCTTTGCAGCCAGTTTGAGTTTGTCTACCCCTCGGGCTGGTCTGTCCGTCTCTCTCTTCTGTCTTTCTTTCTCCACCATTCTCTGTAGGCTGAATAGTTTCTCATTAATTAATTAACATTCCTATGCCACTGTGTTTTCTGAGGGGCCTTTGTTATGTCCCCACAAAAACTCTTTCAGAGCTGTTCTTCACAGAGTCTCTCCCTCTCTCTCTCTGCTCTCTTTTCTCCCTCTTTGTAGTGGAATGTGCGTTGTTGCTCTCTCTGTCTATTGTCGGTTTCAAAATGTTGCGTGATTCAACCGATGTTTTATGGTATATGTTTCTTTGTGCAAGATGTACAGACTCTTTAGCACCTTGCGTGATCTTACAGTACACCCACGTACATTCCCACGGGCACATATACAAAAACATGCACATGCTCTTCATACACCTGCAAACTCTTCCACTCCCTGGGCTCCCTCCACCCTTTCCCCCTCTTGCGCGCCGAGCTCTGTCATCTTTTTAAATGCTCTTTAATTGTCTGGCCCTAGGGGAGCCCTAAAACACACGTATACTGTAAAAAGCTGCATGTCTGGTCTGCTGCCTGTCTCTCTCTCTCTCTCTCTTATTGGTCTCTCTATCTTCTTCTCATTTCTTATCCTTCTTCCCTGCAGTCTCAAATATGCAGAAAACCACACATGGCGCTGCTTACTGTTAGAAAAGCCAGTCACGTATTTGTTCATATTGCACCTGTTCTGACGGTTCTGATGGATGTGTGAAAGGTTAAATGTGAGTCAGAGTGATCCAGTTTGCTCCTACGGGCGACTTCTCGTATCGGTCTAACACTACAGCACCTGATTTCACTTCATTTTCAAACAAAGAGGTGAAAAGAGTCTTTAAATGTGCTAAATTTAACATCCAGAGCGTTATTATAGTTGTAAACAACTATTTGCTATGTAGAGATATAGCAGAGTAGTGTCAACCTGAGCAGAGAATGAAGTCGCTCTCCCTCTATGTGTGTGTTGTAATCAGAGCTTCTCTGTGCTTTGTTGACATAGCCGAGCCGGCTGTGCCTGCTTTTAGTGCATGTTCGTGCATGTTAGCGTGCCCCACTGGCTAGCTCACGGCCGCTGCTTTGCACTGCTCTCATAAGGCGGTTGCAGCTGATAACGCCATCCTGACCAACGGCGTCGTCATGGAAGCGTAGCGCCCACCCTCCGGTCCCCCTTTAGGATTAACACTGTTATCTCTGTCAGCACTTTCGCCATTGTTTGCACTGTTTAGTGCTGTTAGCAGCGTTAGCTGTGAGCCGAGGCTTGCCGTCGCCATGTTGAGAGCCGTTGAGAGGCAATAGAAATGCTTCCAATCTCACAATTAGAACATTTAAAAAATTTGTTTTATAAAGCAGTTTGTAGGAATCCAGACGCGTATTCTAAGACACAGGGCTAATACATACATTTTTATGTATATGTGGAAACAATTTAGTATTAAAGAACCCCAGCAGTGGCAGTGTATTTGTGAGCAGAGCTGCTACTGATCCCTTAGCATCAGTAATTTTAACTCAGCTAGGCTAGCATTCAGTATGCTTTCTAACTTCACACAGAGACATAAAAATAGCATCTACAAGTTTGCCTGATAGTGTGTAAGGTGAAAAAAGTGAATGACGTGACATTCCATGATGTGTGCATTGCACTTTAGTGATTCTTTCAGCATCACATTTAGTCCGTTTTAATCAAAAATCAACTCAAACCGGTGCGGTTCAACTCCTGGTGCGGTTCGTTTCGGCGGTTGTGATGCAGTAATTGTACTCCGGTGCGGACCAAAACAATCTAACCAAGACCGCTTCCGAGCGGTGGTCTTGAGATGGACACACGTAAACGACAGGTTAACATGAGTGGGAGAGAACTGACCTGGAATTCTGCAAAAGTCCGATGTTTGCTTGACATCTGAGCCGAAGAGAACACACAGAATATGCGCAATAAAGTCAACAAAAAAATAGTCACATTTATAAAGTCGCTCGAGACAAACTGGAGGAGAAGGGATTCGTGCGCACAGCAGATCAGTGTTGACTCAAAGTGATAAAACTTTGACAGCAATATTTAAAAGTCTGCGATTTTCTACATAGAAGTAGCAGCACTCGAGATGAAAAAGATAAATCCGAACCAGACTAAGTAGAAAACGAACCAAAAGTATCACTTTCACTCTGATTCGGACTAGCCAAATTAACTATTGCTTGTGAAAGCGCTCTTAGATCAATGAGCACTGTGTGTCAATCAATAATGTTCATATCACACATTGTTTAGATATGCGGGGTCTAATCAAATTCTTCTCAGGGCTCCAGAAAGGCTTGGTCCGGCCCTGGGTTGAATAATGGCTCAAACACACACACACACACACACACACAGTTGTTAGCATGTGTGCAGACATTTGCACATGCCGCTGAAAAACTATGCGTGCGCTCATATTCTCCCTCTCTCTCTCTCTCTCCTTCTTTCTCACACCCACTCCCTCGCTCACACACACGCTTTCAAACAGTCTGCATCAGATCAAAGCCAGAAGCTTCCTCCCTTCTCCTCCCCCCATCCTCCCTCCCTCCCTCCATCTCTGGGCTGTAAACACTATCCAAGCAACGGCAGCCTTGAAGACACAAAGACAAGTAGCTACCTGACACCTGACACTAACTTTAGAGCACTCACCGTGGTCTACCTGGTAAGAAAACACACACACACACACACACACACACACACACACAAACACACACACACACACACATAGGGCTACCTGAGCTCCTTGCAGCAAGAAGAGTCCATTCAAGGAGAGAACAGAGAAAGTAGCCGTGCAATCAACCCCCCCCACAACCCCCCCAACACACACACTCCATCCCACCTCACCTCCTCACCCACATCCCCTGCCACACCCCCTCACAAAACCACTTCCCCACCCTACCCCTGCACATCCAACACCTTCCAGTACCTCTCCAAATCTAAGACAGATTATAAAAATCAACACAAGTGTGTGTCTATTTGTGCACACTTGCATGTGTAGATGCATGTGCTCACAATCACAAATGTGCCTGTCTGTATTTGTGCAGAGGCAATTGAAGGCCAACTCAGGTATACTAAGCGGAAGCAAGTGAGACGCCGTGACTCGTCAGTGGCGGCAGCCTAGGTGTGTACTCTGGCTTTTCATGTGAAACCACCTGAAAGCCAACAAAAGGTCCCTCTCCTTCCCTCCATCCCTCCATCCCTCCCCCCCCGTCCCTCTCTCTTCCTCTCTGCATCTCACAGTACAAAGGAAAAGAAATGAATGAAAGAAAGGGAGCAGCGGCGGAAGGGGGATGAGGTAAGGGGATGAGGATGCAAGGGTGGGGCAGTGTGGGTGGAGAGGAGGGGCTGGGGCTGGGTGGTGTTGGCGAGTGGGCAAAACGGGTGGAGGTATTTTTTTCTGTGTGTTTGTAGTTTGTGTGGGACAATAGTAAGCCCGGGGGAGATGTGGTTAGTCATGGAGTTCAGCAAAGCAATCCATCACTGACTAAGAGCGCTTCACCTCATCTGGAGGAACGGAGGTTTGTGTCTCACGTCCAGGACTGTTATTGAAACAGCATTTGTATTTTGATGCATTATTTCAAATTAAATTAGTAAAAAAAAAAAAAACTCAGTAATTTGGTTATACACTACAACTGTTGCATTTTATCAAGATTTCATAAGCATGTCAGCAGCATTATTTCCTTTATAATAATCCAGATAAACTCAAGGTTTAAAGGTTCTATATACAGGATTCAGAGCATTAATAGAGCAGCACACAACTATTTGCAATGTAAAGGTATAGAGGAGTAATGTCTACCTGAACAGAGAATGAAGTCACTCTCCCTCCGTGTGTGTTGTAATCCGAGCTTCTCTGTGCTTTGTTGACATAGCCGGGCCGGCCGCTTGTGCCTTTTTGTGCATGTAAGCGGCCAGCTAATGGCCGTGGCTCTGCACTGCGCTCATATGACAGTTACTGTCGACCCGCGGTGGCACGGAAGCATAGCACCATCCCTACGGTTCCCCCTCAGGTAAACACTGTTGGCTCTGTCAGCATTGTTTCCGTTGTTTGCACCATTATCTGCCGTCTCCATGTTGAGAGCCGTGTGGAGGCAATAGATATGCTTTGAATTCTGTATTGAGCACCTGCAGGAATTTGGTCATAAACCAAAGTGTTGGACAATTTAACATTTTGACCTGAGGATGGTGCTAGAGAACATAAATGTGTACCACATGTGATGACAGTCCATCCAATAGTTGACATGACATTTCACTCAAAAACCATAAATTTGAACCTCATGACGGTGCTAGAGAAAAAAGTCAGGGGATCACCAAAGTCAGCAGGATTTATCCTCTGGGGACCATGAATGTTTTTACAAAATGTCATGGTAATCAATCCAATAGCTTTTGAGATATTTCCATCAGCCGACTGACCGATAGACGTTGCCATCCATAGAGCCACATCGATAGCATGGCTAATAAAAACTGTCAACGGTCTCAGAGTTGAGTAGCTTTTAAGAGACTTTTCACACAATTGTATACGCAAGACACAACAATGAATATATTATTAAATTCTGACAGCTCAAACGAGTATTTTTATTCCAACATAGTTTTATATTTGTAATAGTTTAATATGAAAATATTTGCATAACACATGATATCAGTATTATACGGGTGTAAAATAGAAGCAGTATTAGTAGCATCACCTTCTGACACAGAAAAAAGTCGATCAAAAAAAGTAAATAAATATGCCACTAAAGAATTGCGACAATAACAATATAACTAAACATCTCAGTGAAATACAATATGTTATATTGATGCTTCAATTTTTTACTCTCATTGGTGCAATAACTAACAATAGACATAAGAGGGAGCCCCTCACACGCTGGAGCAGATACATTCAGGTGGAGAAAGTAAAGTATTAACATAACTTATTTCACGGCCAAAAGCAGCATAGGAGAACACACCTTCAGTATGTTTCGACATTATTGAAAGAGTTTCATCTTATTTCATTTATTATTAAGATAATACTGTGCACCAAGATAGTATCATACCATGAAAACACATCAAACAATATATCTGTGTATGAAGATAAATAATTGATTCAATCCAGAGTGTACTATGTAAACATGCCCTTGTTGGCTAAATATCCCCAAAAAATGATCTTAAGAGGGTAGTTAACTTTAAATGTGCGACACACAAACACTTTCCCCTTACATTAAGATGTCTCTGTCATAAGACAAAGCTTTCTTGTGTTTTGATCTCCACTCTGCTTGTTTTCTCTGCGGTGACAGTGTGATATACGAGGATTAATATGATGAAATAGGCTGACTGCAGCAGACAGGTCTGCACCTGTACGCTGCCAAATGAGAGACACTCCACTCCGTTTGATGCTATTCTGAGAGACGCCAGTGGCGCTGCAATCAGAGGGTGTGTTTGTGAGTGAGTTTGTAGGTGTTTGTCTGTGTGACTGTTAACACCTGTAAATACTATCTATAAAAAGCTGATTGATCTGGAAATAAATCACCGTGGCAAAGCAATCGTGCCTCTGTATGTGTGTGTGTGAGTTCATGTTTGGATGTGTGTTCGTGTGCACTCACTTGTGCGTGCATGTGTGTGTGAGTGATGAATGTTTGTGCCGTCGTGCCCAGTTCTGCTTGATGGTATCAGCCGTTGTCAGTGTGGAAGGAGACTGATGTGGAATGTTAACAGTGACTGAAAGTATTGGACTGCCTCCATAGAGTCCCATTCATGCAGAACCCAGATAGGACCGGCAGGAGACTCAACACAATGTAGTGAGAGATGAAGAGAGGAGCCGTATTATTGTAGGGTTCACACTAGACCCAAGTGCATAGCAGCAGCTGACAGATTGCAGCTATAAAAACAGAAATTAGGCACCCATGGGAAGAATGAAACATATCATCAATGAAAGCATGATTATAATAATCTTATTAAATCATACCATTATTTTGTAGGAACTGCTCTTTATGGGCTCTAAGCGTAGACCTTTGAGTTAGATGATGAAATGGCGCCATCTGCAGCCAAAAGTCAGAACAGCAGCAGGTCAAGAGCTGGACAACCAGCTGATGGCGACAACCCTCTGGCCTCACAGTCTGCAACATTATTCATAAACTAAAACTCCCATTTGCGTTTTAGATATACAATGGCAGAAGCTGAGATTAGTGCTCTTTATGAATGTTTGCAAATAAATGTACTGTTGAAGGGGGGGGGGTAGTGTGTGTGTGAGGGAGAGACAGTCACAGGGGGGCGGAGGGGCTGTTGGAGAGCCCCACTGCCATGGGGAAAAAACTGTTTTTGTGGCGTGAGGTTTTGGTCCTGATGGACCTTAACCTCCTGCCAGATGGCAGAGTCTGAAATAGATGGTGTCCGGGATGGGAGGGGTCGGCCACAATCTTCCCATGCCCTCCTTAAGGTCCTGGATGTGTACAGGTCCTGGAGGGAGGGAAGATTGCAGCCGATCGCCTTCTCTGCAGCACGGATGACCCGCTGCAGCCTGGCCTTGTCCCTGGCGGTGGCAGCAGCGAACCAGACGGTGATGGAGGAGGTGAGGATGGACTCGATGATGGCCGAGTAGAAGTGCACCATCATGGTCTGTGGCAGGTTGAATTTTTTCAGCTGCCGCAGGAAGTACATCCTCTGCTGGGCCTTACTGGTGAGGGAGCTGATGTTTAGCTCCCACTTGAGGTCCTGGGCGATGGTCGTGCCCAGGAAACGGAACGACTCCACCGTGTTAACTGGGGAGCCGCGCAGGATGATGGGGGGGAGCGGGGCTGAGTTTCTCCTGAAGTCCACTGCCATCTCCACTGTCTTCAGAGCGTTGAACTCCATGTGGTTCTGGCTGCACTGACTCCACTGTAGTCGTAGATAAATCACAACTAATTAAAGTTCACTATTAATAGTGAGCTCTAAACAATGACGTGGAAACTGTATGACTAGTTCTCGTTCCACTCAGATTAGATCTATTGTTAGGTACACGTTATTGTTAGACTGTCAGCCTAATTTACAGTAAATCAGTACTAATTAGAGCCTGAACAATAATTACCTTAAAATGACGTTGCAGTACAGAAGTACCAAATAAAAGTTTGGAACTGTGTCACGTTTACATAGTTTGTTCAACAAAAATAACTCACAAGTGTATTTTTCAAACCACTCATACATAGGCTACATATCTTGGTCACAATTCTTTAAGAAATTGAGGGATCTTCATCAAAAATGTTGATGTATTTATGTGAAAAAATACATAACTTCAGTGTATATACTGTATTGTAAAACAAAAATATTTACCACCATGACAAGTTAGACAATAGAGAGAGCTGGTCTTCATATCCACTTCTTCTATCAACTGCCTATTGCAACACATCAGAGTCCACGCCTTCTTCACAAAGATTGTGCCTTTTCTCTCTATTTCCTTTAGTCCGTGTTCATCTGTGGCCTGAGTCTCTTTCTGCTGAGGAGGCATTTTAATGTGCCGTGTGATCAGGGTCTTTCCTTCGGAAGCATTGTAGACAGAAGTTGATATAGTCTATTGTGCAGCCGGAGAGCCCCTTTCCAAGTTCCAGTCTATCAGGTTACATGGTGTTGTGAAATTGTGACAGTCGAGCTTCAAGCATACTTTGCATAAAAACTTGCTGATAAAAGAATTCTCTTCGACATTGAGTTTTTCATCCTAATCAATAATCATACATTAAATAACATTACATCCACTGTGATTCAGTGTTGTAAAACAATAAAACATAAGGAAGACTAAGGGGGGGTTGATACTTTTCATAAGCACTGTAGTTACTCTTCTAGTTTTAAAACTATGATTCTTTTCCTGCACTTTCAGCACAAGGACTCAAACCACAGGAACGCAACACAAACTGTTACTGTCATTCATTCGGCTGACCACACTCTGGCCTTTGAGGATTTCAGCAAAGCAGAAGTGATGAATATACAATAGTCGCCCAGACAATGACGTTGTCTTATGTGGAAAGAGGAAGCCTCTACCCCCTCTGCCATAATAATATCACAAACCCTTCTATAGCAGTCAGGTTAACCATAAAGTGCAGTATACACGCATGTTGACACTGTTGTCCTGACTCTGTCGGACACTCCTAAAGGTGCAGAAATCACAGAAGAAAAAAACCCAACTAGATGTAGTTTCCTAGCATTCAACATCAATCAGATAAAAACTCTGAAGTGCATTGAAATGTCAATTTTGGAATTTCTCTGTCCCTTTCTGAATATTGTTTCGTGAGATTTATTTTATGCTTTTCTTCTCCTGAGGCCAGCATACAGCAGAGATGTGGACATAAAACACTGTTGACAATTGCAACTCAACTTGACTTTAATTGCACAATAACACGTTACTTGCGTGACTCTGTTTTAGTGCTCTTTTAAAGGTATTGTAGCTTTATGATAGGAGGAGTTCTTTTAGATGCCACGGGTAAAAGAGTTATTGATCGTAGGATGATAGTTTGGATTGATTCCCTTTGCATAAAACAATTTATTTCCCTTGGGAATCAGTTGAATTCCTCCATGTGATTGTAGGCTACGACTTGATTTCTTAAGCATGCCAGCGGTCCACCACTTTGGTTCAGACAGTAATATCTCAACAATTATTAAATGAATTGCCATAACATTTTGTATATACATTCATGGCACCCAGAGCATGAATCTTACTGACTTTAATGATCCCCTGACTTTTTCTCTAGTGCCACCATGAGGTTCAAATTTGGGGTTTGAGTGCAATGTCTTGACAACTATTTGATGGATTTTAACGACATTTGGTAGGCTATACATTTCATGCTCTCCACAGGATGAATTGCAATCCCCTTAATTTTTCTTATTTAGCACCATCATCAAGTCAAAATTATAATTTGGCCAATACTTTGGTTTATGACATTCTCATCAGCCTCAGCTGCACGTTGGGTTTAATGCTAATTAGCATGCAACACTTTGCACTAAGATGGTGAACATGGTAAACATTATACAGTACCTGCTAAACATTAATATGTTAGCATTATCACTGTGAGCATGTTAGGATGCTGACACGTTAGCTCTGTCAGCACTGTTGCTGTTGTTTTCACTGTTCATGCTTTTAGCATCGTTAGCTGCTAGCTGCCGGCTCAGCCGTCTCCATGTTGAGAAGCGTGTGGAGGCTCTGTGAACCTTTAAAGGTCCCATATCATGCTCATTTTCAGGTTCATACTTGTATTTTGTGTTTCTACTAGAACATGTTTACATGCTGTAATGTTAAAAAAAAAGCTTTATTTTCCTCATGCTGTCAGCCTGAATATGCCTGTATTTACCCTCTGTCTGAAACGCTCCGTTTTAGAGCATTTTGACGGAATTGCAACAGAATTGCAACAGAATTGCAACAGAATTGCGTTACTAGGCAACAGCTTGGGTCCATGTGTACTTCCTGTCAGCTGATGACATTCACATTCACTGCAACCAGGAATAAACTGGGAAACATTTAGAATGTTTATGTTTAAAATTGGGTCAAGGGTCTAAATATTGTATATTTGTGACATCATAAATGGACAGAAATCCTGACAGCTTGTTTCAAATGCAGAGTTTTTTAATACGGGCTGTGTGTATTTCCCTGTGGATTGAGTGTTTCGATACTTTTACAGTATTTATATAGGGACTTAAGCCTGCTTTATAATAAAAAAACATGAAAATCTCACTTTTTTATAATATAGGACCTTTAAATTCAAGATCAATCAGATTTCATGTGTAACTGCACAATAGTTTTTGTTTTTTATTCCATGCCTGTTTCTCTATCAAGGCTATCATGCATTACAGTAGTGAAACCAACAGCAGACCATGGTATTCTTTTGTCTTGTTACAGTATTAGGTATAATTTACTACAGCAAAGGGTGGCAAACAGTTCTGTAACGTTAGCATCATAACAAGATCAAGCACTATCACCCTCTGAAAGATTCATCATATACAACGTAAATCGGGACAACAGACAGATGTTACGTGTGAGTTTGTTGCTATTGAGGTGACGAGTTCAGATGTGGGAGGTTGATAGAAAAGACAGCTATTGTTTTCATCTACCCTCCCTTCATGCTAACAGCTGTGGAGTGGAGGTGTGGGCCTTCAGCAGGAGAATACACTATGATTTGGTCAAGTTGTGCTCACAGACAAATATGCATGGCTTCCCTGAGTGTGGCGTGTGTGGGCTTTCCTCTGTGCAACAGGGACTGATTTCAAAATAGCTCATTAAAGACCCTCAGGCAATTTTTTTGTACTGTTTGGGAGCAAGATGGAAAAATCTCATGGAGATGTTTTATTTTATCCTCGGAGCTCAAATTAAATTTCACTCTCTCGGCTCTGGCTCTCTTTGTCTGGTGCTTATCTCGCTGTGAAAACAGATGATTTATGTACAGTCTTCGCACTCGAGTTTATGTGTTATTCCGATAAGGACGGTAGGTTTGTATGCGTGTCTGTGTCTGTGTCCTTTATGACTGTTTATTGAGACCGCAGATTGTAGGACTGCCTACTGGAGGACAAAAACAATCCGTGGGAATGCAAATTCCCACCAGTTCCCAATCCCATTCCTTATCTCCAGCATTCCCATATGAGGGATGTATATTATCCTCCTTAACTGGGACCACTTGACCGCTGCACTGCTAGTAAACATAAATGACATGTATTTATGTGCACACTGCAGTTTTTTTAAGATTAGTTAAATACATTTTGAAAAATAAGCTGTAGAAAGTATTGCAAATTAAAAAATAAATAAATTGCAACTTGCAAATGCATAACAAATATAACACTTAGGTAATGGTATAAAAAATGAGAAAATTACAACTCGGAACCAAAAATATTAAATCAGTAAAAAAAAAACATTTTGGCATTGAGTTCAAAGAAGAGCACGACAGCGGGAAAATGCAGAAAAAGAAAGCGACAGAAGTCTGTGAGAGCGATAGCGAGGTGTGATGTTGGGGGGTCAACCTCAGGTTTTGCATACTTACTAGTGTTTCTGATACACGGTACGTATGCCGGTGCCACGCCATGTCCAACTGCCTCCTCACCTGCCAGATCGTTCACCTGACTCACCTGGCCTCCACTGGGGCCCTGCCCATGCGTGTAAACATCAAACTGATTTTCAAAAACTGTTGCTCATCACAAATCATTAAAATCTTCATCAGGCCTACCGTCAGTACAAATACATAACATGTAATAAAGAAATTACCTTTGAAGTCATGCCCCTAAATTTAATACTATTCAATCAAAAATGTGTGCAGTGTTGGCTGCTGAATATTCAACATATTGCTCAGTTCAGTTGTTCAACCGTATGGAGTACATGTTGGTGTTTGTTTGTGGGGGATTATGGCTTTATCTCTTCTTTATAAGGTCATATTACACAAACTGCCTCCTTATATATGTTCTCTACCGACTCTTAAAACTATCAGTAGCTGCACCTTTTGGTCATGTCGACAAATTATGTACATCACTCCTCAAACTTGCACCATTTTTGGTGAAAGTGCTTTTAAAGTTTTTGCATCTTGGTGTGAGCTCAATGGGCAACCTGCGGGTCTGAAAAGTGAAGCCAATGCGGAAGTGCCTTGAGCTTGCATTCTTTCTATTTTCCAGCAGGGGGTGACTCCTCTGGTTGCAATATATATATACAGTATATATCTGATTGTATAGAGGTCTATGAGAAAATTGATTTATTACCTCAGTAAACATTGTAAAAATGAGTTTATGGTCTTAATCGCTAGTTTCACGTCTTCTTCAATACAGCATGATGTTAATTTAGTAAACTATGGTCCCATTTAGAGTCAAATAGACCATAAAGCAGGGTGTGCTTTTTAATCTGAATGGGAAATATAAAAAAAAAACAAAAAAACACTTGACACACAAACTTGCACACACACACACACACACACACACACACACACACAAACGTTCACGCCTTTTTCTCTAGGCGTGAGGGGAATTCCCAGTAACCCGCATGTGTACAGGTGATTTGCGTACGTTCACTAATCTAGGGGGTTTGGCTATAACTGTAAACCCACTACACCTGGACACACACACACACAAACACACACACACATGGCCCCTTACTCATCAGGAACCGATGACCGTGTTGATAAGCCCTGTACAAACCTTAAATGCTTCACTAATGGTCAACAGTGTTTGTATGTGTGTGGGTTTATATGTGCATTCACAAGTCAGTTTTCCAATTCACCTGCCATTCTGTGACCGTTAAACATCACAAGGGACTCAGACGCAATACAGACAGACAGGCCATCAAATCTCTCAAATACACACACACACCTCACACACAGGCTCAGTAACATAAGAAATATGTCATTCAAATTGACAGTATTTGCCACAGAATGACAGTGGTCACTTCTTTATGGCCTGTAGACAATCGCAGTCCGATAATGCAATCTGATTTCTGTCAAGAGATGAATATACTGAAATAATGTAATATGTACTATGCAGTGGTTGTTATGTCACTCCAATGATAGTAGTAGTGCTTCATGTATGAAAGAAAGGAAGTGATCTTATGTCTTTTGTTTTGCCCATGGCTGCACATTTCTTGAAATCAAATTACTAAAGACTAAATTCCTTCAGAAGCCTGACTTTATTTTTAGATGCAAACTCTTATTTTTAGCCCGGATTTCCCCGCTCATTCTTAAAAGAAACATGATTGACAACACTTTTAATGCATTTCCAGAAACACAAATCAGATAAGGGCAGTACCCACGAGTCCTAATAAAGCGACAGTTCTCAGGTTTTACCTGCCTCACGCTGTGTGTTTCTGACTGCAAGGGTCCAATGTCTCTCTGGTCTTATCACCTTGTCTAAGTCCTCCAGGTGCAAGCTGAGTTATAGAAATCCTAACCGTCGCCCTTTTCACTCAGCGCTCAGGGTTTTTCCGAACACGTTTATCAAGTCTTTATATAAAGCTCTTGAGAAGTGTCTTTATGATTTGACTGCAAATAATGTCAACTGCGGCTCCTTCAACTACTACTGTCACTATACTGCAACGTCTATTTCTACTACTAACACCACCACTCCTACAAAGTGTTACTGTAACTACTATTATAGTATACTGATACTGGGGATAAAACTTTGGGAAGTTGCCTATCTTTGTTTATTGGTAACTTCTGCCTCTGACTTCCACTACAACCACTGCTGCCACCGTATTATTACCTCTATGCATTGTTATGGATGCAAATGCGATGCCCTCCCACACTGCTATCATCACATCACACATGCTGTCGATCGAAAGCAAATAAGCATATTCTCCAAAATATCAAACGATTCCTTTAACCACACAAATCCTCACCTAATCTCACTTATTTGTAATCTTAATGTAAACATATGTGTTTTAGCTTCATACCTAAATTTAGCCATGGCAAGTCTTCAATCCAGAATTGTAGACAAAATGCCCGAGCATAACAGGCCTTGTATAGGTGAGTGTCATAGCTCACAAGTTAAAAAGCTGCTCTATACGATATTCAGAGCATTAATAAAGCAGCAGACAACTATTTGCTATGTAAAGATATAGTGGAGTAATGTCTACCTGAGCAGAGGATGAAGTTGCTCTCCCTCTGTGTATGTTTTAATCCGAGCTTCTCTGTGCTTTGTTGACATAGCCGAGCCGGCTGTGCGTGCTTTTAGTGCATGTTTGTGCATGCGAGCGTGCCCCACTGGCTAGCTCACGGACGCTGCTTTGCACTGCCCTCACACGGCAGTTAGAGCTGATAACGCCGTCTTGACCAGCGGTGTCATCACAGAAGTGTAGCGGTTGACGATGATGGTTTTGATATACTGGATTGGACTTGTATTGTTATAAGCACTGATATTATTTTGCTATAATATGGTCAAGACAAAGACATACAAATTTCAAAATAAAAGATGTTTTGACAAGCATAAAAGTTGCTAAAAATGTTGCCCAAGCTTCGCAGGCAAGTTATTGAATGACAAAAGTATTGGCTTGTATTTTGTGTACATACCTGCATGTCACAACAAGTTACACCTACAACCATGTATTTGGGATGATATCAATTTCATACCAAAAAAATCTGTAATGAATGTTGTGTTTGCGTCACTGACAGTGAAGGGTAATAAAAGACAATTATGATGCGTATTGTGGGTGTAGGGTGGTTATATCTAGCTTGATGGGAATTATATTCATAACTTTTGCAGTCTATGCAAACATCAGATGTCTTACCACATCATAAAGATTATGGCCTACTCTGCAGTTTGATTTGTGACTTATGGATGTGCTTTCATCTGTTTTACATATACAGTTAGCATCCTGAGGGTTAAAAAGGGCGGATGACATCACGAGCTTCAGGTACGGGAAACACTCCCGATCTTTCGAGGAAGCTATTTCTCCAACTTGTTGAACAGGTTTCCCGACTGCCTCGGCACTGTAAAATCTCATAGACAAACAACTACTGTAAAAGAATCAATACATGATCGGATTTATCAGTCACACCAGAATCAAAATATTTGTGTACAGTGGGTTCTAATTGTTTGTACCTGCACATGAGCAAACATGCACCTTGTAAACAAAGCTGTGCTATGTGCATACAAGAAGAACAGTAATATTTAACAGTGCATGGCAGTTTATGCATGAGTGTGTGTGTGTGAGAGAGAGAGAGAGAGAGAGAGAGAGAGAGAGAGAGGTTCATAAAGACTGCAATATTCCAGATGGTCAACCTGTCACTGGTGGGAAATCACTGGCACTATTGGCTCAGCTGCTGCCCTGTTTCAATCAATTTTCTGAGAGTTTTACAAAAAAGCATGTATGATTGATACATGCACATGTACATGTGTATGTGTACACAATTTTTATAGGTACAGTCCAGAACCATAAAGAAAGAAGTTAGGGCTGTCAGTCGATTAAAATATTTAATCACGATTAATCGCATGATTGTCCATAGTTAATCACAATTAATTGCAAATTAATCGGCACATTTTTATCTGTTCAAAATGTACCTTAAAGGGAGATTTGTCAAATGTTTAATACTCTTATCAACCTGGGATTGGGCAAATATGCTTGCTTCATGTAAATGTATGTATATACTGTACTTCATTCATTCACTATCTGTAACCATTTATTCTATTCAGGGTCGCGGGGGGGCTGGATGCACCACTGTGCAGCCCATATTGGAAATTAATTAACAACAAAAAACAATGACAAATATTGTCCAGAAACCCTCACAGCTACTGCATTTAGCATAAAAAATATGCTCAAATCATAACGTAGCTAACTGCAGCCCAACAGGCAACAACAGCTGTCAGTTTGTCAGTGTGCTGACTTGACTATGACTTGCCCAAAACTGTATGTGATTATCATAAAGTGGGCATGTCTGTAAAGGGGAGACTCTTAGTTACCTATATAACCCATTTTCATTCACATATCTTGAGGTCAGATATCAAGGGACCCCTTTGAAAATGGCCATGACAGTTTTTCCTTGCCAAAATGTTATTTACCCTCCTTCGTGACAAGCTAGTATGACATGGTTGGTACCAATAGATTCCTTAAGTTTCCTAGTTTCATATGATGCCAATATACTAACTTTAAAACTGAGCCCACTACAACCTTAAAAATCACAAGTTGCATTAATGCGTTAAAGAAATTAGTGGCATTAAAACAAACGCGTTATTATCACGTTAACTTTGACAGCCCTAAAAGAAATGTAATATTTAAGTGTTTTTTTTGGGAAAATATAATTCCTAAAGTCTTCTTATCCTTTCCAGACTTCCCAAAGTCTGGAAACCAACCAAGTAAGTTCTGATAAACTTTGCCATATTGACCTTCCATGACCCGATGTCATTTCTTTGTGTACTCTGATAGGTTTACAGTGTCCCCTACCTGTGGTAATATTTCACTGTGATGAATTTCTCCACAAAACTTGACAAGTCATAAAGTTACTGAGCCGTTCCTGTAAGCACAGTTTGAGTTTTTATCATGTTGAGATGATAACCCAGGAATAAAACACAGGGGGTGAATACCTGCTGCCTCACCCATGACATACGTGTCATATATATATCATCAGTCCAAGGAGGTCGCAGGCTAGCGGCGCTGCATTTGGATTTATTATGACACGGCTTATCAGGCCATAAATACCTGTGTCAAAGATATTTTTTTAACTTTTCATTGCTGTTTTGTTTTATTTCTTGAGATTAAATATATATCGGTCAACATTTACATGCTTCAACCCAGCATGCATTGCAAAAGAAACACCTTAAACGTGACACGAGTCCATCAAAGGGTTAACACATTGATACAGAGAGCACCTGACATACCAATGAACAATTAGAGTTTGCAGTTGACATGATTTACATGTCTTTGGACCAGTGTACAGGAAACTGAAAGGTGTGGCGGTTCAATGGAAATAAATTCTGCCAAAGCTTCGCCTCGGGGCTTTGATTCCAATCCAGTCATATTTTTATGATTGCATCACCATCCTTACTTTGAGCACTGAGGAACTGAATTGATGTCTCATTTAACTCAAAACCCCCAGCATATGTTGGTTGTTATACTGTACGTGAGGTTGTCCTCAGGTGCCTCTGTTTGTACAGCAGGCTCTTTGCGTCTATCGGGTGTGTTGTGTTATAGTTGGCGTATGTCTCAGACCCAGAATGTTTTAGGGAAATCCCTCTGCGACACAGACCCTGTGAAAAAAAGATGTTGCAGCGTCAGTAGTGTATACTGGAATCCACGTCTGAACGAATTAGACACGTAGCAAAAACAAAAAGGAACATGCTCGATGAACTATGAATGGCATTTTGTGTTCCTAACATGGGTGTGATGCAATTCCTGTGGCTGTTTGCTTCCCCTCAATGGTTCATTCAGGATATCGTCACTTTTCTGCACAAGCCTTAGCAAGTTCATTTTAAAAAATAGTACCGGTACATGTCAGAGTTGCAGTAATGTTCACAGAAATTAGTTTCCGTATCTGACTTTTACTCAGTAACTAATCAGTTAGTTAAACCATTCTCCAAAGCAATATTCTAGATATATTATTTGGAGAATGGTTTTGGATGATCTATGAGTCAGATGAGTATTTGGCTATGGCGTGCTGAGCAGAGTTGATGATGAATGAGCATGCCATTATAGCCAGAAAAATGTTACCACTTACTGATGCAGGAGGCTTAAGGGTAACACTTTAGTTTAACCCCCATATTTAGCAATCAAAATCAGCATATGAATGTTTCATAAATGGTTTATAACACACTGTAATGAAGCTGTAAGCAGATATCAGGTTGTGTTAACAATGTTGTTGTCATTAACTCCTTCTGTGAAGCATTCACAACTGGATGATGTTATATAAACAGATAATGAACTTTATTGTATTCGTCTGTACATGCAGGTACATACTGTACTTGAAATTTGACCTCTGCATTTAACCCCTCCTGAGCATTTAGGAGCAGTGGGCTGCTGTGAAGCGCCCGGGGAGCAACTTGCAGTTCACTGTCTCGCTCAAGGACACTTCGACATGCAGACAGTAGGAGCTGGGGATCAAACCACCAACCTTGAGGTTAAAGGACGACCCGCTCTACCCACTATAAAGAAGTTCATATAGTGCTTATAGATTATAAATATGGGGGGTTAAAGTAAATTGTTACCACCTTGTTGCAAACATGATCCTCATTTAGTCTTGTGGACATTTATTTAATAGGGTTCAGTCAACATAAATACATTTAGACTCAAATACTTTAACTTAAAATTGAAAAAAAGCTTGAGAGTACTGTCAACTGGCTACCCTCATAAACATTTCCCATGTGTGGTGTATGTATGGGTAAATACGTTGTACTTTACAATAGATTGTAATGCAAATATATGAGGAAGTGTGTGGAGTTTTTCAGTATACATCACAGATGTTACATCCATCTTTCTTCAGAACATACGTACATTTGTCCTATAATCTCATTGACTTCCCTCTCTGCTGATCATCCCCACCTCCCAGATTCAATTATCACGTCATTGTTCAGCCTTTCTGCAAAGCCAAACATATATTATCTTTCGTGGTACCTCTGTTGTGAATAGAATGATAAGAACAACCGCAGAATGACCACAGATGCACCACAAATTTTAATTCCATGAAGTAAAACTTCACAAGCTAAAACCACTCACTGAATATCAAGCATCGCCAAACAATCTGCAAGGGAAAAAAAAACTTTTTATTTTGTAAACCACTCCCACTCTATCAACACTCTACACGCCAAAGGGGCTTGGCCAAAAGTGTGCAAAGAATATAAGAGAGGTGACGTCCAGGTGGAGCATCACACAGGTGAAGCATTCGGATTCTCATGTCTCCACCCTCTACCGCCTGAGGATACTACTAACTTTGCCGTACCAGACGCAGGAGCACACACCTCTCTGCCTCAACTAGGTAAAGATAGTCCCCATTGTTGTGCTCATTCATTCAGACTTGATCTATTTGTCTTTTGCTGTCATATGACTGTCTGGTCAGATATGTTAGAGAAGTATGTGTGACTGCTGCTTTCACTTCTCACTTCAATTTTGATTCTGTCTCACATGTGTGTTTTCTCTTTCCAGAGTAAAGTATGCTGGCAGGAATGGAAACGGTGAGGCTGATTTTATTTTATTTTAATTAGTGTGTGTTCTGTTTTTTAAGTTAGCCCATGAATGCCAAAGATAAATAATTTATATTTTACATAAATGTATGTTTCTGTAATAGTGTGCTCTAAAATATCTTGTTAACTGATGTGGGTTGGTTGAGCGTAAAAGGTTATTTGTAAGAATGGCAGCTACTATCAGCCACACATCACTGTTACCTGTGCTGGTGAAAGCACAAAAACTTGCATAAATTTGCCAGTCAAACTAAAATACACACGGTCACAGTGTTGTTGCCTGGCTCATTTCCAACACAACAAACACACAGCTCAGGTGAACTACACAATTCACTGCTGCATGTGAATGTCATTAGCGTGTGTCATTTTGTCATTTGTCATTTGTTTTGACAAATCTATGCTAGATGGAGAAAAAAAAATGATAATAATACAAGAATGATCACTGAATGTCGAGTAGAAAATGGATGAGTCACAGCTCATTTAAAATTGATGAATGAGTGCATCCCCGATCTTCAGATCTCAGAGTAAAATTATTCACTGTGTGATGCACAAAAGTGCATCACAACAATGGGCTTTCATGGAAACAAAAGAAAACAGCAGGTGTGGTAATATAACAACACCTCAGGCTACGACTGATGTGAGATAAATGCCACCCGTCATGCAAAGTGTTTTCTCTCCGTCAGCATCACTCGACAAACTCTCTCACGTAAAAGTGTGTATTATTTCTGAACGCCTCTGTTCTGCTGTGTTTCCCGTCAGATGGCTTATGTGGCTGAGATCAGGCTGAGCGGAGGTCGGGGGGCCTGGAGCAGAGTGGCTCCCTCCTCCTGCCCCGAGGTTGACCTGGAGGTCATCGAGGAGTACCTGCAGGAGCACTCGCTGGAGGTTCAGCCTGCACACATGCCCGCTTCACCTCCGACCACCATGGGGCAGCAAACACACTCCCACCAGGGCACCAGGATCATAGGTTAGTGTGATGATGACGTGATGATGGAGGTGTCTCTTGTGTATTTCTGTATCTTTTTATCTGACTGTATGTTTTCTCCGTAGAAAATAGCTGGTCAGGTCAGCATCCGTATCAATGGCACCTCGGCTCTCACACGCCTAACGAGGAATATGAAGAGCAAGCCCTGCCTCCAGCCTGGCTTAGTCCCCATGACAACCAATGGGTGAGTTCAAGGACCTCAGCCTTTTAGTAAATTCAAGTTTTTTCATAGCTAAATGTGAGAAATTAGACTTTTTGATTGACTCTAGTCATGATATATGAGAATGGTTACATTTGTGAATTATTAATATGTTTTCAGGCGTACACCTACATGGCACCGGCATGCATTGACTCAGACTCGCTGTCCAGCAGCTCCCAGTACCAGGAATACCGAGATTCCCCGTCACCATCGTCTGACAGGGGAGACAGGACGGACAGAAACCCCCTGCCTCTTGTCCCACTTTCAGGTATACACACAAATCCATCCCCACATGAGCACTAAAACTCTCAAAACGTCAACATATCTACACACCAAACATTTAGCGTAAAGCCCTCTGTTGGGTTGCTTATTCACACGCATCATGTATGAGTCATTGTCACCTCATATTTGTATTTACATCCCCTTTCTCCTAAACAGGAAAGAGGAAGGAGCGTTTGTTCCAGTTCCTGTTCGAGATGCTCCAGACTCCATCGATGCGGAGCTGCATCTGGTGGGTCCAGTCCTCGGCTGGCACGTTCCAGTTCTCCTCCCAAAACAAGGAGCGCCTGGCGCAGCTGTGGGGCCGGCGAAAAGGTAACCGCAAGACCATGACCTACCAGAAGATGGCGCGGGCGCTGAGGAACTACAGAAGCACAGGCGAGATAAAGAAGGTGAAGCGGAAGCTCACCTACAGGTTCGATGAGAAGACGCTGAGAGGCCTACAAGGAAACTCTAATACAGTGTAGGAGGCATTATGGAGAGTGTATATAAGCATAGAAATAGACTAAGCACAATGGATATTCAGAGGGTTGTACCATTAAAGAGTAACTCAAGCCACTGCTCTGATTGGAGGGCGTTAACATTATTTTGAAATAAAAATTTCATGACATAGATAAGTCCCAATTGGTCGACTCTATATCAGCATTGGCCTTGAAAGGTTCAGGGCTGATTTAAAACAATAGATGGCGTTTTTTTCCAACCCATGAAATGCCAATTTTTCTAAATTTGATAAGTAATGTCAATATTAACACCAGCATTGGTGTGTTTCATCACAGTACAGTCATATTACAGCTCAAAAAAGCATTTTTGAAAGTGTGCGGAACCTCTTCAATGTCCTTTCTGTTCATTCTAATTCTATGGCATGTAGAAACAAATGAGTACTGAGTATTTGAGAAGCCAGAAGATGAACCACTGTAGGTGAGACTGGCATTAAAAATAATGTAAATCTAAAAGGTTATCACTTAATATCTACTTTATAAGTAGAACTTAAATCGTTCTTAAAATAAAAAAGTGTGTTTTTCTGTTTTTTTTCGTGATTCTGTATTGCAGATATTCAGCAGATATAAGATCACTTTATAGACTTGTTAGCAAAAATTGTGTAAACATGATCTGTTTGTGTCAAGATGAAATAAATTAAAATATTTTCAGAACACCTGATACATTTTGTCTATCTATCTATCTATCTGAACAAAGACGTAGGCTACTACTATGTGGTGCACATCAGCCAAGCAAACACAGATGCCCTTATAAAACACAAACACACACCCGTAGCCAAAACTGTATGCAAAGTAAGCATGCGTTGAAATAGCGGCTTTAATAACAGACCAGTTAATCAGTAACATCTACAAAGTCCCCTGACACACTGGCTTTTTTACATGTTCAGCTCTCAGCCCAACCCTGAGCTAAGAGTTGACCCTGGGATAATTTAACCCCTTTTCACACACCCATTATTAACTCAGGGTTAACCTAAGCCCAGGGCTATACGATTCACACTGCACTTCTACTATCCCTGGGTTAAACGTCCGTTGGTCGGAACATGCTTTCTTAGCCCCAAGCTTACAGCTCAGTTAGCCTGGGGCGAAGTGCAATAGCGTGAAAAGCCCTACAGAGTAGCAGGACACACAGACACACATTAGAGATGTCACTTTCTTTGAAGTTGACAAAGTAGAGCAATTAAAATTTCATAGTCAAATGATTCAGCCACACACGCATGCTAAAAACCAGGTGACAGGGGGGGAAATGACTTAATATTCAACACACATCTGTCATGCAGGATAGACTGTAGCTACTGCAGAGCAGATTTCTTTTGTTCAAGTACTTGTTCTGACATATTTACAGTCATGATTGCTGAAAAGTACCTAATTACTAATACTAGTACTGTACTTACTTGTTCTTTACCTTTTACTCCGATACATTTATTTAACAGCTTTGGTTACTTTTCAGATTTAGATTTTACATATAAAACATATGATCAACTTTTAAAATGTGATGCATTGTGATCGATCAAACTGCCCCATCACTATGCTATCTCAGGTGTCCTATTTGTAAGTTTTACTTGTAATTAGTTATTTCTACGCCTCACAGTAAGAGGGTTGCAGGTTCGAGGCCGGCTTGGGGCCCGTCTGTGTGGAGTTTGCATGTTCTCCTCTTGTTAGCGTGGGTTTCCTCCGGGGTCTCCGGTTTCCTCTACAGTCCAAAGACATGCAGGTTAGGTTAATTGTTGACTCTAAATTGCCCGTAGGTGTGAATGTGAGCGTGAATGGTTATCTGTCTCTATGTGTCAGCCCTGTGATAGTCTGGCGACCTGTCCAGGGTGTACCCCGCCTTCGCCCAATGTCAGCTAGGATTGGATCGTTGGATTGGATTGTGTTTGTATTTGTATCTTAATGTGTTTTTATGTACTTATTGCTTTTACGTGGTGTAGACCCCAGGAAGATTAGAAAATATAGAGTAGTTCAGACTGATCAAACAGTTACATTAAAACGCAGTTTATTTAATAATATAACACATATCAAAACATGACAATCTGAAACTGGAAACTTTGATATTTTAAATACATTTTGCTTTACTTGTAGTTCAGTATTTCTATATTGTAGTATTACTACTTCGACGTACATCGTAAAAGATCAGAGTACACACCTGTTGTGTGAAAAACGTGACATGGTTCATTCGGAGGTCCTCTCCTTTTATGGCTACTGAAGCACATTTATCAGAGGATTTTCACTCACTGATGAAATACAGATGGCGTCTCCATGGAGTGCACTCCTCGCCTGTTGTTGTGTGTGCACACACAGAGGCGCATGCATGTTTGCGTATAAAAAGCATCTGCTCAATGTAATTCTGGTCATTTGAAGCCGAGAGCTGAAAGCAGGAAGGAACACGCTATCTGAACAACAACCATAGGATTATGTTGGATTTAACTTTCCTGTGGAATTCATCCCACCTGTCCACAGCCTTCAAGGACACTTAACAGTTTCTCTGTCCTCCCTGGTCTCCATCTTCAGTGATGGCTGATTGGAGTTGGGTGGCCTACACAGTACTAGAAGTGCTTATCGCTGTGGCCTGTTGCCTTGGCAATGTGTTGGTGGTGTGTGCGGTGTGTATTGGTATCCGGGATTCCCTCCGAGAGCCCACCTTCTGCTTCCTCGTCTCCCTGGCTGTGGCTGACTTCCTGGTGGGCGTGGCCGCCGTGCCCCTGGCTGTACTGTTGGACGGCTGGGTGAGCGTGACCCCTGACCTCTGCCTACTTCTCAGCTGTGTCGTGCTCGTGCTGACTCAGGCGTCTGTGCTGTCACTGCTTGCTATCGCCGTGGATAGATACCTCCGGTTACACACACCGCTCAGGTGAGATTATACGCACTCTGAAACACTGCTAGAAAACCTATATGGATACTTGCTTGTTGATTTGTAGAAATAATCCCCCTCTTTTTGTTTTATCCCTCATTGTCAGATACAAAGCCCTGGCCACACAGAGGCGTACATGTATTGCCGTGTCTGTGTGTTGGACTCTTTCCTGCCTGCTGGGGTTCACCCCTCTGTTTGGCTGGCGCAACCACACCTCCTCCTCTCTATCATCTGATTCCACCAATACATCCTCCTCCTCTTCCTTCATCTCTCCGCCCTGCACCTTCCTCTCAGTTATCTCCCTCCCCTTCATGGTTTACTTCAACTTCCTGGGCTGTGTCATGGCACCCCTGCTGGTCATGACCCTCCTCTACACTCGAATCTTCTGGAGCCTGCAGGGCCGTCTGAAGGAGAGCTGTCCCCAGGCCCAGGCCTCTCTGCTCAGGGAGAAGAGGCTGGCCTGCTCCCTGGCTCTGGTTCTCATTTTGTTTGCCAGCTGCTGGATTCCTCTGCACCTGATGAACTGTCTGTTGCTGTTTCACGGTCCTCAAGCTGTCACACGGGGGACGCTCTATACAGGCAGGTGACAGTCTTGTACTCGCAGTCTGCAAGATTTGTTTGAAAAAGCTCCCCCAGAGGCTTTAAATATCACATATTTACAGATAACTACTTACCAGCAGTAACAAATCCATTTTTTTCCCCCAGGTATTCTGCTGTCTCATGCCAACTCGGCAGTCAACCCTGTGGTCTACGCTTGTCGCATCCCAAAGATCCAACAGGCCTACAGTCAAATATGGAGGCGCTTCATCGTGAGGCTGAACTGTTGCCATGGGGACAAGCGAGCTCGCCGATCGATAAAAGGCAGCCGAGCCAATCACACAGAGACGTGTGGATCAGGAGGGATGACCACGCCTTAACAGTCATTTTAAATCCAGCATGTGTCAGGAGGTTTTTCACTCACTCACACAAGAAAATCTGACAATTACTGCATCCAACAATCATTTATTACACATAACACCAACTGAGGAAATACAAGAATCCAGTGAGCGAATTTGTGCGCAGTGTTTCGTTTGAATGAAACTTAATCCACCTACACCTTTATCTGCAAACTTTATTTAAGTCACAGCTATCTCCCGAATCTCCACCGGAGGGTGCTGTCGACTAACGAACTCACTAGCTGCTGTTGTACACAAACCATGAAACCATCAAAGTTGCAGTAGGTGACAAACAAAACAATTTCAAGATCTCATTCACTGAGTTTTTGAGGCACATATGACTTTATTGAGATGTACATATTTTTTGTCATTTCAGTCAATTCATCCCTTTCCTTTTTGCAGCACATATCTACTCGCTCCTTTCTTTCTGAAATCTACAAATAAACGTGATACCATCATGAGAGTGTGTTGAGCATTGATGAGTGTTCAGTGAGCTCCTCAAGGAAGGCAATAGACTGTATAGTTATCACCTGAGCAGGGTGCAATCCCGTCCACCAAACTATACAACCTACTACCTCACCCTGACAGAACCCAAATCAGACACACCACACCTTCACGTCCTGGTAGACCTAATTAACCTGCTCTAGCAACAAACAAAAAAACAATGCTCGACATAGTGCATTGTGTTGATTGCTGCTTGCAAGCGTGCGTTTTGATTGGACGGCATGTTCGCCCATCTGGAGGTGACAGTCGGCGAGTGGCTGACCTGGCTGTCTCCTTGGGAAAGACAGTAGATTGTATAGTTATCTCAAAAAGAGGTTACACAACCCCACAACTATTCAATCTACTACCTCAGCCCCAAGGACAGCATCCATGTTGCTTCCGCTTCAAAGATCCACAAAGGTAACTGTCCTGCAATGGTACAAAGAAAAAAACACAGAGAGGGTTATCTTAATTAACTATTTATGACTATTTCTCTGTTAAATACATGCAAAATAGGGTAGGACTGTCATTTTTTAAGTGTATATTTACGTTTACATTTTCGACTGATGTGTTCAAATCCCAGCACAAAGGAGTGTAATCGTATCTTCAGTTTTATCTTTTTGTTTTTGTTCATGGAAATGGTTCAAAAATCACGACTTGTGGCTGAAAAACTGCGTCATAACAACAAGCCTTAAAACGGACAACATTTGGAGAATCGTCTATCACTTCTTAACAAAATAAGATTTTGCATATTGGCACATCCTCATCGATCAACCCAGCTTCTTTCTTTCTTTTCGATGCGGAGCTGAATGTCTTTTAAGAAATCCGCTCCATTAAAATAAATCAAAGACAAATAATTTAACGGTAAGCAGACATCGGAAAGTGAGAGCACTAATGTGTGAAAGCCCAACAAACAACTCACTGGCTTCTCTGGCATGTGATCGAAAAGAGAGAGAGAGAGAGAGAGAGAAAAAAAAAAGGAGCTGCTCGACTCTGTGCCAGGAATTCGTTTCCGTTTTTGCCAAAAACTGAGCTCATTCCAGCGGGCTATCCCTGTGTAGGCTGGCTGCTGCTTCTCAGACGGAGGTACACACACAGATGCCTGCAAATATGGCTTCCACCAGCTGCCTCTGATTGAATACAAGGCTGGGATTCTGCCCCCCAAAACACAACGAGGAAGCACAAAATGGCGTCTCGCACATCGGCCATTTTAGGTCTGCTTAAAAACACTATAAGGTCTACCTTTCGGGGTTTTGTCTGCCTCGCGAGGAAGAAAGAGCGGCTGTTCTATCGACAGTGATGGAGAATCAATTTTGTGCCAAGCGCTGAGTTCGAAGCCAACAGACCCAACGACACACTCGCTGTCACGGGTACAAAGTAAGAGAGCAGCTCGGACAATACTTATCGAGACAGCTGGAACGTTCACATACGGCATGTTTCTGGTACCATTAACAGTTCGGCTTCTGGTTCGATCAAAACATTTGGCAAAGAACAAGCAGATTTGATTTCCTAAACTTTGATTAATTTCACTAAAGAAGGACTTGGCTCATCCTCAGGCAGCTAAACTCTTATGGGAGAAAGGTTGGGATGTGCCAGCAGGTTAACATGGCAGCCACTGAAGGGTTAATGAGTGCCAGACTAAATGCCAGACCTGGGCCTCAGATAGACAGAGAAGGGGTTAGGAGGTACACTTCTTGCATAAATTAGCATACAGCCACAACCCCTGAGACTGGGTCCAGACCAGCCCATAGTTAGCATGCAGTAGACCCTGCTAGTCTGATTACAGAAGACCAGACAGACAGAAGGGGGTGTGGGGGGGGGTGTTGGCATGATGCCCAACTCTGCCACCGTGCCAGTGACAGATCTACGAGCTCTGTTTGGTCGCCGAGAAAACGTCCCCCTGACTGGAGCTGTGTTTGGAAGGCAGACTAATAGTGATATGACACAGTGTACTGGGGGGGGGGGGAACGGGTCAAATTAATGAAGATTTAACAGGACATCTGAGCATGGACTCGAATTAAAAAAAAAAAAAAGACTTAAATGCTTGTGGGAAATTCTGTGCGTCTGGGTTAATTGCGAAAATTGGTGTCCCCTACAACTCCTGACTGTTTTGGAAACACAGAGGCCAAACCCGGTTAGTCATGTGAGCTCTATTGGGCGCTGTCGTCTGTGATCGTGGACTTTGTCTATGGCACATGAAAGGGGCACGCACGGCTCGGCTGGGGCAAATCATTTTCTCTGTCAACAGCTCTGAAATAAATGAGCCTCCAGCCGGGAGGGTCTTGAAGAAAAGGCGAGGATAGGAAGAAACGTGGCCTCCTGAGTTAATCTCATTTGCCTATCGGACAGTATGTCACAGCAGAATTACAGCTAAATGGTAGTAAATTCTTATTAGCAGTATTTTGTGTAAGCCAAGAAACACAGACTTTGTCCTCACTTGCCCTCTGACAAAGCTGCTCTGCTGTGATCAACCAGGAAATGTTTTTCTGGAAACAATTTCCTGCTTTACTATGTTAATCTTTCTTTGGGTGACAGTTACATGTTTCCTTTGGGTTTTCCAACCAAAAAAAACAGTTGAAGCACTGTGAATTTTATCTTTTTCTATAACAAACAGATGTACAGCAACAGCATCTATAAAGCCCACATCTGGCTCTGTTTCAGACATGCAACATCCAATATTTATTTTAAATGATTTCATTTCATAATCCTGCCACAACTATAAAATAGGAAAATTAAAAAGAACAAAATCACAATGGCTGCTACACTGAATTACCAGTGTTTATTTTAAAGGTTTTACAAACTTCTATCAACCATTCTGTGCTATCAAAACACACGAAAAGCCACCACAACTGCACCATCTTTGACAAATCAAAAGCCAAAATGAAGACAAAATTATCGTCGAAGCAATAGGCTGTAGCTTCCTCCCCGACACTGTGAAAGGATGCGGGTTTCGCCAGATTCATTCCTCACCCAGTACAAACGGCGTAAACACACAAATTAATCAGCGAATCCCCAAACACACACGGCGCGCTCAGTTGCCAACAAAACTCCTCAGAATGGGAGCAGATTTTTCGCAGGAAGCAGAGGCAGGGAAATACCTATTGGATTGCCTGGTCCCTTGGTCCGCGAGATGGGATGAATGCTTGGCAGACACAACGGAGGGGGCACCAGACGATTGGTAGAGGTTCTTATGTGTTTCTCTCTCTCTCTCTCCCTCTCTCTCTCTCTCTGAGCTTTGTGCCAAGAATGGGCAGTGTCTGTGTGCCAGGCAGAATTTCAATGAGGGAGGAAGGAGGTGGTGATGGTGGGCAAAAGGAGGAGGAGGAGCTGTGGGGGGGGGGAGCTGGAGTTGGCAGAGGAAGTATGCCACACAATAAATGGCAGGACGAAGAATTCCCACAGTTAAAAAGATGCAAGCGGATGTCTTGTCTTACTGGTGTCCAGAGAAAAATAGTGTCCATGCGTACCTGGCAGATACGAGAAAGAGGGCTGATCCTCAATAGGGCGCTATGGTGATTTTATCGTACCTGCTTTTCCATCTTCCCCACTCCCCCTAAGGAATGCCTGATTCCTACATTAAAGGACATAAAGACGGGAGCCTCTTCCGTGCCCGCTTGGCATGGTGCCCGCTCTATATATCCTCATTAACCAAGCGCAAACAACACAAGGCTCACGCTCACGTGTATGCATGTACACAGAAATACGCTGCCATATGCATATACATGCTGGTAGACACAGCACACGGTTGCTTGACCTGTGTATATGAAAGAAGCTCATCCTTATCTGATCCTGGTTCGCTAAATGTTAATTAAATGAAAATGCTTCCAGTCCTATGCCATCAACTGGGCTCTGTTTTGCGAGATAGAGGGCTGCACACTCACAACTATTAGGCTCACAGGCATAAGAGCTAGGTAAACATGTCAGGCATGTGTTTGATGAAAAGATAGTATGACCCAGATAAGGCAGGCAGTATAAGGGAGCCATTGTGTTGACTATCACAGTGTCCAACAACCATTTCAAGCATAGATACACACGCAGAAGTGGAGCTAAGTTGACTGATCAGTGTTTAAAAAGGTGGCGCACTCATTTCACTTTTCTCCTACTTTCAGATTCTCAGGTTAGTTTGTCACAACATTAGAAGTGCATTTTAATATTGGTTTCTTCAATAGAAAGAGAGTTATTAGCTGATAAATGAAAAATAGGACACTTTCTGAGTTACCGTTGTATTAAAGTATACCCTCCAATTACCCAGATGTGCCCAGATGTCTTTCTTAAACATCTGAACGAAGAAAATGTACATCAAACGTTTCTTTCCTCCTCTTCATTTTCTCTCTCTCGATCCCCTCTCCTCTTTTTCCACTTGTCTATGCTCTTGCTAATGTCCTGATGAGATGTGCAGTTACCATGGTTTCAAATGTTTCTGATAGCTCTGCTGCCTGGCCTGGCATGTTGCTACACGCCCACATGTTATAGCATAATGCCACACAGAGCAGGCCACACACACACACACACACACACAAACACGCATGCATGCATACATGCATATTTGTGCGCATGTATACAAAGAGAGTATATGCGTGCAAAGTGGTTGTCTGTCAGGACGAAAGCAGCTGCAGCTTCCTGCACGAGAAGAGAAACTTCCTGTTGCCTCGCTGCAAAAACCGTGGCTGGTCAGCCAAGATTATCAACCAATCAGCTATGTTGAGGCTGAATGCAGGAAGTTAGCCTGACTGCCTCTAGGAGGAAAAACTCAGAAACATTATGAGGCAACACGATAAGTTCATCTGAGGATAAGAGAGGGGCGGGAACAGAGCTCTCCCACTCCTACCTCTCTCTTTCTGTCTCTGTAACCCTTGTTCTCTCTCTGCTTCTACAGCTTCTTCTTTCCTAGCATTTTCCTCTTGTCACTGTCACATGTCGACATACAGTACATAAAGAGAGGTTCTTTTTTTTGTAAATTCAGTTGCTGCTTAATGCCGAAGCTGATCGTTTTTTTATAAACGACAGAGGCTGACGCAGGGGAATTAGGAGTAGTATACCCACGAATTGTGAGGGGCATGTTGAAAGGGTCTGCTCATATTCACCGTTTCATAAACACGTGGCATGAAGGCGCCATCTTAACCTCAACCTGTATTTAGATCAAAATACATAACTAACAATAAGCAGTCCAAATTGTAAAAACAATAAGCAGATAATTCAATCTGTGTTACATTTCCCCTTCTGAAAGTAGGTTGATCAAATCGGTTGTTGATTAATTTACATATCCTGTTTCTAACTCGGAGAGTGCAACATTGATATTATGCTTTTGTTTCATGGCAGTCTGGCCTCTAATCAAAGTACGCAGTGTAATTTGAATAATATGCTGAGTAAGACACACATCAATCAGACTAATGCTACTGTTTACGTTCTTTTTCAACAGGCAAATAAATCAACAGCTTTACTGATACACAATGCGAACCAACTACCAACATTAAAACACTTCTTTACCACGTCGTCTGTTTGTTTGACCTAACTCGGTTTCATTTCTGCCTCGGTTTCCTCTGAAGTACAAAGTCTCATATACAGTAGCTTTATAACGCAGTGTGTCGAGGCAAAGGGTACAGTTGCCACCTTTTAACAAACTGTCACACCTCTAGACCTCAGAGAGATAAAAGTCGCGCACAAACATGGTATGTTCCTGTGAAACAACCGCCACATATCTGAATTCTAACAGTGGCAGAAAGTGCAAACAGCGCGCGAAGGGGGAAACAAAGTCAATATTGCCCTGGTACTAGTTATCATAACGGCTCTGGGTGATAAGAGACCTGCCAAGTGCCTCACTTGCCCTGTGGGTGCAGCTAAACTTGTACTGACCTGAACACAACAACGGCTCTCTGGCTCGGTCGACCCTTCTGAGGTCAGAAAGTAACCGAAGAGGCCTGTCCTTCCTCCTGCCAGTCTACAAAGAGACACCTGTTCGGTATGGAAAGCCACAGAAAGACTGTTTACCACCCTGTCAGAGCCTGCTGTCCTGGAGCAGAGAGGGGAGAGAGAGGAAGAGGGGGACAGGGACAGGGAGGAAAAAAAGGAGATAATGGAAGGAGGAGAAAGAGGATGGTCAGCAGGGAGTCGAGGAGTCCCCCTGAGCTCTAGAAAAGTTTCTCCTGCTATGTCCATTGAGCCAAAATGGCGGCGAGCGGAGTGCAGCGTGGCAACTGACGACGATAGACACATATTACAGGAGAAAGACCAAGACGAAGGACAGAGAAGAGGGGCAAGAGGAACTGCAGGAGAAAGATTATAGGGCTGTGAAAGAGATGGGAAGAGGTGTCGCAGGATAAAAAAGAAAAATACCTGGAGCCTGTACGTGAGCGGCGGGCTGGGCCGGAGGACTGGAGGAGAAGAGGGCCGTGATGGCGGGAAGAAGGGAAAAGAGAGGAGTAGAGCACACCCTCTGAGAGCTACACCCCCTTCCCACAATCCCCTCCTACTGGCGTGAGTGCGTCTGTCCGTACACAGGGTGACAGAGGGACGTCTGCTCTCACACAGCCCTATAACACATACACAGAAATCGCACACAAGCCACAGTATCAAACACACTGAGCACAACAAAAAAAGAGACTCACAATAGACTCACGTTACTTGCAGTTGCGTATGACCGAAAAACCGGAGGCAAACACACAGACGGAGGACACTTTAAAACACAAACACACACATAATCAATTCGCCAGCCTTTGGATCGCCCTCTGCTCTGCCCTGTGCTGTGTTTGCCTCGGTCCGCCTGCCCACTTTGGCACTGCTGCCAAGAGGGAAGGGGAGAAAAAGGAGGGGAGGATGAGGGGGGTGTAGAGACAGAAAGAGGAAGGGAGGGACATGCTGTAGCGAGAGAGAGAGAGAGAGAGATAGAGAGAGAGAGAGAGAGAGAGCAGAAAGAGGAGGAGTCAGAGAAAAAGAGTTAAGAAAGAGAGTGAGACACAGACAGACAATAAAAAAAAGAAAGAGAAGAAACTGTCGCGCGATGACACAAAACAGCGGGACAGCAGCTGGGAGTACTCCGAGAATTTCTATGTTAATCATCTCAAACACACCTCTCACCTTCGTACTGTACTTATTCTATCCTGCAGCAGCAGACAGACGGCGAGAGAGACAAGCACTTCTGCCATACTGTTCCATCTCACCGTATTTCTACAATGAATACCGGGTTGCGATTCGAACTCTAAACCGATTTGTTGTCAAGTTCTCTCGCCTCAAAGAGGAGTATTTTTCGACATCTTTATTCTGCCCGCTTTTCCCCGCGTCCCCCCACCATCCTTGCGCAAATTCGTCCTCTCCTTCCATCGGGGATAATATCTGCCCTCCTCGGTGGGAGGGATTTGAGAGAGTTCAGCTAAATGAATCAATGAGCGAGGACGGTGGATAATTCAGAGAATGTCACTTTTTTTTTTCTCTCCAGCCATTGGCATCTTTCCCAGGTCTCCCTTCGCTTTCTCACACCAGCAAGACAGTTGAACACCAGTGCGGATCTTGGATCAGCGAGCTGTCGCCTCCAGATGACCCCAATCATTGGGAGAGAAAACATAAATCCATCTGTTCATAAATGGCCGACCTTCTCTATAGCATGCTTTTAAACCAATCGCCGGCGTTTGAGCGGGTATCCCGAGCCGAGCCAACCAATCGGAGCTCGCTCCTCAGCTGACGTCATTTTTGAAAATGCAGAGTGCAATTCTAAGAAAAAACAGGAGCACTTTTTAAACTACAAACAAACACTCTCTTCTTTTTAAAACTCACTCGAAGACAAAAAAAAAGCAAAGCTTTTGTACTCGAAACAGTTAATTCCGTCGTTGCAGCTGCTGTAATACCTGAGTTATTTAGTCCTCAAACTGACCAAACATTTTTTTGGAGGGCTCTCCCAGTCCTCAAACACTCACCACGGAGACAAAACAGACCACAATAGTCCAGCTTCTCTGCTTAAACTCCACATGAGTCTTTTCTCGAATATAGGACAATGGACACACACACGCACACATTCATACTGTACACAGGCGGATACACACACGTGGTGCGAACAATCCGGTTCTTCCATGGAGGCTCAGATTCAGCCAGCAGGTTGGACAGCCCCTCAACCTGACGTCACGTCTCCTTTGTTGTTTATGCATTTATTTCTCTCCTCAGCTGAACTCTCTGAACCCAAAGTCCCGTCCCCCCCCTCCCTCCTTCTCCTCCCCTCCCGTCCTGTCCTCCAGCCCTACACTTACCCCCCTGCCAATGGTACAGTATGGCTTTAACAAGGCATAAAAAGAAGAAAAGAGAGAGAGACAGACAGACACAGAGAGGAGAGAGACAGGGAGACGGAGAGAAAAGGAGCTCAGATGTCTCTCACTTTTTCTTTTTCCTCCTTTTCTTCTTCGATCGCTCCCCGCGTCTCTTCCTGCTTGGCTTGTAAAAGTTTCAGCTGCATGGCGGGCCGGCCTCTTTTGGCAAGCGTCCAGCTCTTGACTCTCCTGTCCCCTTGCAAGAGAGAGAAGGAGGGGAGGACAAATATAGTCACACACAGCTAGTACAGCTGTACTGTACAGTTGCAGCAGCAGCAGCAGCAGATGTACTCTGAATGCACAGCCTCCATTTTTTATTTCATACAGGAAGAGAGAGGTTTTGTGACATTCCTTCAGCATTTATATAATAAAAGCAACAGTGAAGCACTACACTGTAGATCTCATGTAAAATACATCAAGCAGAGTTTCCAACGGCCGTGCCACAGTCATGATGTTAGTCTGCCTTTAACTGAGAATGACAGCTGAGTCTGATAACAGTGTGTGTGTCGGTGCTCACACCCAGTTCACACAGGGACACTCTCACTTTGTTATCTCCCCCGGTATCAGTAACACAAGCTGCTCAGTTGCGTGTGTGTACAGACAGATTTACGCGAGAACATTCGAAACCCAAAATGTTTATATTATTTTGGAAGATAAAGCTAAGTGGACCCTCTGTTTCAACAGGCACACACACACACACACACGAATATTGTTACTGATTTACTCACCTCAACTTCGTGCACATCGGTTTTAAAACTGTAAAGTTGAAGTAGTTTATCTTAAAAAAGTAGCCTAATCATTTAATAATTATTTTCTCTAAACTGTAGTTTTAATTGACTTATAATGCTCTCTTAATTAGACTGATTACAGGACTAATTAAAGCACTAACTTCTGAGTAAATCAATAATTAATTAGGTTTTATTTCACAGTTTCTCACTCTAATAATAATGTGCACAATGTTTCTATTGTTCTTCCAAAATGTACAACTTTTGTTTTCTTATCATGTTTCCTTAAGATATTCTGACATACAGTAGTTGCTAGGCTATAGGCACCTAATATGCCCACATTTTAGCTCATCACCTAAAATACTGTAAAGGCATATGCATATGTATTTTCAGTGGTTCAATAACTACCGAAATCGGATTTATAATATCCAATAATGAAAATATAGGCCTAGCCATAGACGTATATGTGCATTAAGATTAAAATAGTTAAAAAAGTGCACCTTAGTAATAGTAATTATTTCTGGGGGAAATAAAGATTGGCACAAATTCACTTGTCTTGCCTGCAGTGAAGGTTTGTTTAGGTACAGTATTGTGTGAAGCATTTAATAAAGAAGAAATTATAATGAAAAAGGTGCTCTTATCTCCGTAGTAGCTGAAGTTATGTAAATACAGTAGATCATGAAGTGGAAGGTCACTGTGTGGGAGGCCCAATATTATTTGTTTTCTAGTGTGTCTCAGAACAAGAATAGTCTACTGATGATCATTTTGGCTAATGAATGCCAAAATGATCCAAAGGCTGGCGAATACATGTCACCTGAGGCAAATTTGTGGTTTGTGATATTTGACTATAACCTATACATCAAATGGACTTTATTTAATTAAAGAGATACAGCTTGTTCATTGAATGATGTTATAGTCCTGAAACAGAATAATCAGACCCCACAAAATATATTCTCATAAGGATGCATTCTAGTAGCTAGCTACCAGCTAAAAGCTACCGGCTAACAGCTATTGGCTAACACCTACTAGCTGAAAGTTACCAGCTAACAACTACCGGCTAGCAGTTACAAGCTACTGGCTAACAGTTAACAGCTAACAGCTACCAGCTAAAAGTTACCAGCTAAAATCTACTAGCTAACAGCTACAAGCTACCGGCTAACAGCTACCGGCTAAACGCTACCAGCTAAAAGCTATCTGCTAACAGCTACAAGCTACCGGCTAACAGCTACCGGCTTAAAGGCTAACAGCTAACAGCTATCGGCTAACAGTTAACGGCTAACAGCTATTGGCTAACAGCTACTAGCTAACAGCTACCGGCTAAAAGCTACCAGCTAACAGTTAACAGCTAACACCTACTAGCTAACAGCTACCGGCTAAAAGCTAACAGCTAAAAGCTACCAGCTAACAGCTATAGGCTAACAGCTAACAGCTATAGGCTAACAGCTACAAGCTACAGATTAACAGTTAACAGCTAACAGCTACTAGCTAACACCTACAAGCTAAAAGTTACCAGCTAACAGCTATTGACGTTAGCTTGCCCGATTTGAAGAATGTCACGGAGTACTTATCAACTCTAAAATCAAAACTTTAAACAAACCAAGCAAAATAAACTTTTACATTTCCCACATTAGAGCTAAACTGCTACTCGCCTGCTTTGCTCTCAGTGAGGAGGAATATCTACCTGATATACTTATATAGCGTTATATACATAAGTATCATATTATTTGGCTATGTAAGTGATATATCCAAATCGTATACTTTTTCTTTTTACTTCTAGTACGTACTGCAGCTGTACTAAAAAGTACATACTGTTGCATGCAGTTTGCATACAACTGGGACACTACTTCCTCATTGCACCTTGAACTTTGACCCTCTTGCTCATGTATCCCCTGCACAGAGGATTGTGGGTCAGAATAGCCAGAAAAGCATGCTGACTTGCATACTGCAATACTGCGGATATAGTAGGACATCCTGGTATTTTTGGCATACTGCATTTGACATATTGGGACATACTAAATCTTTTACTGGCATACTAAATAGTGTGTTAGTATGGGTACTGGAACGCACAGTACGTACTAAAGGCGCAATGTTATGCATACTGCATGCAACACTACGCAGCATCAGTATGTACTATAAGTAAAAAGAAAAAGTATGCGATTTGGAATGCATCCCTGGTCTCAGTTGCTGTTAACAGGTGGATTGATGCAGTCTTTGCTTTGCTCTGATTGGCTCATGGACAGAAGACAGTAGCCAATAGTAATTGAGTGTGAAATCAAACGTGGCACTAGAGCAGCTGGGCGAACCTGGAAATGGATATTTGTAGCATGATTTAAAGCTTGGCAGGTATTAAACTGAGCACAATAAATGTGTCAACAGTGATATATTATTTTTTTTTATTTTATTTTTTTTGGCTTGATACATAAATGCAACGCCTTTTTCCACAAACAGAGGTTAGTAATAGTCAAATTAAAGTCTTAAAGTAAACATCTTAAAAATGTATCAGAACATCTGCTTATTAAAAAAATCCATGATAGATTATTCCACTGTTACTGGCTCTGGTTAAACTACCATTTTGAGCAGATTTCACTCTGGAAAGATAAAGCGCCCCATCTAATGGCAAACTTGTGTAAATGCATTTTTTTGAGCTGCAAAGAGGAATGCTTGAAGAATAATCCCACTTTCTTTTTTTTTGCACATGCATGTATTCCTCCTAATTTACTCTCACGTGTCTCAATGTCTCTAATATAAGATGTAAACTGTCTCAGCTCTGATTAATGGAACTATTTCACACTAACAAGGATCATTTACCGATAGGTGTGTAGCATTATTTGCCATTATCTCAACATAGGCTAAATGAGAGAAAAAGAAAAAAAAAAGAATAACGGTAGTTCCACTGTATTTATTTTATTTTATTTTATTTTATTTTATTTTATTTTGTTTTTATTTATTTTTTTATTTTAAACATTACCCATCAAACAGAGATGTTACAAGAAAAAAACGGTTTACCATGCAGGAGGTAGCCTGAATAAGACATAGGAGACATGCCAAGTAAAGATTAGGTGGAAAAAAGAAACATACCATTTAGTAAATTATCAAATTGAAGTTTCATCAGTAAATTGTTAAACTTTATTACAATCATCATATACATACAGGTATTTTATATACATGACATTTAACCTCTGCATCCTAAGCATTTAGGAGCAGTGGGCTGCTGTAAAGCGCCCAGGGTACTGGGTTAAGATTAGATAGTTAGATATTATTTACACTGCAAACAAGTGCAACTAAATGTGTAAGTGTGTTTTTAGGGCTTTGGACTCATCATGATTCAGTTGTATTAGATCAATGTTATACTAAATGTTCAAATTGTCAAATATCAATATATAGTCGGGCAAAGGTGATGACAACAACACAGAACAGAAGTGGGAAAGAAAAGGATGTATTAAAAGGGAGGGAGCAGTGCGATGACCATTAAATGTCTTCTTCTTTGTTTCCATTATGAAGAGCAGCCGAACCACTCTGGAGACTGAAATTAATAATCCTGAAGAGTCTGCCCTCCAGCCAGTCTGAGTGAGTGAGTGAGACAGAGGTGGAAAGTATTGAAGGATAAGAGAGATAGATTGAGCCTTACTTCCCATGTACTTTCTGAACAGCACAATAATAAATAAGGAATTAAAATGAATGCCAATGCCAAGATGCATTGTTTGTCTGACAGGTTTCAAATTTTAAAATCCCTTTTTTTCTTCTCCTTCACTCTTTTCTTAAGCTGGGAAAGAAAATAACCTGTTCTCCACCGATGCCGCAAACCTCACTGGGGAAGGGAGAAAACTGTGTAGGCAGGTGGAGATATAGACATGTTTGTACATGCATGTATGTCAAAAAGAAACCAAGGAAATCCAACTGATGTTAATCAGTCTGTCATCTACAGTATATTTCCCTCGAAGACACCGTCATCATTATCAGCGTATGTATACAGTATACAGCATATTAAAGTTTTGGCTAGGTCACTGGTTCCCAACCTAGGGGGGTCGTAAGGCCTTCTTGATTTTAAGGGGTGTAAGACAACTTATAAAAGAGATATACAGTTGGCCTATATCTCAGCATTTCCTTCATTTCTGTGAAGAAAACTAAATGAAATTGTTATTTTTAAAGTCTGGATTATAATTTAAGATGTAAACAGGATAAAGGCACGGTGAATACCTGACCACAAGTTATATTCACTAAGCCTTCCCTCTCTATTTAACAGCCTCGTCCTGCATTAGAAAAGTATGCAGTTAAAACAACCAAAGAACTAATGAAGAAAACACTGAATTTGTGTCCAAAAAATTAAATATGAATGATTTAAAAAAAAATAATAATAATAAATAACAAAGACAGAGAATTGTATTAAGCGTTTCTAAAATTAACAGGAAAACTCATCTCTGATGAAATATTCACAGAAAATAATCTGCTCAAAATTCATACTAATCGCTTGTTTTACACAAATTTAAATCATTATTGCATTCAATAATTGTATTGTACAATTTGTCAGTTGTTCTTTTATGTTATTGTTATGCATTAACTATATAATACGAAATATCCATAAAATATGTTACTTAGTCAGGGGTCGTCAGTTTGCTCAATTATAGAAAAGGGGTCCCTTAAGGAAAAGGGTTGGGAACCACTGCGCTAGGTCATTCATCTTAATCCAACTAAAAGATGAAATGGCCCTTTATGTTCTGAGCATCTCTTATAAACTCACAGCAGTGAACCAAAACAAAACACTTACAAAAAAGCTTGCTTAAGTTGTAAATGTCATCTACTTTTTTATCAATCAGTACTTTGTCAGCGAGGCCTAACTAGTCCCCTGAAATACCCTTGACTATGGTAATACTGCCCTCCAGTGGCCAAATGCAGGGACATCATCAGTCCAAATAGGACATATAAGGGGCGAAAAGGGTATTTTTAAGTAGGTGCAGATAGAGCAAGCAAGTCTTAATAATAATGGGGTGATAATGTTGAGAGTTCTGCATCAAACCTCACTGACGAGGACTGATCCGACTCCAACTGTTAATAGGTGTAACTCCTGCAGGATTCCTGCTCAGATGTCAGCCTTTAATCCGTACCATTAAACAGGAGCTTAATGTCAGCAGTCGAGGGGCATGTTGAGAATAAGTGTGTTTAAGTCTCTTTGTCAGTCTCGTGACATTTCGTCCAGAGGCTATTACGTCACCTCTTTACAATAGAATCACTGTTACGTGTCGGCTGCATAAGCAGGGCCTTTTCCTCTAATTACTCTCACCTTGTCAGTATGGGAGAATAATACTGTAGGTGGTGTAAATCATTAACCAGGACTGACCCAAGCCTATTTGGATATAATATAATGTGACATTATAAGAGGAGACACACAAGAAGAAACATCAAATAATGAAAAAAACAAGGAAAAAATTGCAATATGACACACAGAAACAATGAGAAATGTGGCCCTAATACTCCGTCGTACCGTCGTACCACAGACCTACAACAATGATAAATAAAAATGAAAATGTAAACAAAAAAACAGTTAGTCATTTCCACTAATTAAAAAAAAAAAAAAATCCACAGTGGAGCCACTGGAGAGGAGCTAAGGAGCCACATATGCAGACCCCCTGATCTAGCCTATATTTGTGCGAAAGAGAACAATAAAATCACCATGCTCCCTTCTCTCTCTCCTCCAGCAGGAGTGTCTGGTGTCATGTTGGAGGAGGAGGAGTTTGTTGGTTTGGGACACCCAAAAAACTTTTTGTTGCGTCTGCGCGTGTTTTCGTCGCAACGCCTCTGTGTGCGTTTTCCTCCGGCGTGTTGATTTCTTACAAAAAAAGAAAAAAAGTTGTAATATTAAGATAAGAAAGTCATGACTTTACAAGAAAAAAGTCAGAATGTTACGAGAAAAAAGTCGTAATATTACGAGAATAGTCATAACTTTACGAGAAAAAACAAAATAAAACGTAAAATTTTTACTTTATAATATTATGACTTTATCCTCATAATATTACGACTTTTTTCTTGTAAACTAATAACATTATCCTCATAATATTACGAAAATAAATCCACAGGGAGCCACTGGAGAAGGGCTAAAGAGCCGCAGGTTGCAGACCCCTGATCCACCCTATATTTAGTGTGAAAAAGAACAATAAAATCTCCATGATGTTTCTCCTGTTCCCTTCTCTCTCTCCTCCAACAGGAGTGTCTGGTGTCATGTTGGAGGAGGAGGAGTTTGTTGGTTGGGACACCCAAAAAACTTTTTGTTGCATGTGCGCGTGTTTTCGTCGCCACGCCTCTGTGTGCGTTTTCTTCCGGCGCGTTGATTTCATACTAAAAAAAAAAAAAGTTGTAATATTAAGAGAATAAAGTCATAACTTTACGAGAAAAAAGGTTGGATTATTAAGATAATAAGGTCATAACTTTACAAGAAAAAAATTTGTAATATTACGAGAATAAAAGTCGTAATATTACGAGAATAAAAGTCGTAATATTACGAGAATAAAGTCATAGTATTACAAGGAAAAAGTCGTAATATTATCAGAATAAAGTCAAAGCTTTACGAGAAAAAACTCGTAATATTAAGAGAATAAATTCATAACTTTACAAGAAAAAACTCGTAATATTAAGATAAGAAGGTCATAACTTTACGAGAAAAAAAGTCGTAATATTATGATAATAAAGTCGTAACTTTACCAGAAAAAGTCGTGATATCAAGAGAATAAAGTCATAACTTTACGAAAAAAAAGTTGTAATATTAAAATAATAAAGTCATAACTTTACGAGAAAAAAGTCGTAATATTAAGAGAATAAAGTCATAATGTTACGAGAATAAAGTCATAATGTTACGAGAAAAAACTCGTAATATTAAGATAATAAAGTCATAACTTTACCAGAAAAAAGTCGTAATATCAAGAGAATAAAGTCATAACTTTTACGAGAAAAAAAGTCATAATATTAAGATAATAAAGTCATAACTTTACCAGAAAAAAGTCGTAATATTACGAGAATAAAAGTCGTAATATTACGATAATAAAGTCATAGTATTACGAGAAAAAAAGTCGTAATATTATGAGAATAAAGTCATAACTTTACGAGAAAAAACTCGTAATATTAAGAGAATAAATTCATAACTTTACAAGAAAAAACTCGTAATATTAAGAGAATAAAGTCATAACTTTACAAGAAAAAAGTCATAATATTAAAATAAGAAGGTCATAACTTAACGAGAAAAAAAGTCGTAATAATATGATAATAAATTCGTAACTTTACCAGAAAAAGTCGTGATATCAAGAGAATAAAGTCATAACTTTACGAAAAAAGGTTGTAATATTAAGATAATAAAGTCATAACTTTACGAGAAAAAAGTCGTAATATTAAGAGAATAAAGTCATAATGTTACTAGAAAAAAGTCGTAATATTAAGATAATAAAGTCATAACTTTTACGAGAAAAAAAGCCATCACATTAAGATAATAAAGTCATAACTTTACCAGAAAAAAGTCATGATATTACGAGAATAAAGTCATAATATTACCAGAAAAAAAGTCTTAATATTACGAGAATAGAGTCATAACTTTACAAGAGCAAACAAAATAAAACGTAAAATTATTACTTTTTATTTACTATTTATTCTCATAATATTACGACTTTTTTCTTGTACACTAATAACTTTATTCTCATAATATAACGACTTTTTTCTCTTAAACCTATGACTTTATTCTCGAAATATTATGACTTTATTCTCGAAATCTCAGATTTATTTTTTTTCCTCAATGTGGCCCTAATACTCCGTCGTACATTAGACCTACAACAATGATAAATAATAATGATTAATAATAATAATAAACTGGAGAGGAGCTAAAGAGCCGCAGGTTGAACAGACCCCTGATCCTGATCTATCCTATATTTTGTGTGAAAGAGAACAATAAAATCCCCCTGTTCCCTCCTCTCTCTCTCTCTCTCTCTCCTCCAGCAGGAGTGTCTGGTGTCATGTTGGAGGAGGAGGAGTTTGTTGGTTGGGACACCCAAAAAACTTTTTGTTGCGTGTGCGCGTGTTTTCGTCGCCACGCCTCTGTGTGCGTTTTCCTCCGGCGCGTTGATTTCATACCAAAGAAACTCATACTTGGCATTCCGCCTTTTTTTCTGTCAAACACGACTCTTTTTACCGAGGAAATACTCTCGAAACACAAAGCAAAAGAAGCTGTAGAAACCACCGTGTACTCGGGAGTGAGTGAGTGGAAGCAGAGCCTCTTTGGAAGGTGAGTTGCGCTCTCAGATACTTGTTCTTTGTTGTGTAGCTGCTGCTGCAACTTTTCATGCAGCTGCTGCTTCGCTTCGTGTGTGCTTGGAAGTTTTGGGATATTTCACATATTTCGCATTTTCCCGCTGCCGCTTTTTCTGCTGAATCAGAGCCCTCTTGTGTTTAGCAAAGAGAGTTCCTCTGTTTTATTTACTCAGTCGCTGTAAACCGCAGTGACTTTCTCTCTCTTTCCCTCTCGGACTTTAGTTAGGAGTTTTGTTGAGGTATTATTAGCTCCGCAAGCTAACTCACAGCTAGCACAGCTTCGAGTGTGTTATCATACAGTTTGTGAAATAACCCACTAAAAGATGGAAAACAACACTTCTTCTTACACGTCAAAGTGTTCCTAAGGTGTTCGGACAACTCTTAATCCTAGTTACGTGTAAGTTTTTGTACACATTTTGGATTAAAAAGGCAGTTTTTTTGCCAACTCACAGTGGGCTAAAACGGCTCCCAACCGTGGAGTGATTGAAGCTACATGCTAGCTACGAAGCTATGCATTTGTTGTTGTTGTAAAAAAAAAGTTTCATCCAACACGTGAGACTGGTCTTACTTGTTCAACAGAAGACAAGAGGAGGAAAAAACACCTTTTGTTAATCCCCAGCACAACTATTGTGACTGATTTATACAACTGGTGTGAGATGTGTCCTTTCGTTTCTGACTGATTAGCTATTTAAAACCTACAAAAGTCTGTAGTAGTAGTAGTAGTAGTAGTAGTAATAGTAGTAGTAATAGTCATGTAAATCTGAAAGTATTGTGATGAGATCTAGCTTGATAAATCATAATGGTTCAACAGAAGTTAGAGGAGGAAAAAACACCTTTTGTTAACTATCCTGACTGAATTATACAACTGGTGTAAGATGTGTCCCTTAGTTTTATATGTAAAACCTGACTGATTAGCTATTTAAAACCTACAAAAGTCTGTAGTAGTAGTAGTAGTAGTAGTAGTCATGTAAATCTGAGAGTATTATGATGAGATCTAGTTTGATTAATCATAATGGTTCAACAGAAGTTAGAGGAGGAAAAAACACCTTTTGTTAACTATCCTGACTGATTTATACAACTGGTGTAAGATGTGTCCTTTCGTTTCTGACTGATTAGCTATTTAAAACCTACAAAAGTCTGTAGTAGTAGTAGTAGTAGTAGTAGTAGTATTAGTAGTAATAGTCATGTAAATCTGAGAGTATTATGATGAGATCTAGCTTGATTAATCATAATGGTTCAATAGAAGTCAGAGGAGGAAAAAAACACCTTTTGTTAATCCCCAGCAAAACTATTCTGACTGATTTATACAACTGGTGTGAGATGTGTCCTTTAGTTTCTGACTGATTAGCTATTTAAAACCTACAAAAGTCTGTAGTAGTAGTAATAATAATAGTAGTAGTAGTAGTAGTAGTAGTAATAGTCATGTAAATCTGAAAGTATTGTGATGAGATCTAGCTTGATTAATCATAATGGTTCAACAGAAGTCAGAGGAGGAAAAAAACACCTTTTGTTAGTCCCCAGCAAAACTATTCTGACTGATTTATACAACTGGTGTGAGATGTGTCCCTTAGTTTTTATATGTAAAGCCTGACTGATTAGCTATTTAAAACATACAAAAGTCTGTAGTAGTAGTAGTAGTAGTAGTCATGTAAATCTGAGAGTATTATGATGAGATCTAGTTTGATTAATCATAATGGTTCAACAGAAGTTAGAGGAGGAAAAAACACCTTTTGTTAACTATCCTGACTGAATTATACAACTGGTGTGAGATGTGTCCTTTAGTTTCTGACTGATTAGCTATTTAAAACCTACAAAAGTCTGTAGTAGTAGTAGTAGTCATGTAAATCTGAAAGTATTGTGATGAGATCTAGTTTGATTAATCATAATGGTTCAACAGAAATCAGAGGAGGAAAAAAACACCTTTTGTTAATCCCCAGCAAAACTATTCTGACTGATTTATACAACTGGTGTAAGATGTGTCCCTTAGTTTTTATATGTAAAGCCTGACTGATTATCTATTTAAAACATACAAGTAGTAGTAGTAGTAGTAGTAGTCATTTAAATCTGAAAGTATTGTGATGAGATCTAGTTTGATTAATCATAATGGTTCAATAGAAGTCAGAGGAGGAAAAAAACACCTTTTGTTAATCCCCAGCAAAACTATTCTGACTGATTTATACAACTGGTGTGAGATGTGTCCTTTAGTTTCTGACTGATTAGCTATTTAAAACCTACAAAAGTCTGTAGTAGTAGTAGTATTAGTATTAGTAGTAATAGTCATGTAAATCTGAAAGTATTATGATGAGATCTAGCTTGATTAATCATAATGGTTCAACAGAAGTCAGAGGAGGAAAAAAACACATTTTGTTAGTCCCCAGCAAAGCTATTCTGACTGATTTATACAACTGGTGTAAGATGTGTCCCTTAGTTTTATATGTAAAACCTGACTGATTATCTATTTAAAACCTACAAGTAGTAGTAGTAATAGTAGTAATAGTCATGTAAATCTGAAAGTATTGTGATGAGATCTAGCTTGATAAATCATAATGGTTCAACAGAAGTTAGAGGAGGAAAAAACACCTTTTGTTAACTATCCTGACTGAATTATACAACTGGTGTGAGATGTGTCCTTTAGTTTCTGACTGATTACCCATTTAAAACCTACAAAAGTCTGTTGTAGTAGTAGTAGTAGTAGTAGTAGTAGTAGTAGTAATAATAGTCAGCCGAGGTGGTAAATCTGAGAGTATTGTGATGAGATCTAGCTTGATTAATCATAATGTCTTCTGTTCCCATTGGGGCAGAAGGCAGCCAGTAATGTGCATGTGTCTTGTCAGTGTTTGCTGAGCTCATAGCTTTATTTAGCCTCAATGCTGCTCTGGCTCCCTCTCACTGCACTAAACATCTGACCTTTTGGCCACTGGCAGCTATATTGAAACTGGCAGGGGCTACCATATGCCTTCAGTGCAATATCAATGTCCTAACTTTGCATCACCACTTCTTTGGTAAATGACAAAGCTGTGGCCGTGATGCCACTCTTTAGTTCCATGATTTCCCAAATCTTAGCCACTTTGCTCAGCAGTAACAATTACACTCAGTCTTGATATATATATATATATATATATATATATATATATATATATATATATATACTCCCTTGCCACTTTATTAGGTATACATTATAATTCAATCCAAAACAACAGATATGCCACACATACTTATGAAGATGACCAGTTTTTGTTAAATCAACTTATTACTGATGTCATAGTATACTGGGTTGCGTTATATTGAAATGTGTTTCTAATATTCTTCCCCCGTTATGTTTGGGTTGGGAAGAGAATTAGAAACACCTCAACATAATGCAGTTAATTTCAACACCACTTGAACTCCAACCTCAGTAATAAACATATAGTTAAATGAGCACCTAGTTGACTGTGTCTATCAAAAAAGAACATTGTTATCTTTGTCAAGGTGGTATTTAATGGCTGAACTAGATTTCACAGGTGTATCTAAAGTGGCCACTGAGTACAATACTATACTATTTACTGTCAATATTATCATTGGCATCAACGTTTGAGTTAACTGAAGTGATTTAATCAAAGTTAGGCCTAATAGCTGGATTGATTATCGGTGACAATGGGGTCGATCTATTCAATCCTATCCTTCTATGTTTGTATACAATATATATTATGTCCTGGAATTTTTAAGTTTTGACCAATTTTTTGCTGCATTTAAAAGGTTTACAATTGAATTGTAATTCCTGTTCATTTCGAAGATTTTTTTTTTACCAAGTTGGAGGTGTACAATTTTATTATTTTAATACAATTCAGTAAAATTTCATCCATGTATTTATTTGTTACATTTTGTTTAGGAAAGAAATCAAGCCTGATCCAGTCACTTCCACACAATGAGGCTCGCAGTTTATTGATTAAACAATGGTATCAGATCGGTACTCTGTATTGACCGATACCCTAAGCCCAGGTATCGGTATCGAGAGTGAAAAAGCCAGATCGGTGCATTCATAACACCGAACTGCTGTATGTGTAAAAAAAAAAAGTATGTATATATTCTCTTTTGCTCTGATTTTATTAAAACTCTATATATGCGGAAAAGTATTTAAGTGGTAACTCTTCCTATTACCACCGACAGAGCTTACATTCTCATTTATGGTGACAGAATATCTAAATTAGCTTACCAAAAAGCATTATTACAACAAATAAGGGTGTATTAAATGTTATGTATTTGTCATAAACAAATTTATATTCTTTTTTTTTTGTTGCTAAAAAGCCATTCATATACAATGAAAGAACAGTATGTTCTCCTATAGCAGCGGTTCCCAATGTTTTCAGCTTGTGACCCCCTACAATATAACAATTGTATACCTATTAAGACTCATCATCACAAATTATAACCTTATGCTGCGTTCAAGTCGATGTCGGAGGTTGGAATTTCCCAGTTTAAATTTTCAACTTCCAAACGTTCCAGGTGCACAACGCCAAACATAAACAAAAAACATGTCTGACTGTGACAAACTGATGTTTCTTTGGCAATTGAACTCTCAGCAGTGCAGCCTCCTTGCATACATAAACTAAGCAAAGGAGATAAAATGATGTATGACGTAACACACGCCATTGTTTACCGTAACCAGCTACCTAATAACACTAGCAACATATTTTGACATCAATTTACAGGCAGAACAGGTTTTGCTATATGATAATTGTAGGAAAATGTACTCGACGTTGCCTTCTAGTTGATGGTTTACCATTTACAATGTGTGCTTCCATGGGTGCTGCCATCGTTGTGTGATGTCAGACAACTGCTTCTTCATGAAGTCAGGATAGAAGGATTTTCCCCCAGTTTACAAGTAGGAACCTGCGGCATTCCATTGTACTTTTTCTGGAGGACGGTCGGAATTCTTCGAATTCCAAGTTGTCTTGAACGCAGCATTAGTGAGGACATGAGCTTTGATTAGTTAAGTGGGATGTTTCCTTCCATCTCAATCTCATATTGTTTCACTACTTTGAAGGCCTTTATAGGCCTGAGTAGTTGGAAATATGTATGTAAGTAGTATTTAAGTAAAATGTAAATGTTATTTAATCATCTTGTGACCCCGCAGATTTACCCCCAGGTTGGAAACCTCTGTTGTATAGTGATGTTGCTTATAGGTGCAATTATACCAAAAGGGCTAACTCAAACTTTTATAAAACTCCGTATAAGCAATTCTAATATAATTCAGAAAAGTGATATAGTAACAAGGTGATAAAACAATGAGTAGTATGTTTTTTGAGCTGTTAAAAAGGCCCAGGGGGTCTCCAGGATGTCAAACCGAACATTAAGGTTAATCAGATCCAGTCAGGACAAACAAACATATTCCCCGTTGCCGACTTTTCACACAGTGAAACGTCCAAGTCCTCTTGAATATCACAGTGTTGTTTCAGGCATTGCTCTTTCCCAACCATCTCACCAGGGCCTGTCTGATCGTTATGGCAACAGCGCCGTCCCATCAGCGGTGATTAAAACTGGGAAGGCCCTGTGCAGAGAGTGTCCAATAAGCCCACCACAGCAGGGGAAGCTCTTACAACCACACTGATCCTCTGTGGTTCTTCTGTGGCAGGGAGCATGTTAGCCACACTCTGGAAAACATTACACCAGGCAGCATTCATGTTGCATATGTGTGCCTGTGTTTGAGGAGCCTTGGAGCATCTTCAACAATAACAAAAGAATGTGTAATTTCCTCATGTGGCCTAAAGTTGCAGCTTCTGGGAAGTTCATATGGCTCAAATACTGCCTCTTAAAGTAGTTTGTCTAGGACGGGTAGCTAAAGGAAAATGACTATCTGGTCCTGCCATCACTAACTGGTGTAACCTTAATAGCTAGACCAACTGGTCTGGTAGTGTCTTCATTGACCTTGGCCAGTGTCTTTGTAAATTTACGAGCTCTTAATGTTTTCCCGTTTTGCTTGTCGGGTCTTTAACGCCCGAATGCCAGGGCTATTAATACACCCTGCGCCCACGCAGCCTGTAAACAACCTTCAGATGAATCTGATCTCGCTCTTGGTGAAGTGTGGAGATATTTGGATTCCGAGAAATCTCTCGCCATTCTCGGCAGCCGCAAAGTTAATCCCGGTCCGGTCAATCCATCGCAGTGTTTTTGATGTAAATTAGAAAGACAAAGTGCGGGACCACCTGCCTGTTATTGGCCCTCATTCATAAAACTAACAGGCTTTGATTGTATTTTTGCAAGCATGTACAAATTAAGAGCTTCCGTGGGATTCATTTATGTTCTCTTGTTAATGAAAAGTTTGTAGGTAAGAAGATTTTTGAGTGGTCAGCACCACTAATAACGATAATAGTAAGGCCCTCTTCAACATAATGCCCATGAAATTAAACCAAAGAAGTGGAGTTTGCCGGTTACGTACTAGGGCTGCAAGTAATGATCTTTTTTTTTATCGATTAATCTGCCAATGGTTTTCTCAATTGATTGTTTTGTCTATAAAATGCCTCAAAACAGTGAAAACTGCCCATTATAATTTCCCCAGAGCCTGAGGTGACATCTTCAAATTCCTTGTTTTATCTGAGAAGAGATAAAATAAAGCAGCAAATCCTCACGTTTGAGAAGCAAGAAATAATTTTTGGGAATTGTTGTTTCTATGCATTGACTAATGGATAAATTGACTAATCGATTAAACAACAAATACAAATTAAACTAATTGTTTAAGCTCTATTCTCTCTCGCTCTCTCCATTGGTACATTAGATTCAGACACATGAGAGTTGGGCTCTAATACTCCAGCCTCTAATACTTGCCTTGATTTTGTACTTGAAATTTTTTTTTAATCAAACTACATTTTTATAACTTTATCACATGTGTGGTCCGTGCTCTGTGCTGCTTCTCCACGTCACACTCCAAAACAACGTATTTTAAAAGATGTCCATGCGGGAGTTTCAGTTTGAGAACAGACTAACTGGATTTTGATCTATGTTACTTACAAAATACTTGAAATGTCAATTTAAGATCAAGGGGTTTTCATGTGGATAACAGAAAAAAAGTTTTTTTTTAAAGAAACAAAATAGATCTCCAGGCCGCTTTTGTTGTGGGCAGCAGTATGTGCTGGTGAGATCAAGCTCTTTGGTGGGTTGAAGATACAGAAAATTACTGTAACCACAAAAATGTATTTAGTTTATTATACTTGTACACAGACGTGTTTGTATATGTTGCTTTAATAGATGATTTAAAGCTCCACTGTGTTTTCAAAACATCCAGGAGACAGCTGCATTCATTTCTTTGAACCTTGCTGATTGCGATCTATTTTTGTCTAAATTCATCAGCTATCAAAACAAATACCGCCCTCACATTGTGGTAGATATTGTGGTGTAATGCTTTTTTAATGTGGAAGAAACCCTGTCTCGAAACCTGGATTCCGGACAGAGATAGTTAATCAAGATAGTGTTACATTTAACAAACTAAGCAGCCAGACAAGGTTATTTAAGAACAAAATAACAGTCTGAATGTCTTTTCAGACCAAAACGAATAATTCGCACAACAATTTAAAATTTCAAACCCATCTATCTCTATGAGCCTATAAACACATTTAAAAACTACTATTAATTCTGAGTATTAAATCTTCCACTTTTAGCAGGTAGCAACAGTAACTAAGAGGATGTGAAATCTTACAAATGTCTTGTCCCGTGTGTTCTAGGTGTGTTGTGGTCAGGAGCCGTCATCATTGCGTCGGAGTGGAGTTGCCGTGGCAGCCCTGACGGGGCGCAGGAGGAGGGCGGCGATGCAGATGGAGATACAGCGGCAGACGGGGCTGACCGCGGATTGGATGGCGACCCCGAGGGAGTGTGGAGTCCAGACATTGAGCAGAGCTTTCATGAAGCTCTGGCCATCTACCCTCCCTGCGGCAGGAGGAAGATCATACTTTCAGACGAGGGGAAGATGTATGGTGAGGACCTAACGACAAAATGATTGGCATCCAGCCACCCTATCCACCTTTGTTTATAGTGACTTTTAAATTACAATATATATCAACCAGTGTCATTAGGGAATGAGACTTACAAGGTAATCTACAGCAAGTAAAGCCACTTACCATTATAAACAAATCATTGTTTACTCGCATGTACAGCAGATTTTAAATCGGTAAGAAGAGCTGAGATAAAATGGACAGAAAGTGTTCAAAAATTAGACTACAACAGACTACAATGTAAAGAGCTGCATCTTCTCAATATCAGTATCTGTGTGACCCACCTAAGTACATAATCATTACAAAACCAAAACATAAGTCGTTCAGCAGTGCATTACAAGTGTGCCGTAATCTACAAAAACACGTTGAAAATACGTTTTGTTGTCATTTACTGTCGCGGTTGTTTCTTTCCTCTCTTTTTTCTGCTCTCCTCTGATCGCTGTGTGTCACTGAGAGCTTTGGACACAGTCTGTGTGAGCAGAGCTGAGAGACGGCACTCAGCAGTCAGCTAGCTTGTTGCTCTCGCTGCCAATATCAGCTGCTCTGATTCAACAATGTTGAAAAAATGTGCATGCAGGCTGAAATTCAACCGTGGTGTTGTTCTGTCGGAAGATGCAGTGACTTAATGTTAAACTAGCTTTGAGTAAGGAAAAGTAACTTACTAACTAAAGTCTGCTAGCCGCTAGGCTAATTCATGCAGTGTAAACTGCCATAGGCATGCAGGCAGTGCCCGGAGAATCGTAGCAACAGGGACGGCCCACATTTCCCATCATGCCTGTCTAGTCCCGAGTACTGTTTTAAGTTCCAAAATGCAAATGTAACTTTTGTTAGTGTTTGTAATACAATGTGTCGGTTCAGAACATGGTGGCTGATGTTGGTAATTGTCATATTTTTTGCTGGTTTATCATTCAAACCATGAGTGAGGTGACAGCTGTATTTTTCTGGGAATGTTCCGTAATAGGCAGGCATGGAGATGCTTTTGATTTCGATGGTTGAAATCGGAAGCTAATTTTGATTGACTTCCAATATATAATCAAAATCACGACACCCCTACTGATTAGTTAACATAACTATTAATTATAATGGCCAACATTTTCCAACTGCACACACTCTATATCAGCCTCAACTTTTACAGAATGATATAAAATTGAAACTTTACTCCTGTTATGGTTTGGCTTTCTGAGGAAGCGCAGCAAAGGCCAGTAGTGATCCACTGCCAACACTTTGGAACCCAGACGGTTGTTGACTTCTTGTAAAGACCTCTTGGTTTTTGCCCAGGTGATCTGCCTGCAGGTATTTTGGGAGAAGGCTGTTTAGCTTGAGGTCAATGGGCATCCAGCACTGACAGGATCAAAGGTTAAAACAGGTTGAAATTTCAGCTCAGGTTAGGTTTAGCATATGAAGAAGTTGCCTGATCGCTCATTCCCCTGGGAACTAATTGCTTAAAGACTATTTCGTATTGGTCTATGGGACCACATAACCCAGTGTGTGTAGTGTTAGTTTTTATTAAGATCTGTTTAGGACGCTGCCTGCGAGTAGAGCTTTGATGTACTGTGACTGTTTCTTCCTACCTTATTGAAGTCCTTGGCTAGCACCCAACATTCCTAGCATTTTTGTCTTTTTTTTTTTGAGCTGAGGGTTGGCATTCCGGCTCGCAGAAGCGTGTGTCATACATTTGTGTATGTGTGAGTGTGTGTTGTGAGGGAAACGAGATATGTGATCCCATGCGACAGAAAGGGGAAAGTTTGTTCCAACGTTGCAGCAGCATTTTCTCCTTTTGTGGAAGTGTGGGCTCGCTGTGTTGACCACCCCCACTTCCATCTAAATAAACAAGGATAGTCCCACTGGTACACACATTCACACGTTGGAAAGCTACACCGACACTGAACATAATCCCCACGCTCACATTAACCCACTAATCGCTCACTTTTGAGAAGCTGCTTCTTAAAACCAATACTGTGAGAAACTTTGAATAGCCCTTTTTGTTTTAAAACATTGCATAATTTATGAAATCTTCTAACTAAATACAAACAAATATCAGTTTATTTTACAGGTTATATAATTAAAATGAATGCAGGGTGAAGAAAGGAAACTACTTCTCTTGAAGATGTTACAGAAATATTACTAGGTCCTAAATAGGCAGATTACCAGTGTGTCTTTTACAGATTAATGAATTGAAGTCCTTTTCAAACGTGAAGTCAACTGCTAAACTTGGCAGAGCATTTATGGATTACAGTTCATGTCTAAAAGTAGCTGAAGTGGATAAATATGGATATCACAGTCAAGCAGCTGGAATCATTTAGTGCTCATTTCTCACAAGTTCAGAAAATTGAATCACTTAGTGCAGCGGTTAAAACCAGGAAATATGACATTTAAACTAATATAACAATTTTATAACATGCAAAATCCTAGACTCTACTTAGTTTTATATCAAAATATCACTTTCACCTCTCAGTCATATTTAACTGCTATGATGTCACCGTGGATTATGGTGTCAAGCATGTATTCCCAAATTAGGATGATCATCACACGGATCATTTGCTCAGATTGCACTCACAGGGTGACAGAGAAAAGTGCTTGTTGCTATGATGATATTTTAGCATCATGTTGGTGTTAATGTTGTGTTTTCCTTTTTTAAATGGCACAATATATATTGGAGCCTGTATTTATCAAACTAAGAAGTACTCTTAAGAGAGACAGTTTGGGAGTAAAAAGGTTCTAGTGTGAAGAATAAGACGCATTTATCAAGCAACTTAATGCTACTTTCAGCAAAGAGTAAGAGTAACATCTGCCATATTGGTAATTATTTTTAATCATGACATTTTACTTTACGTGTGAAATCCTTAATTTCTTCAGTAACAATTGACAGGTGAAATTAACAACAATCTAATAATATGTAAATATAGATATGGGGATTAAATACATGGACTTCGATTGTAATGGAAACAAACAAAAGCCATTCTGAATTACTCATATTTCTTCTGCTAAAATAATATTCATCACAAGCAATGATCTTGTGTACAATTCCTCCAAAACATGTCTATAAAATTTAAGTTCAAAGAAATTTGAATAATTAGTACTGTAGTTTGATAAATACAGGCCCTGGTAAACAAAGCCCAAGGCTTACTAAATAAAATCTTTGGTTGAATGGATGTGGTTGAATTTATTTGGGGCGGGTTGCCCATTTACAGATGGGACTAACTCAAATCGGGTCAAAGACAGTCTCATGCAGTCAAATACATATTTGGCAGAGCCTCTTCACACCCTGCTGTGAAATATGCTTCATATTTGCAAGACGCCTTACAGATTGTGTCATTTTGACAGTCATTTCCTGCTATTGTTAATTGTGTTACCCCATTAAAATGACCAAATCAAATTCAATTCAAGGTTGTTGTTTTTTAAGTTTTGGATCCTGTCTCTCTTTATCTCTCTCTTTTTTTTGATAAAAATCCTGTTCTTAATTTCAGCTAGGAAGCATAATGGGTAAAAAAAAAAAGCTTGATTTATCGGGCAGATGAAGAGAGAAATGGAGAGATAAATCTACAAGGATTTTTGAACAAGCATTGTGTCAAAGGAACTTAATTTTCCATTGTATTACCATTAATTAAAACAAATGGGACATGAGTTGACTTTTGAAGAAAAGTGTCTGGCCTTATGTGGAGTAATGGTAGGCTGCAGGAAAGTGCATGTGTCCTGTTTGGGGAATTGGAGCAGACTGCCGGGTCTGAGTCAGACCCATCTGTTGATTTTGGGGAATTCTGGTAACTCCACGGAGCTGATGTGACTCAGCCTGATGTGACCCAAGTCCCTGCAGCATCGCACCATTTCCCAGAAAGAAGGATGGTGATGTCGATGATGTTAGTGCGAGTGTGATTAAATTATTAAAGCTGTGGAATCGGCCTGCAAGGCTTCATTTGGTCACCTTTTTCTTTAGCCTCTCTCTAATTCTGACATCTGCAGCAGGGTGAACAGCGAGTTGCTCACCGGTTACCATTAGAGAGAAGCAGGTCATCAGGTCTGGGTTGGAGCTTGGGGAGGCGGAGAAAGAAAGAGCTGACCATGCAGTCTGTGGTGACCACTTTTTGGAAGTCTGTTAACTACATGATGACCTCTCCTCTCTTTTTCCCTCCATTCCCACCATCTGCTTTGGAGCTCTGCCATCGAGCAAGGCCAAATCTGACTCTAAATTAACACACGCTGTCCTTAATGAGAATATCATACAGCCACAGTAATTCAAAGCTCGACAGATGCAGTTGCAGATGCAGTAGCGTCACCATCTTCTCACACTGAAAGTGCAGTCGCATTAAACTTTCATTTGCTGGCTTCATTTCAAATGGGATGGAACAAATTTCCATGTCTTCATCTTCTTTTGCTTCATACAAAAAGATTGATTTCAGTACAACCTGAACATAAATTTGACCATTTCAAATCCTCAATGTCACTGTGACCCCCTAGACTGAAAAACACGAAGGACTCATGGTCTTGCCGGGTGTTCTGATGGTATTTAGAGGCAGGGTTGGCAATGTTGAGAAGCTAGTATGAGTAAACTAGATTTTAAAAATGATCCAACTGAAAAACCCCGCCCAGTGTTGCCAACTTTTTTCCAATGAAAGTAGTTAGCAGGCATCAGCTTTTGGTTGCCGAAACTGAAAATATGGTTGCCGTATTTAATCACCTTATATTTTGAGTAATTACTTACTATGCAGTTATACGTCCACTTAATAATGAAATTGTGACATAAAAGAATAAAAGCTTTTTTATTATAATAATATAATTCCAGCTCAAAGATGCTGGGATACTTCGCCGACCAAGACTTTTTGTCCTTTTTGTTTTTTGTTCAGGTTCGTCTGGTTCTTTATCAGTTCAATCAATTTGCACATTCGTTTGTCAACTGTTCTTGTTGTTGAACTTTTCACATCACCGTCAAACAACTTAATTTGCTTCACCATTAAAACAGATGCCTGTGCGCAGGAAACGCAGCATTGTCACGTGCCAGTTCTGACTGTAACAGCAATATTTAAATATTGCTAATGCAACAAATATTGTTGTATGTACTTATGTATTTACTTTGGGGTGCACGTTTTGGTGTTTGTTGTCCCTATTTTATATGTAAAAAGTGGCCAAAGGCCAAGCATTGGTTGCCAATTTCTCAAAATGGTTGCAGACGGAAACCTGGCAACTGTTACTGTCGAGCCCTGAATTGATAAATATTGTAAGATACAAATCAAAATAGAGACTGCATTGAGATCAAGTACTGATTAAGTTTGGTTAAAGCACTCGCTCCTGTCATCATTGCCTTTTAGGTTCATATTTGTTTCAGGGAAGAAATGAAATTGGTTGCACCCACGGTTAAAGTATTAAAAACATGATTCTGGCCATTTTTAGACCATCATAAATAATAATAGGGCCCTTCATGCCTCAAGACATATCATATAATATAATATAATATAATATAATATAATGGAGAGGTTATTGAGGTCAAATTTGAGCAGCAGCCATTTTTTTTCTTCAGTGAGGAAAACATTGAAACCCTATTGACCCTGTTGACTGTATCAGCTGAAATAAAGCAAACCCTTTCAAATGGATTACACTTCCTTGCCGGTCATACCAGCCCCATCAGTGTCTTACTTTCTGATATCATAACGACACATATTGTATTGTGTGTAACTAAGGTGTTATGATGGCAGAAATATTTTCTGTGTTCTGATTTTATCTTTTACTTTCTCAATTTTAGGTCGAAATGAGCTGATAGCTCGCTATATCAAGCTACGGACAGGAAAGACGCGCACACGCAAACAGGTATGTACCGATGTTTTTGAAGACTACAGTATTTACATGTGTTTTTATGTATTAGGAATTGCTTGGTGCAGCTTACACATCTCCTAATGCTTTTTTTTATTGTAATTTACTCATTCACCTTGTTAAATTGATTAATAATGAACCATGGCTATTTAAAATTGCAAATTCACCCTTTGAATGTGTGCTTTTTCATGGTGGTAACCCTGCCTTCATAGGTGTCTAGTCACATTCAGGTTCTGGCACGTAAGAGGGTACGAGAATACCAGACCAGCATCAAGGTGGGTGCCCCCTGAATCAACTCTCCCTTCCCTCTGTAGTCACATCCCCTCTTCTTTTCCTTTCCTTTTTCCTCCCATCCTCTGTCCTTCGTCCTGTCTTTCGTCAGGTCTCTAGTCACCTGCAAGTCTTGGCCAAGAGAAAGTCTCGTGAGATTCAGTCTAAGCTCAAGGTACACACGCTCACTGACTTTATCATGCTAGCTGCTTCGCTCTGCATGTGGCCCAACCTAACATCGAACATTAACATTAAAATCACCACGTCGTTGTCAGAGTTTTATGGCAGATTTATGCTTCTCTGCTGGGGTCTTACTGTACGTACGAGTGGAGGGAAATTTTAAATGAGGAAAGCATGACTTATCCATTTAGTGCTATGGTGATTTCAGGATTCCTTTAGTATATAGGCATCTAAGTCAGGGACCATTGGAACACCTTGATGGAGAAGTATAAATCCAGTTTACAAGTAGGTGCATGATTTGTAGTACTATCATTAGGCAGTGGTGGAAGAAGTACTCAGAGCATTTACTCAAGTAAAAGTAGCAATACCACAGTGTAGAAATACTCTGTTGCAAGTAAAGGTCCTGCATTCAAGACTTTACTCGAGTAAAAGTATAAAAGTATTAGCATCAAAATATAATATTAGTAAAGAATAGTAAAAGGAAAAATATAAATAAATAAAACATATTTTATTAAAAAGTAAAAAAATTAAATAATTAAAAAGTTAAAAAAAATTAAAGAATGACCCATTTCAGAATAATGTATTGGATTTTTGGATTAAAATTTATAATTTGATAATTAATGCACATGTGATTTTAATGTCGGAGCTGGTAAAGGTATAGCTTAATCTATAATAATAATATTAATAATACATATATATCAAATCTTATTTGTTAATAATATTTACTTGTAACTCAATTTATGAAATAAATGTAATGGAGTAAAAAGTACAATATTTCCCTGTGAAATGTGGTGAAGTTGAAGTATAAAGTAACATAAAATGGAAATACTAAAGTAAAGTACAAGTACCTAAAAATGTCTTAAGTGCAGTACTTGAGTAAATGTACTTAGTTACTTTACACCACTGTCAGTAGGACACTGAGAGAGTGTTAGTCCGTGGCTGTGGGAACGTGGCGTGGCAGGCTCAGGCTTTGCAAACTCGTTTTATCTTCAAACATTGCTTTCTGTCTGTATTTGATGTTGTCAGTGCAAAAAACGAGATTTGTTGAATGCATTAGTGTATCATAATATGTGGGAATGAGGTTTTTGTTATAATGCATGGCAGTAATATTGAGCGGTTTACTTCGTTCAAGAGGTTTTGTGGCTGCGGACAGATAATTACGTTAGATTCGGGCGCAGGCCCGGTTGACCCAAGCATGTGCATGGCTGTAGTAATGTACATAAATGCTTACATACACACAGACATGCAGGGAGTTTTTAATGTGCACCATATCCATGTGCACATACGACGAATTTCAGTTTTCTCTTTTAAATCATTTCTGATTTCTACGTTCTCACTCTGAGACATTTCCCTCAATATCTTCTCTGTTTAAGCCGTTTTCTTGTGGTTTCACCATGCACTGTAATAAAGGTTCTTTGTGACATAATTTTGCACCAAAGGCATTTGAATTTGCTGCACTATAATACGCATTTTGAGAACTTTTTAAGATTTCCACGTCAATATATTTCCTGGTATAAACGTCAGTACTCTCAGCTGTAACACAGGATGTGGCTTGTCCTGTAAATGTACGATTTTTCGAGCTTAGAGTGAGTGTGTTTGACAAGGTAGCTTAGGGGTGTAGTCATTTTCAAAGAGTTCTATGTACTGAGGAAGGTGTTTTTCCTCATTGCCTAATAGTGAATCTGTGTCCTGCTGTTGTTTTGAATGTACTGAAGTTAATTAATAACGTGTCTTCTTTGCCATAGGCCATGAACTTGGTAAGTTTTGATCATACAACTACAATCTTCTGCTTCAGGCTTTGTGCTTTGTGGTTGGCATCACATAACTGCTACCCCACACAATGCAGTTCTACTGCCAGCCTCAAAAAAAAATCCTGCTCATTACTCTTTTTTGTTTTTAGTGGCTTTAGTTAAATACTGGTGATGGTCCAGTTAGCTCTCCTAGCCTGCTAGCTTGGTGCGCCTCCTGCTTTGGCATCCCCCCCCCTATATCTGCTTTGCACTCTGTCCTGTCTTCCCTCATAGTTACCGCATCATGCTGAAGTACTGTATAATGTGTTGGCTGGCTTGCTGTCTAAACTGGCCTTGAAGGTTGGCTGACTTTGGGAACCTAAATTTTACTGGGGTTTTCAAGGTGGAGCGTTATCATTGTGTGTTATTTTCTCTCTCTCATCCAGGACCAGGTATCCAAAGACAAGGCACTGCAGACAGTAGCCAACCTCTCATCAGCTCAGATTGTGTCTGCTAGTGTAATGAAACCCCAGACTCCGTTCCCTCCACCAGTCAGAGTGAGACACAGGCGCACACACACAGACACACACACACACACACACACACACACACACACACACACACACACACACACACTGCTCTTTTCTACCTTCTGGTTAAAACTCTTGAGTAATGCTATCTGTCCCATTTCCCTTCTTTCCCTTTGTTTAGTTTTGGCCCAGCCCTATGCCAGGACAGCCTGGACATTCTCAGGAGTAAGTATCACTGACAGATTAGTTGGTTTTGTTTGTTTGTGCTCGAGGTCGACCGATAGTTGATTTTAAAGGCAGATGTAAATGGTAAATGGACTTGCATTTAAATAGCGCTTTTCCAGTCTTCCGACCAATCAAAGTGCTTTACAATACATGTCAGCATTCACCCCATTCACACACACATTCATACAGAGTCTGCTAAGTTGCCAGCTTTGCCCATCAGGATCTAATCTAAATACTCATTCACACACCGATGGCTATGCCTTCGGGAGCAATTTTGGGGTTAAGTGTCTTGCTCGAACCACCGACCTTCCGATTGGTGGACGACCTGCTCTACCCTTTGAGCCACAGCCGCCCCGATGTAATAATAATAGTTTGGAGCCGGAAAGAGACAATTAATTGGCCGATATTTTCTTAACTTCTACAGCAGCCTTGTCGACTACTTTTGCATACGCCGTTTTTAATAAATACATTTTTTGTAACTCTGAATTTAATCATTTGTAAAAGAATATCCTGAAGTGTGATTCGGTGGATTACATTATTGGAAAATGTTCTATTTATTTGGGCAATGGGCAAATATGTTCTGTGGTTTATGACAGGCCAGGATGACTTCTGCTGCGCGTCTTGTTCATTGTTAAATGCCACTCTTACAAACCATTAATGTTCACGCATATTCCCTGGGTGTAAGTGTGCAATTTCATTTCATGAATGGATGGTTATGTGGCTGGATTATTTGGAAGACAGAACGCCAAATTGGTACCGTAAGCAAGTTAAAGTAACAGAACGATTTATTGTCTGCCTGTCTCGTATCGTGGACAAAGAGCTGATAGTTTTGCATTATACTGAGAAATAACTTTTCTTCTCCCCCTCTACCTTAACTTTGTGTATGGAGCCTCCGTGCAAAACGGTGATGTACGTCCCCGCGTGACTGGTGGCGGCTGTGCAGCCACCGGCCACTATCGGAGCCCAGTTCAGCCGATAACAATAGTTTGTAAACTGTCCTATCGGCGCCGATTAATCGGTCTACCTCTAGTTTATACAGTACTGTTGCTTATGTTTGGGTTCCTACTCTTTCTCTTTTGCAGCATCAAGCCCTTTGCACAGCCACCATACACTACACTACCACCCCCTGGCCCTCCACCCATCAGTAAGTGGGAACACAATTTCACAGATTTGAGTAATTAGCAACGATTAATGGTATGTTAATTGTGCTTTCCTGGTTTAAATGTTTGGCAGGCTATGAGCCCCTGCCTCCCCCACGCCCTGCAGCTATAGCAGCTCCTGTATGGCAGGACAGAACCATCGCCTCAGCAAAACTACGGCTACTGGAGTACTCTGCCTTTATGGAGATCCAGAGAGAAAGGGAGATGGTACAGACATTTATACAATACAAAAATATACTTTTTTTTTTTTTTTTGCCAAAACAAAGTCTTTTCTCTTTTTCTTATTATCACTTCTCCTTCCTTCCCTACAGTATAAACATCTTTTCGTACTCATTGGGCCATCAAACCCGGGCTACAATGACCCCGTATTGGAGTCCATAGATGTGAGGCAGATTTACGACAAGTTCTCTGAGAAGAAAGGAGGCCTGAAGGAGCTGTATGAAAAAGGGCCACACAACGCGTTCTTCCTCGTCAAGTTCTGGGTCAGTACACAAAACCAGCGTTCTCCCTGATTCGATTTTTCTTATAACCAAGAATTTTGAGAGGCATGCAGCAGAAAAGAAAGTCGGTGAATTTGATAAGTTATCACAAGAAGTCAGGAGATCTGACTTCTTGTGATAATTGATCTACTACTTCTTGTTTATCTACTACTTCTTGTGATCATTTATTTATTTACTATGAGGCCTATTGGGGAATTCAATTGTACAACTTTAACACTAACATGCATTTTAGTTAGATTTTATTGCAGTTATTGCATTAGATTGTTGGTTTAAGTTGGTGTTATACTGTACCTTACAATATGAGGTTATAACCTGCTACTCCACAAGGGGGCAGCAAAGCCAATGAGGTGCTGGAGCAGGGGTTTACACAGGAAATTACTTTTTCATTGGTAGTTGCTTTGTTAAGCATTATTTCACTTCAATTTGGTTTTGTAAACCATCCAGATATTTGCCCTTGGTATTGGCTTCTTCTGACTTTCTCTCTCCTTTGACACTCACTCTCAGTCCATCTTTTTATGCTCGTTTCAGGCGGACCTGAGCAGCGACATCGAGGAGGGCTCTGGCGTGTTCTACGGCGTGAGCAGCCAGTACAGTGGAACAGAAAACATCACCATCAGTGTCTCAACAAAGGTCTGCTCTTTTGGCAAACAGGTGGTCGAGAAGGTTGAGGTGAGAAGATGACGTTTTTTGTTTTTTTTGTAGTGCGCATAAAGGATTTCACATCTAACCATATTAACTTGTGGTTTAATTGTGATGTGTGGATTTCTCCCATTCAGACGGAATATGCACACATGGAAGGGGGAAAGTATGTGTTCCGCATCCACCGTTCGCCCATGTGTGAATATATGATCAACTTCATCCACAAGCTCAAACACCTGCCAGAGAAATACATGATGAACAGTGTACTGGAGAACTTCACCATCCTACAGGTATGTGTGTGTGTGCACCTCTATTACTTCTTACACTTGTATCTCTGGACTAGTGTTTGCTTGTATTATTAAATCCTGACCTCCACAATGGTTTCCTTTTTCTCTTACTAGGTGGTGTCCAACAGAGAGACTCAGGAGACTCTGCTGTGCATCGCCTTTGTGTTTGAAGTGTCCACTAGTGAACACGGAGCACAGTACCACGTTTATCGACTAGTTAACGACTAGCAGCACGCCGCGTGCATGCAGAGACTCTCCACAGACTTTTTGATACATATAGCATAAACACTATTTCCAGCTCAAACACACAGAATCCCCCCACTCCTCTACTCTAAACACACACATGTTTTAACAGACCAACAGTCACACTGTAGTCACACCTGTTGTTGTTTTTTAATCGCTGCAAACTATGCACACATTTCTTAACAACATCCCATGACTTAAACACTAAAGTGAAATTCATTTTTTATAGATTTCGACCAAAACGTCGCGTAATTATGGGTAAGTGTTGTGATGCTATTCACCGTAATTATTCAGTCACATATCTGTCCTTACCCGGTGAAACTGAAAAATGTCACGGTTCATTTAGGTGTTTTTTCTTTTTCACTGACAAGCATATGATAGAAACATTTAAAAAAAAAAAAAAAAAAAAGAAACCAGCAAAAGGGCTACACTACATTAAATCAAGTTTAATATGTGATATACATTATGGCAATGTAGCTGTGATGCACTAAAAAATGAATATTCTCATTTCCAAGCAAACGTATGCATTTACCTGATAGGTGTGACTGATGTGAGACGAGTTTGAATATAGGTTGTCAATCAAATCATTTAATCAGTGTTAATGTAACTCTTCCACAATGACTATCTCTTCTGTAGTATCTCTGTAAGGTAGGAATGGATTGAGCCTGTAATGGTGTTTCCTCTATCACCGATCAGTGTAGAGAATCATTATATAGGATCATATGACAGAAAGTGCGGGAAAGAGTGTGCCTCTTCCCAGAATGCAATTCACTACATGTAAAGACGTTAAAGTTGTATTTATATTTGAAACATAGAGTCAACATGTAAAGAGAGCCATCCTTTTAGGTGTATTTGCTGTTGAAAGGTTTTCGAGTTGTACAGCGTGTGGAGGGAAACATTTTTTGGGAGGTGTTTTAAAGAGGACCTATTATGCTTTTGTGCTTTTCCCCTTTTCTTTAGTGTGTTTTATAGTTTTTTGTGCATGTAAAAGGACTACAAAGTTACAAAGTCCACACCTAAGGGAGTTAAACTCCCCCACAGAAACACTGCTCCTGAGCTGCCTGACACTCCATGCTTGATGTGCTGTCTTTTCTTCCGTAACGTGGTTATGTCACCAAGTAACATATTTTCATAACACCTGCCTAGCGGCTAGTTTGGCACACCCTCAAACAAAGGTAGATAGAGCGGAGCTGGAGCGGAGTCTGAAGAGTTTAGTTTGGTTGACCAATCAAACAGTAAGCCAGCTGACCAATCAGAGCCAGAGGGTGAAAAGAGGTGCTGCAGCACCCAAAATACAAGTATGCACCTGAAAATAAGCATAATATGTCCTCTTTAAAGTTTGGCTCTCTTGTCTCTAGTTCACTACCAGCTTCAGATTCAGTTCACACTTTGGTGTCAGCAGCATTTGAATGAGAGAATTGTATTTTACTTTTCATTTTACACAATACTGTTTTTACTCTGACTGTGTGGGCTCGCTGCAGTATTTCTACCTCCACGTGAGTTGGGATAAGAATGTGCTTTGGTTCATAAAGCCTTAACCTGAGGAGCACTGATGTATAGGATGTGTACACTACACTTGTAATGGTACTGTTTATAAGCCAAAACAAGATGAATAGACTCGTTTTTGTAAAGATGAACTATCTTTTATTTTGTATTTTACCAGCACAGCTAGAAGTGTTACACTAAACATCAGAAACTGTGGGTGTTTTGGTTGTATCTTTTTCGATGTATGCAAAATGATGTATGGTACAGACCACAGTAAGGTCCCCCACAGTGCACTGGGGTAGATTTTTTTGTCTGATAACACTAACAAATTATCTAGCTTACACTTGCTTTCTGTTTTGTTTTGTTTTTATGTAATGTTTTTGGTTTCTGGTACACGTTACTACCAGCATTTTTTATATAGTAGATGTTATTTGACTATTGCGCCCTCTCCTGGCAGGATTATCTTTAACCGTGTGGAAGTTGACAGTGATTTGTCTCTCGATCATGAAAGTAAAAGCCGACTGGTTCAGTTTTAATTAACTATATTCACTGTGTGGTCAGCCAACGTTTTTATTTGTTTTATTCTTCCCATCGGTGTATTCTGGTTGGCTGTGCCTCATCATCACTCCTTTGGTCAAGTCTGCTCAGTGAATTAAATCTGTGCCTTTATGCTGTACCAATAAAATCACACGGTGTTTGCAGAATCATGTCTTCATAGTAACACTCAGCTGCATGGGAGAAGAAATCATCCTTAAAGGAACAGTGTGTAACATTTGGGGGGCTCTATTAGCAGAAATGGAAGAATATAATCATAACTATGTTTTCATTAGTGTATAATCCCCTGAAACTAAGACTTGTTTTGTTAGCTTAGAATGAGCCCTTCATATCTACATAGGGATCGGGTCCTCTTCATGGAATTCGCCATGATGCATCGCCATGTTTCTACAGTAGCGCAGAACCGACAAACCAAACACTGGCTTTAGAGAGAACCTTTCACGCCGCCAAATCCTACACACTGTACCTTTTTTAAAAACATCTAATAACATTTTTTATCTGTTAATACTCTAGTTAAATGCAATTCCGTATGCGTCTCAATTATCTGTCAAGTAATAAAAGTTGGCATTGAATGCGTGGTCATATTCTAAAGAGTAAGAAAATAAGACATTTTGATATAAATCCTAACTTTTATTTTAGGCAAAGCTTTTGTAATCAGTGTTAGTACAAGAAGTGGACTTGGTAAATGGACTTGCATTTATATTGTGCTTTTCTAGTCTTCCGACCACTCAAAGCGCTTTACACTACATGTCAGCATTTACCCACACATTCATACACTGATGGCAGAGGCTGCTAAGGTGCCAACGTTGCCCATCAGGAGATCATCTAAATACTCATTCACACACCGATGGCTATGCCTTCGTGAGCAATTTGGGGTTAAAGGGACTGTTTGTAACTTTTTAAGCGTATAAATGTAGCGGGTCGGCACACATGCGCGTTCGCATATGCGCGCTTGCGTGTGGCCGGAGCCTCGTCTCCGCTGCCTGCTCTCCTTCACTCAGACAGAGCGCGCGTCCTCGCTGTTTCGCTCTACCTCTAGACGTGAACGCGCGCTCACTCCTCACTGCAGAAGAGTTAGTTTAGCTCTGAGAATATCTAGTGAATGTACAGGGGACGTTTGTGCAGAAATAAATGCTGCAGCTCCTCCAGACCAACAGAGGTTTTCCGTGTCTTGTGAAGTGACGGGGCTCCTCAACGAGTTACGTTATCGTCTCGTTACCGACAGGGTGCCGGTGTCTTCGGCTGCCGGCTGCGGTCGGGAGGCGATAACGTAACTCGTTGAGGAGCCCCGCTGCTGAAGCCTGCGCTGAGCAGGAAAAGACAACACTAGGATCAGCATTGTTTCATGGAGAGACCTTCGTCTGGTCAGCTAACATTACTGCCAAGCAGCTGAAATATAGAGTGATATTGTGTTTTTAGCTGACGTGTGTCGCCTCACTGTTTTGAGCGATGCTCGTTCATGTCTATGTAGAGCGAGCAAGCGCGACACTGACTTTCGTTGATTTCAAGGCCACAGGTGTCGCTGTTAAGCAGCATTTCTGAATCTTACAAATAGTCCCTTTAAGTGTCTCGCTCAAGGACACATCGACATGTGACCCGGAGTAGCCGGGGATCAAACCACCGACCTTCCGATTGGTGGATAACCTGCTCTACCCTCTGAGCCACAGCTGCCCGAAGTAACATCTGATGCAATGTATGTATTTGGTAAACGGGTTTTGTTTGAAAACATTTGTTTGTAAAATAAGTTACTGGAAAAAAGGTGTTGGTGTCTGTACCAAAACTTGGGTATTGTTTAGGCACAAGCATCAAAATGTTTCAAATGATATCCAGCCCTAGTCCTAATGGCCCTTTTCCACAGGTGTAAATGAGAAAATGAATGATGGCTGATGTCCATTTAGCTGCTTCAGTTGCAGAGTGCTCTCCTGTGTTTTTGTGCTATAACAAGTCAAAATGTATGCTGTGAGAAATACCTATAACTGTATCTATTTGCCAACTTTGTCTTCAGAATTGGGACTCCAACTTTTCCCTAATGTTTTAGTCATTTGCACAGCCTTAATCACTTTTTGTATTATCTGATTAATCACTCACTCAAAATTTCACCCCACATAGGTTGCAATTCTCATTCGGCCTGCTAGATGGTGCTGTCACCTCAATTGTGCAGACTACCAAGTTGTCAGAGTGGTTTGATGACTTCAGAGCCAGGAGCAATGCATGTTTAGTTCTGTCATGTTACCGTCTCCATACATAATTGGTGTTTGTCTTTATGTGAGTAACAAGCGAAGCGTCTCCCCTTCACAGTTAAATAATGTCATTGGTATCAAGTGGGGACAACACCAATGTGTTTGCACAGATCTTGGCGTGAACTCATAATGCTAATAATAATAATAATAATGATGAGTCCTCAAGGTTGAAGAAAAACAAATTAATTATTCCTATCGCCTGCTTGGTGTTTCGCCAATGTGAGGGTATACTTCTTTAATACAATTTGTGCACCATTGAAGGGATAAAGATATTGATATGAAAAATGAAGGGACGTTCAAATGACTTGTAAACTGCTTCTCTAGGGCAAAGGTTGACATTTATCAACAAAGCTTCTGCTATCTCTTCAGTCTAGATCACATCAGAAGCCTTCAGAAATAGTACATATACTGTACAATGTACAATGTACTGTATGTGTGATCCTTTTTTTTTTACTTTTTCAGGAGTTCTCAATTTTATGTGTAATAAAATGCACATTGTCTATGTGTTGGCAACCTTCAAAGGCATACATAACACTGTAAATGATAAGAGTGCTTCTTTTTACAGTCTGTATCCAAGCTGTAAAGCTGTGACAATGCTCACACTGGGATTTGAGGTGTTTTCAGCACACAGAGAGGACTATTTTTTTTTTCTTAACGTGAATGAAAACTTGTCCACACCAGCCACTCGAGCATGTTGGAGTTCACACTTTGTGTGTGGCGAAGCGTTAGAGTGACATTTGGCTTCAAAGAGGTGTCCTATGACCGCAACTTTGTCAAGGTCATGACCAACCTGGCTACAACTGTTCACCTCCAGTATTCCTCACACTCTTGTGGTTCATCTGTTGGCAGACATTAGTCAGTGTTATCTGTCTGGGTTAGGGTTAACAGTGACACACACACACAAAGCCCTCAGGCTGGGTGTGGTACGTACCGCATGCCAACATCGCAGCAGCACAAGAATATAACTATGATAGTTAACAAGCTGCTCGTGCTTGTATTTCACTTTTAATCAGTAAATGATTGAGCCACAGAGGAGCACTATAGAGGTTTGATTTCATGTGGTAGTCACTTCAAAATGTGGCTTACATGGGATTTATTTGAATTTCATTCAAACAATACTGCCTTGTCCTGAGCCTATAATCTCACCTGCTTGGAGGAATTTACACTATCAGCGGATCAAACAAATATTTGACGCATGTTCCTCTCTCTCTCTCTCAGATAAAAGACTTGGGAATGTGTGTATGCACACACGTTGACTTACATAGTCATAAACTCACACATACCACAGATGCATTAAACGCATAACATTTATTACCATGGCAGTGCTGAGGCAAAGGGTGTGGTGGGAAAATGTCACCCGCAGAAACTTAGCCAAAACAATCCGGTTATGCAGAGAGAGCATGTGCTTGTACTATCTCTATCTTTCTCTCTCTTTCTGTTCTCCCTGGCTTTCCTTCATCTCGTCCATCCTCGTCCACCTCTCTCTGATTCTTCTCTATTTCTGTCCTCTCTTCTCAAGCTGAAAGATGCTCGCTCACACACTGACCTCACCTCTGACCTCAACAATTTTGCCTAAAGGCAAATCCGAGAGTAAAAATTAGTCCACCCTAATTTTAGACCAGAGTGAATACCTTTTTGTATATTTGACAAGATGTAATGTTAAGAATGTATGGAAAACCGCAGGTGTAAAATGATCAAATGAATGATGGATTCATTACATTTAGCCTCCGTTTCACTATTCTGTGCATGCTGGCTCACCCTCACACTGTCACGGCTTACTGGGATGAATGGATCGAACATTAAAGGAACAGTGTGTAACATTTTGGGGGATCTATTGGCAGAAATGGACTATAATATTCATAACTATGTTTTCATATATATATATATATATATATATATACAGTATATATATTAAGGAGCACTTTAACTTCACTCTTATAGTTGGTCGAGGTGGAGTACTGCATCATATTTTATAAGCTCATCATACTTTGTTTTCTAGCCTATGGAAAATCTTAATTTGTAAAGTAGCCTATACTTAGTCCTAAATAATAACATAAAAAGGACAATATTTCACTTTGAAATGTTGTGATGTAGAAATATAAGGTAGCATAAAATGTAGTACCTCAAATTTGTACTTATGTACAGAAATCAGGTCAGCCGAGTCAGTAAACTCCTTTAAATCCCTTCTTAAAACACTTTTATTGGAGAGCCTTTCCTAATTTTATTTGAATTTGAATTTCCTTGAACTTGATTCTTTATTTCTTTTAAATAATGTTTTATTTTATGACACGTCTGTTTTATTTTGCTGCCCTTGAGAAGCACTTTGTGACTTGATTTTTGAAAAGTGCTTTATAAATAAAGATTATTATTATTATTATTATTATTACTTTCTACCACTAGTTGTGAACTTTAAAAATGTGTTATTTCTTTCAGCTTTTGCTATTTCAATATATTGTAACCTACATTGTCTATCTTTATTAGTCTTTAGTGACAGGTAGGAGGGGCACAGAGAGAAAAAAAAGACATTTCCCTAATAAACTAAATGCTCTTACTGAGGGCTGCAGACAAAAACTGTAATGTTTTTACTCTGAATATCCCCATCATGCAAATATAAAAGTATCCCAGCCAACATGGTTATGCGGGCCCCACATGGGTTATGCTGGGGGTACCTGGGTACAGAGTGGGTATGGGCCCAAAATGGGCATCTTATCTGGGGCCCACTTGGATCAACTAAGTTGGTCCCAAATGGGCTCCCCATGTGGGCTACCTGTGTGGGTCCTAGTTGGGTCACTACTGGGAAATTAGTTCATGGGGCCAACATGGAAACTGTGAACAAACTCACTTAGCTACAACCAATATTTCAGCCCGTGGAGTCCCCATGTAGTTCCTACATAGAATTTAAACCTGGGACCAAGATGGGTCTTGGGTATGTTGCCAAATTGGGGCCCACATAACAGTAACACCCAGTGTACTCCTGCATGAAACCCACAAGGGCAATTGACATTGGGTCATTATGGAACCCGCGGACAATCCTATATAGGGCCCATTTTTCAGCCCATTTACTACAATGTAAAAAAAAAAGTGTAAAATAACAGAAAATTTTCCGGCAGCAGGGGCTTACTTTTAACACATTTATTGTTAGAATAGTCATACACCATAAATCGAAGACCATTTACATATAAATCACAAATGAAAAATTGAATTTTACATTGCAAAAGCCCAAATTTACATTAACTCAGAAGTTTTGCAAAAAAAAATCTGTATTTTTACAAGAAATATTTTTAGAATTCCATGAAATCCTTTTCTTCTAACATAAATGAATTGTTAAAATAGAGTCATAAACCTCTAAAAAAACAGAATAATTATCTTTCAAAAATGATCAAGGAAAGCTTAAATACAGATAATTACGATTGTGATTACAAAAAAAAATACTGTAAATCTAAGACCATTTACATATAAATCACAAATGAAACATGTCATTTTAAAAAAAAAAAAATCTGTCATTTTGAAATACAGACAACAAATGTAAAATTTCTTGAAAACTGTAAAAAAAAAAAAATGTTTTTTTTTTGTTTTTTTTTACAGTGTACCCACATGGGCCCCACATACAAATGTTGGCTGGGAATTTATGGCAGTCTTGAACCTTAGTTGTGCAGATCTTGCACAGTGCACATTAACTTTTAAAGCATGCATGCTTGTATAATGCCAGAAACCCCTCCCTTCCCTCCCTCCACACCTCTCTGGTGAACTCTCTCCTGGTCCCACCTCGACGGGGCGCGGTCCAGAGGGTGGAGCTCAGCTCACCGCAGCAGCAGCAGCAGCAGCAGCTCTCTGGGAACATTTCTCTCTACACATACTTGGCTCTTGTCTTGCTGCATCGCTGAGTCGAACCACACTTTCTTCTCCCACACACCGGGTCTGCACTTGTTTACTTTGGGAACTGGTTTATACCCCGAACATTCACGGTAAAGGGCTCCGTGCCGAGAAGAAGATGATGGCTCCGGACCCGCTGCGCTCAGCGATGACTCTCAGGACCGCGGAGGACACGTCGCTGGCGGTGCCCTCCGACAACAAGCTGCACTCCGGACCGCAGAGAGTCCTGGATCAGGTTCACACCATCAAGAGGAGCAAGTCCAAACCCGGGAAGACCAACAACGGCTCATCTTCACCCTCACCCACAGGTATGGACAATTATACAAGTCAAGGCAAGTTTATTTCTATAGCACATTTAAAACAACATGAACCAAAGTGCTTTACAGACATAGGCAGAATAAAAAACAGGTCAACAGAGCAGACACACATCCACAGACAGAAACCAAGTTAAAATCCATGAGTAATAATGTTATAATGAGCATTTATAAAAGGCAATTAGTCATCACAGTTCAAGTACATTCAAGAGTCAAAGAAAACATCATAAAGTTAAAGAATAACACCACACAAACAGTCTACACATGTTGTAACCTCTTTATTTTGGACGGTGCTGTTGTTGTTGTCCAGATAATATTAATGTTTACTCTTGTTGGCTAATATTTAACTTTAGTTAGGTAATCTTTTTGTGTGTGTGTTTTTACTGGGATTAATGCGTCACACGACTTCCCCACAAGTTGCATCCTCCCAACTAATGTGAGGAACCCAGACCAGACAGCCTTATTTGATTTATTTGTAGGCTTAAAGTGGGGATAAACATTTCTGCAGTTTACAGTTAACTAGACAGTTTTTAATTTTTAATTATTTTTTTTTTATTGAAGAAAATTAATTTACAAACATTAACTTATAAGAAATAATATAATAATAACAAAAATAAAAGAGGGGGTAGAAAATAATTAAAGGAACAAAAAAAGACATGCATAAATAAATAAATAAATAATAATAAGACTGCTCTCTTCCATAGTAGCTCTAGGGGGTCATCATCATAATATATTCAGTTCTTCATAAACTCTGAGGAGACACTTTGCATGTTGTCCTTTCATTAGTCTTAAAGCACTGAGATGATTGGCCACAAGGTAAATAGGGGGTTTCATTTTCCTCCATTTGGATGCATGGATGAAAACATTTGCCAGCAGTATCAGATTGTTCAATACATACACATACGTCACCCACCTATGTCTGTCTAAGGTGCTGCATTTTAAGATTTGTTATGCATAGAAAAATAAAACTATGAACAAATAGGGAGTGATCTTTTCATTACCATACAATCATAGATGTGCAAAAATAAAAAATCTGGCCCTGTAGGGTGTTGCATAGTTACCCCAGTTTTCCCAGTGTGACACAAATAATTCCAATATATGGTTAACATATGCTGTTATCCTCTCCATTTTGCAAATGTCCATTGTAATGTCCATCCATGCATTTAAAGTTGGGCTCCCCTGTGAATAACGACTTCCTTGTAAGAGCATTTTTTACCAGCTACCAGCAATATATTTAATAAATATGTGTCTCTTTTCAGACATTCTTGAGGCATAAGTCCAAAAGCTAAGGTCTTATTCTCCAGGGGTACATGGCATCTGAAAAATATCTTGTAAGGCATTATGAATCCCTCTCCAAAATCCACAATTTTCCAGCAAGCTGGGGATTTACCATCATAGTGGGATTTCCGAGAGGGTGTAATAAAAAAAAATCAGGCTTGAAAATATTTGTATCTACAAAAGGGGGGACCCTGCAGAAAAGGTCAGGTTATATCAGGATTTGTTATCTATAAAGTAGGCCATAGTGCTATGTTTATGCTATTTTACACATTCAAGGCTTCAAGTGATTGTACAGTTTGTGGCACGCATCATAAAATCACCTCTGGCCTGTTTAAAATTGACCTTTCGTAAATAAATGATTGTATTTCCCAGTACAGATAGAAAAATGTAGTTCAAATGAGAGGCATGCAGCCAAACCAAGTAAACATTGATTCCAGAAAAGAAAAACATAACTTTAAATTTAAAGGCTGTGCCTGAAGAATAAATGCTACTATGGCTGCAACTCTTGATTATTTTCATTGTCGATTAATCTGTCAATTATTTTTTTTGATTAGTCGAGTAGTTATTTGGTCTATAAAATGTCAGAATGGTGAAAAATTTGATCGATGTTTCCCAAAGCCCAAAGAAACCAGAAAATATTCACATTTAAGAAGCTGAAATTAGAGAATTTTGCCTCTTTTTCCTTAAAGGATTACTCAAACCGATTAATCGATTATCAAAATAGTTGCCAATTAATTTTAATAGTTGACAACTAATTGCTTAATCTTTGCAGCTCTAGAAAAATATGAGAGGCATGCAGCCAAACTAGGTAAAATTGATCCCAGAAAAGAAAGACTTTACTTTAAACTTTAAGGCTGTGCCTGAAGAATAAATGCTTTATCATCTATGGTCCACATAATGAAGAGCTTCAAAATTAGCTCCTTATTGGTTTGTCCCTTTAAGTCTTTATTTGTCATTCTGTCTTTTGTTCTATAGTCATTATTTAAGAGAAACTCAGTGGTCTAAAAAGGAAGTTAAGTTAAAGCTGACGATATGTCAAGGAATACTTTGCTCAGGGCAAAGTCTACAAAACTTGTCACAACAGTAGTCAAACACTGAATAATAAGAAAAACAGCCACAAGGTTAGTGTTGCGCACACGCCTGAGGCTGCTCTTTATTTTTATATAGGGGCCAAAATTAAAAAAAAACAAGTTTAGCATTGTTCAGAAGTATTAAAGTTTATTTACTTTCAGTGTTGGAGCGACAAAGATGATAATGTCTGATGTTAGTTGGACCCTCGCAACTGGGGATTTTCCTGTTAGCAGCCAAGACTAATTCTGTTCTGTCTTGTTTAAAGTAGGGCTGCAACTAATGATTATTTTCATTGTCGATTAATCAGTCGAATGTTTTCTTGATTAATCGTGTAGTTGTTTGGTCAATAAAATGTCAGAAAATGGTGAAAAATGTCGATCAGTGTTTCCCAAAGCCCAAGTTGATGTCCTCAAATGTCTTGTTTTGTCCCCAACTCAAAGATATTCAGTTTATTGTCACAGAAACCAGAAGATATTCACATTTAAGAAGCTGGAATCAGAGAATTTTTACTTTTTTTTCTTCAAAAAATACTCCAAAATAATCAGTTATGAAAATAGTTGACAATTAATTTAATTTTATTTAATGGGCAGGTCAACCAAATTACAAAAAGGCTTATATTCTCACTTATCCCAAGTGCTATCCAGCCTTGCAGCTAGTTTTTTTTTTTTTTTTGGACACTTCTGCTGCTGCCCCAGCATAATGAGGGTAATTGGATTTTTATTTGTCGTGCTCAAAGAATTAAAGGTAGAGGAAAGAAAATGTTGCACTCAACCACCAAGTAGGCCTACAAGAAGAGACTGGTCGTCCAAATCAATGAGACTCTCTTATAGATCTATTCTTTCCGTTGCTATGTTCAACACAAGGGAATAACATGGACGTGATTTTTCTATGCCTCCTTCAGTGGGCAATACAACTGGAGCTGCTTTCCAGTTGTGGCAACAGAAGTAAAACCTCACCACATAAAATTGAAACAGTCTGCTTGGCTGGATAAGATAGTACTAGGAAAAATGTGTGTGTGATAGTACTAAGAAAAGGCATTTTATACGGTGAGATGATGCTTAGTCACCGTCTCTTTTCCTACATGGACTTCACGTACGATAACGATGGTGATGAGTATGCCGTTGTTTTGACAACCACAATCCTATGATGGTGAAGTCACAGACTTTAATTTGGCACAATATGGCATCACGTTCCCATGAATCATTCAACAACACAGACAAATGAAGGTGCTAAAACATGTTGGCTATGTGTAAAGGCTAGATTTCCGTAAGCTTACACAAAGGGCAATGGAAAGCATGTGAACTGTGACTGATATTATGTCATGTCTGTCTCTCTGTCTGACTGAATGATTGCCAGTCATGCACATTTATTTTTACACCTGTAATATGTGGGTGTAAAGGTCTGCTAAGCTATTTTGATAACACAATAGTTACTGAGTCATTATTTGCCATTTATTACTTGATAATGAACTGAACAACTGCAGAATGATTGATAAAATACTATTTATCTTTATCAAATTAAGGGACTCCTTTGGGCAGATTTACCAAAATTTTGCCAAAACAAAACCACCGAATGAAAAATAGAAATAATAACAGAGGTGGAATAGAAAATAGAAAAACAAATGGTTTATCAAATAGTGTAATTGATTTCCAAGTATTTTTAATATTTGAATTAATTTAATATGGCTTAATACATTGTTTTTATATCCTATTGATGCAATACTTTAGGGCTGCAACTAACGATTATTTTCATCATTTTCTTGATTAATCGTTTAGTTGTTTGGTCAATAAAACAGATAATGGTGGAAAAATGTCGAGCAGTGTTTCCCAAAGCCCAAGATGACGTCTTCAAATGTCTTGTTTTGTCCACGACTCAAAGATATTCAGTTTACTGTCATAGAGGAGTAAAGAAACCAGAAAAGATAAACATATAAGAAGCTGGAATAAGAGAGTTTTTACTTTATTTATCTAAAAAAATTACTCCAATCGATTAATTGGTTATCAAAATAGTTGGCGATGAATTTACTAGTTTATAGTAATGACTCACGAGTAAAAACACACATTGTGAAACATAAAGATATACATATTTCCACACCCTCCTTATGCGTGTTTTGATGCCAATTGGAGGTCTTATCACCATGACAACAATGATCTGTTTAGGTGTGGTTCAGGTTTCAGACTGCCTATCATACATTCTTCTTATTCTCTGTTGTTAATTTTGGTTTTCATACATCTCCTCTTTTAACAGGCGTGTCTCCCCAGACTTTGACAACGCACGAGTTTGGAGGGTTCAAGTTTTCTCCATCCAAAGCAAATGGCACCTTCAGAAGCACCAACTCCTCCTCTACGTCAACAGGCTTCAGCAGAGGGGTAATTGTTTCTCGCATGTTCATTGTTTCACAAATAGTCAGAGCACAAACCCTTTTCCCTTCCACAGACTCAACATTAAAGGACCAAATCATGGTTTTACTATAATCACAAATACTTTATGGTACATTACCGTTGCTCAGTTTTTTTGTTTTTTTTTAACATTTTCTTCTATCTAGCCATTTGTTTCAATTCATTTTTCAGTATGAAATGAAACATGCTTGCAGTAATCCATCTCATGATTATGTTATACCTGCATTCATTTTTGTCCACAAAAAAAGGTCACTTTTGTGTGGTAATGCAGATTAGGCTTCTTAAATGAAACTAAGAACTGCATTACCACTTGAAGATAACAACATAACGTTGACAACAATACAATAATGAATACTATTAATTGCATAAAAGTAAAGAACGATTTAAAGGAATAATTAGATGTTTTTGGTGGCGGAGTTGTTGTTGTTAGCTTACCACAAAGACTGGAAACAGGGGGAAACAGCTAGTCTAACTCTGTCCAAAGGTAACAAAATCTGCCTACCAGCACCTCTAAAGCTCCCTTATGAACATGTTATAACTCGTCTGCATGTTAAATCCATAAAAAAATGGAAGTACTTTTACGGTTGGCTGGGCATGGTGACTTCAGGCAACCAGCGGAGACTCCAGGAAGCCAAGAACTACTCTGGCACATAAACTAGAGGTGCTGGTAGGCAGATGTTGTTATCTTCGGACATAGCCAGGCCAGCTGTATTCCTTTAAGAAAATACAAAACACTGGATCCTTATTGGCTGCAAAGGATGTGTGCTTTTCTTTTTGTAAATGTTGGCAAAAATCCCTCCCATCTCACTGTTGATGTTTTGAAACTCAACTCTGAGAAGATTGTTTTTTGGTTACGAAATTATAAGCAATAACAGAAACCTGATGGCAAATGGGAGGCACCCCTCAGTCACAGGTGATTTACGACATTATGTTATGAAACATTATTATACCATACTTGAGCTGGTGGAAAGCATGATGTAGCCACATTGCTTTGCTGGTTAGGCCATCGTCTTTTGTCAGTGAGTGAGTGAGTGTGTGAGGTGCAGTGCCTTATGCACTGTACTGTACTGTACTGTACTGTGAGTATAGGGACCACTTAACAGAACACATTTTTAAATCTAGCATCCAGGCGTGTGTGATTTCCTAATTTTGGAAATGGACGAATACTGTTTTTTTTTTGTCATTCTCAATTTCAGTCTTATCACTAAAGGTCAGGCTGAGTTCAACTCATTTGCAATACTGGGCTAATCCAAATTACACAGAGGAGTAATGCTGACTTCATCAGTGTGGTTTTGAGTGTGTGTTGGTGTACAGTATGTGTGCGTGAATTTGTATTTGCTCTGGGTTGGCCTGCCCTGACCTACTGACAGTGAGTTGAGACATGTTGGAGGGTGGTGATGTGTTCTTGCTGTTGAAGGCTCATTAACACTTGATGACATATCTCACTATCACATTGTGTTTTTGCTGTTTTGCTCCGATTCTATGGATGAGTCAACTGTCAACTGCAAAATGAATACTTAAATTACCTGGTAAAAGATGCCTTGCATATAGCATCTTGAATTACCCCTGTCGCACAGCAAAGCATGTATTACCATTGCTGTATTGAATGAAATCATTAAAAAGGTTTTCTAAGTGAAGAGGAAAAATGTATGATTACAAACCGAGCAACAACAGCAACCCAAAACTATTAACACGTTAAGTTCTGACAGAGTGCTGTAATGTTAAAGTTAAGTTTAAGCGTTTCTCATATTACTTGATTTTTGACTTTTAAAATAACTAGAAATAATTGAAAAAATAACCTAACTTGGTATAAACAATATGATGTCAACTGTCATCTTGTGGTATATACGTATTCATAATGCTCATCTCCATCAGACACCTCATCAAGCGAGCTGTGAAAGTTTCTGTTTGGAGACGCTTCATGTTTCAATCACAATATTTAGTTTGTGGCATCAGAAACGCTCCGCTTGCTTGGGTCAATTTTTTTTTCCCACGAGTTCAGTTTTCCAGGCAGAAAATGAGTCATGCCGCTCGAAATACAAACCAAAAGTCAGAAACACAATCTAAGCGGCGAGTGATCCAGCCGTTTTGGGTTGCTGACATTACTTAAAACTTCTTTGTGTTTCTTTATTTAGAGTGAGCTAAAAAAGTCCCATGTTTGATGCCTTGATGATGGGTTTTTTTTTCCGTAATTATGGCCGCCATACGGTCAGTGTCCCTCCTTCCTATTGCATCACCATCACTTTAATAATCATCAATCATACTCTCAATTAAGAATTCTACATTAGTGATTGTAGTATTGCTTTTTGCAGTACCAGGTATATTCTGCTCTCATTTATGTATCCTAAATAACAGCAATTACAATAGATTTTCAATCACATTTTGCTGTTATTCTGTGCTGCTTCTATTTGCTCTGCTGAATTTGCATCCATCTTTCCTGTCCTGCCTGGTGGCTCAGTCAGGCCGTAGCCAAATGAAGGAAGCATGCTACACTTTGAGAGTAAACACGCTGTCAGTTCTTATCATACGTGTTGTTGACATATCTCTCCATCATCATGCTTTCGTTGCTAAGTAGCAGGGCTGGTTGGTAACTGAGCAACCAGTCCGGTTTGAAACATGAAAGAGAGTCGATACACAGAACCTACAGTGTGTGAATATATACTCTATATGTGTGTGTGTGTGTGTGTGTGTGTGTCAACTGCTTCCCCATTAGTCGTTATATCTTCCTGATAACAATCATTGTCTTCAAAGACCGATCGGAATGTTCTTCTGCCAGATTTGTGATTTGCTGTACTTTTTCAAATAAGCCAATAGGAGACCGAGTTTTAGTTGTGAGAATGACTCATGGTTAAAGCATTAGCTAGACATGTTCTGTCATTTTGCTCAGGCTATGCCAATTTTCTTTCTTGGTTATTTTTTGGCAAAGCTTGAATAGCGTGCTTTGTACAGGCACGCAAACAAAGCCAAAAAAAGCAAAGCCAAAATAAATTGATACAGAAACAAGACGTAATTACGTGAGATTAAGGTGTTAAGTGAGGTCGGGATTGTGAGAAAGGTTTAATGGGTGCTGCTGTGTCTGACTTGTACACACAAAGATCCTCCGTGAGAAACTGCTCTACTGTGCCAACAGTCTGTTAACACACAACTGCTTGAGTCGGTCTCCAATGACAGATATCATGTTTCTTTGGTTTGTGTGATCGTTTGGTGGGTTCTGTTGCCTTCAGCTTGGACTGAGGAGGAGAAAAGGTATGCAGGCTTTGTGTCAGCTCAGATTCCTCTGTCTTGGTTTACAGGGGGCTTCTTTGAAAACTGTTCTGCTGGAAAGTGGGTTACTTTTCTTTTTTTGAGACCTAGATTGTTGCTACAGAAAACCATTATGCAGTGATTTAGCAGTGAATGGTATTCCTGTTTGTCACTGCCGGCTAAGCTGCAGTTTTCCATGACTGGCTAGTGCGTACTTCTCATGATGTGTCTTTTTCAATCTAATCTGAATAACATGTTTTATGGAAAAACCTCCTGAGCCATACACTCCTTCTTTTTAGGTAAAGAAGGAATGGCGCTCTGTATCCACTAAAACCACGGGAGGAAGAAATGTCAGCACGTCGGGCATGTGGGATAAGCGACGCAACACTTCCACCTGGGGTGCCAACGGGATGAAATCCGCTCGCAGTGACCCTGCCTTGGTTCGCCAATTTCCTGCTGCTCCTGTACCTGCACCTTCTATGGTGATCAATTATTGTTATGTCAAATTGTAATGTCACTGAAGTACCTGAACATTTTGTTTTTAGGTAACCAATTCTTCAAACAAATATACCATAAAAACTGCAAGTACTCTAGAGTACCGTACTCTATAAGCATTGTAAATTGCTCTTTTTTTTAGATGGCCAAAGGACAGGTCCAGAGCCAGAACAGCCTCGTGGCTCGAGCAAATAGAAACAGCACCATTTCTATGACCAACAGCACTCTGGTGACCCACAATCAGACGCGCATCATCCAGCCGCCCTCTGCCCAGCTTCGCTCCGAGGGCAGGATGGGCACCATGAAAATATCCAAGACAGAGCAGCATGCAGTGTGAGTTCACCTGTTTTCTTGGCTTTCATTGACATTTTCAGGCAATAAGAAGGGGTTGACATGAGCGACATAAGGCACATAGTATTTTACAGTATTTTACATGTTGACCATTTCGCAGTCGCCGATTCTCACAAGTACGATGCGACAATGCGGTGCGGGAATGCGGAAAATTTGCACGCAGATTTTCCATAAGATGACTATATACTTATTTGCTTTGCCATGTTCGATTTTCATCAGTGAGGCCAAAATGAGTTTCCTAAATAGTGCCCGGGTCCACTCCACACAACAAAAACCTATGCAGTCAAAGAATGTCTAAGGGGCTAACGTTAACTACACAATACATCAACTCATCGGACCCCAAATGTGATGCTGACGCTAGCTGATGTGGCTATCCCCGTTCCGTGAGCAACATATCAGCTACATTGCCATCTTCATTGTATCCCAGCAGCTGGGCGATCTCAAGCCATATATTGTCCTTTATTTGGTTGTTGAGGTAGTAGTGTTTGTCGTACATTATTGGGTGTTGAGAAGGGGACGGCGTTGTTATTTCGAAACACCTATAATCTGAAAAGCGTCCCATTGTACTGAAAAAAGCCCATTTGTCCGACAGTCCGTTACCCAGAAGTCAAACGCCCATTGGTCCAAGGCCCGTTGCTCTGAAAATACACACTCTCCGTGAACAAAGGAACAATATTGGTCAAACATATATTTCCGCAAGTGGAAATCTGCTGAAGTCGAGGTCCGTCCATATACGAAAATCCGTGCTGGTGTGAAACAGCTTTTACGGTCGAGGTCAATTTCTCCATCCAGTTTATGTCATTGACAACTGCAGCCCAGTCCTCCTTCGTTGCAGGGTTTGGTTGCAGCCTTTTCCATGTTCTGTGCTTTCTTGCTAGCAGCCAAGAATATTTAAAAAAAGATAATCCTGAGCCATCTGGGATTTTGAGAGATATTATGTGAGAAAAAAAAACAGCTCATTATCTTTTAAATGCATCGAAAACTATTTCTTAGTATCTAATTTCCAACCATCTCTTTTATTCCTGTGCCTGCCGTGACTGCAGGGGGAGCAACGCGGTGAACATGTCAGACATGACCCTGAAGGGGGCTGTAGAGTTCCTGTCTCACCCTGAAGAGAATTACCAGCAGTGTGGAGCCACCTTCATCCACCACACCACCTTCAAAGAGGAGCGCACCAAACAGGAGGTCAGAGCATTCGCAAACATATACCATACAGACACTCCCTCCAAACATGCACACGTGGAGGTTGTATGTTTTCACATCATATTTGTATGAGGGTTGTCCTGTAGTGGTGATACAATTGGTACAAGGACTCTGTGTTAACCTTTGTGTAACCTGCCTTGAAGGAAAGGGAGGAGAAAGTATTTATTATGCTGCTGGTTCTGTTTGTAACTTCTAGTGTTGGAAAACCACTGCCACGCCTCACATTTTCAACACGTATTCCCTCCACATTTCTGCTCACAGGTTTTCCAACTAGGAGGTATCCCCGGTCTTGTGGCCCTGCTGCGGAGCCCCAACCCTGGGGTGAGCCAGGCTTCTGCCGGGGCTCTGAGGAACCTGGTGTTCAAAGACCAGGACAACAAGCTGGAAGTTCAGCACTGTGAAGGTATCGCTAAGTCCCTGCAGCTTCTAAAGGAGACCGATTCTACTGAGACCCAGAAACAAATCACTGGTAGGACGTTTTTATTGGGACAAAACCTCACAATATTGGGTTGAAGGGGGGCCTAGTGGGATCTTTACTATAAAAGCTTATCCCTGAATATCACATAGACTGAGCAAAGACATGTGCTTTACAACAGAATGCTTTTTTTTTCTCAATTGTTTTTAGTAGAATATAAAGACTGCAAAATAAAGACATAGAATAACATTTTAAAAAGATAATTGGTCTTGTATAAATACCAAGTCTTCGCCTGTCAATTATGCATACAATTCCTGCATTTATTCAGTAGACAAGGAGGACATAAATCAAGTAATAATGATAATAATGTTGGCTTAATACAGACAATATGACATAAGGCTTGGTAAACCACATACATAAAGGCTAGGGAAAACTAAGTGCTGTTATTCCGCCTACTGTATATAAGCAATAACCATTTTGTTCAATATATTTAAAGTCAATTTCTCCATATTATACTTTTCTTTTACGATCACTATCCACTCCAATTTTGTCGGAGGTTCTTTGACCATCCATTTCTTTGTAGAACATTATGTTAAGAAAAAACTCCCACTCAAAGGACAACAACATGATGCATGGATTAAATAATCATTTTGAATGCTTGTAACTTTACTTTTCTTGTCCTACGAAGGCCTGCTATGGAACCTGTCCTCCGCCGATGAGCTGAAGGGAGAACTTATCGCCACAGCTTTGCCCGCCCTGACTGAGAACGTGGTGGTGCCATTCACCTGCTGGTCAGACGACAGCGCCAACAACAACATACACCCTGATGTCTTCTACAGTGCCACAGGGTGCCTGCGGTGAGAACATTGAATTAATCCGTGCCTCTGATGTTTGATTTTTTTATGTTTTATTGGCAGAGATCAGATAGTTTCCAGTAACTTTTATTGTTTAGAGCAACGTTTTGACGTCACAGACATTTTTGTCAAGGCTTTGTAATCTCAATGATTATAGTCAATAAATCAATTCGCCGATAGCCAGATGCCAAACACCTTCAGGCTCCAACTTCTGAAGTTTTATATCATCGTAAACTGAATATTTTGGGATTGAACCGTTGGTTGAACAAAACGAGACATATGAAGATGTCACCTAGGACTCTGGGGAGAATGTAATGGACAATTTTATAGACAAAACAATAAATGGATTAATAAAAAAATTATTTGATATCGAAAGTAATTGTTAGTTGCAGCCCTTGTGAAAACACTGCTTTGTCTTATTTCTTTTTTTTTTTTTCTTATCCAGCGCCTGTTAAAGTGTTTTACATGATATGCATGCGATACACCTGATTTGACGAAAAAAATAATTTGCATCCTTCCTGAGAACAGACAAGTTGGGAGTTATGTTATGTAATGTGTATTAAACAATAGATTTCATTGTGTCTACTTACTACTGGCACTGCTTTTGAAACCTCGTGCCTAATCTCCAAGATCAAGTTTGCTAACAGGGTGTGATGGTGCAAGTTTTCATGTTGAGGCAGTTCTGTTTATTATCATTATATTCTAGACATGTTAGTGTTGGATTGAAATGAATGATTGAAATGTGTGTAGGAACCTGAGCTGCTCCCAACAGAAGGAGAGGAAGGCAATGAGGGAGTGCCGGGGTCTCATTGACTCACTCATGATTTACGTTCAGTCTTGTGTGGCGGAGGACAACCCTGATGACAAGGTAAACTGTCTCATTTCTATCAACAGACATTTTCCCATCCACCACTAGTAAACACAGAACTTAAAATGTAAACGCTCTGCACACAGACTGCATCGGAGTTAGTCGGTCATTTTTACATCCTCTGATCGGCCACTGTCGAGAAAATTTTAAAGTTAGATTTTTCAATATACTGATACGTTAGAAATTATTTTATGTTCTTGACTCTTTAAACTCCCCGACTCCAATCTGCACCACCACTATCATCACTATCAGTAAAACTGATGCTGTCATGTAGAGCTGAAACAATTAATCAATGAATTAAATAGCCAATTGACAGAACTTTTATCAGCAGCTACTTGGATTATTGTTTGTCTTTTTTATTTTTTTATTAGCAAAAAATATTTATTTGATTTATTTATTGATTCCACCTACACCATTGCTGATTTTCTCTGTTTTATATCTTTGTAAACTGACTATCTTTGGGTTTTGGACTGTTGGTCGGACAAAACAAGCTACTAGCTTAAAGAAATTTTTACATTTTTCACTATTTTTAGATATTCTTTAGAACGATTAATCAATTAATCGAGGAAATAATTGTTGGTTGCAGCCATGCTGTCAAAGGCTACAGAGAGCAATTGGCATTAATTGCCATATTAATTTAAATCACTACAGTGCTCATAGAGAGACTTGAAGTTTAACATTGAAAGTTAAAGCTTTGTTATTTTAACAATTGCTTCCCTGGCATTATAATCAAGGCTTATTTGTCTGTTTATCAGGCGACACATTGTTATTCTGGCTCACAGCATTGTTGTCTCTTTCCACATTGTGAATTGTGGAGGTGTGAGCAGGCGAGAACAGCTATGGTTGGATTCATGTCTAGTGACGTATTCTAGTTCATTCATAGTTCCTGTAGAACGTGTCTCGTGTCCCTCACAGAGAGTGTGTTCAGTCCGGAGACTAAAACTATATCCCGGAGCACATGTACACAAACAATACAAGTACACCTACACACTCACAGACACATCGGTAAACACACACATGTATAAGTGTATGCTCAAGCAGGTAAATACCGCAGGTGGAGTCAGCATGTGTATATATTTAGAGGGTGCTCGTATGCCTATACCTGCTCATTTGTGTGTGAAGTTTTGGGTGTGGATGTGTGCTGAACTCTGTCTGTCTCTGTTGACACAGACTAGTCTTAATGAAGTAGTGGAGTACGAAAGGTGTTCTCTGTGTGAGAGGCAGAGCTGAGCTCAGTATAAAGTTATTTTCTTGTAGTAACTGTGGTTATGGATGACGACAGTTGCTGCGCTTTATGCATGTTGATGCTATAATGGTTATATTGTATACAGTATATTCAGGTTTATCTCTAGGTTTTCATCATTTAGTTGACTTTTTGATTAAGATAATTCTACTGTTAATCAAACCACATTAACTTAACCCAACTGAATTTACTGAAACTTGTTTATTTTGGTCAGCAAGTTAATGTTTCTGTTGCGTTTCTAGAAGAATTCATCCGTTTCCTGTTAAATGAACATACAAACTGACACGTGCTTCATGCTGTGTTCACACTAAATGAACATACAAACTGACACATGCTTCATGCTGTGTTCACACTACGAGTGACGCGAGCCATTTTCAATGGAAGCCTGCATGGAAACTGTCGCTGCGGGACGGGCGTGACACACCTCAAATAAAGTTGAGCTGGTCTCAAGTTGTATTTCAACACTCCAATGACGCACTGAGGCGTCAACCAATCAAATGATGTTCTGTTCCATCCAATACAATGTCATTAGCCAGTTCCCTGTGCTATTTAATGACATAACTATGTCAACGTGTGGCAGCCGCCCATTCTCTGGAGCTTGCTGTCATTTACCTTTTCCCTGGTGTTTTTTTGGTTGAGTTGCTGAGTGATTAGAGGGTTATTCAGTTCGCCTGTTGCGCAGGGTGTGGGGACTGGCTCTTAAATGATAGTTGAGAGCAGCTTGGAGCATTCCCCTCTTGGCAAATCAGGGTGTAACGACGCCCTTTCTGTAGGGCTTAAAAGAGGAGGGAAACTGCACACCCAGTGTCATTCTGATCTCTCCTTCACTAAATGCAACATGTGTTATCAGCCAAACCAGAAATCTGGTCTGTTTTAGGCCCTTTTGAGATTCTGTGATCTTTGTGTTTTGTTTATTGAGAGTGTTGACTATCTTAGTTGGGGAAACAAAATAAAAACCAATCAATTGGGTTACCTGCACTAGGACGGTTAGGTGCTATTTGTGCAAGAATCTGGCTTGTCTCACGATAGCCTAACGCCTGCAGGCTGTATTTTGTTATTCTAGACATTTGTTGATTTTCACTAGAAACCCTTTATACCCATTTCTTTTAGTGTATTTTATTTTGGAAACTTTAAAGGAGGGTAAAAGGAAAAGTAAAACCAATATTTCAGTTTCCTTAATTGTTTATTATCGAAGAGGCATTTGTTCATTATTATTATTATTAAGGAGGCATTTTATTTTATATTATTATGTGGATGGAACTGTTTTTCCGTCTCCTGCCTGAACAACTAAAGTCTGGGGAAATCAGTACCGCCACAAACGAGCGCTTGAGCAACACTTGAACGGCAACTCTGCGACAAGTAGCTGGCCACGCTGGCCGTTTTGCTGCTTTTGTCGCTCATCATGTGAGCATAGCATAAGACCTTGATGGATGTGCTTAATCAATGAAATGTGAACCACAAATTAAAAAAAAAAAAAAAGACAGAAACAAATGAATTGAGTTTCCTTTGTGGGCTGGACAAATGGACATTCCAGTATTTATCAACATGGCTGTTTCTCTTATATTTCTGTCCATTGGTCATGATAACATTTCACTCACTGCCTCCATTGTCAAGATCTGGGATACGCAAAGTTCAGATTTTTTTTTTACTTTAATTATTTATTTTCATTTTTTTTAAATGCTTGTCTTTGAGTTTGACTGAGAGTAAACCCAGAGAGTAGTTCCCTTGAGATCAAGATGTAGAACAATTAACCACAAATGGGGTCTTCCTTATCATATAGTATGTGGCACTGAATGAGAAGTGCACGGTAAATTGGCAGAGAGAAACTTGCTAACAAGAATCATATCATAATGCATTTGCTACAATTTTCTTCAAACACACTGAGTCTGAAAGTAGATCTGCTTTGCTCTGAAGCGCAGTAACCATGTAGTTAATAACCTCTCCTCTCCTCTAGTCTGTGGAGAACTGTGCATGCATCCTCCATAACTTGACCTACCAACTGGAGGAAGAGTCCCCTGAGAGCTTCGGCAAGTTCATACCTCCGCCAGAGGCCCAAACTGGGAGTAAGAAAAGCCCCACCGTTGGATGCTTCAGCCCCAGGAGCAGCAAGGCTCAAAATGAGGTGGGCATCCACCACACCTCCACCTCATGTTTGTTGGCTAAATCATGACGGGCCTTTTAATCCATACAGACTTCCCCTTCTGATCTCTTTCTCGTCCTTTCTATCTCAGTTTTCATTTGACGCGGTTCGGGGAATGCTGGATGATGGAACCCCATCGGGCGCGAAGTGGTTGTGCCATCCCAAAGCTATGCAGACCTACCTTTCTCTGCTGGGCTCGTCCCAGAAAGACGCCACCCTGGAAGCCTGCTGTGGTGCCCTGCAGAACCTCACTGCCAAAACGGGAAAGGTGAGTACAAAGAAGAGAATTATTAGGCTTACCATTTGTGTGTGGTGGTAACGGGCATTCAGGATTACCTCAGATTGACTTAAGAAAGGGGAAAAGCAACTAAGACGGAGAAGTGGTGGGAATAATGACACAACAGCACAACTCACAATAAGAATTGACTGGTTTTGTAGAGAAAGGTTGGAGTTGTGTCTCCGTGGATTCGGAGGGTTTTAGAGAAAGAAAGAAAAACTTAGAAGAAGGGAAAGTGAGATGAAATTTCAAATAATTACAAAATCAGCTGCATTTGTCTGGATTTGTTTGTTTATCACAATGCAAATATGGACTGCTCAAGTGAAGTGGGAGAAACAGCTAATGTGTTTTTCTGTATTGCGTTTGCTTCCCTTCCAGGCGTCCAATATCATGAGTCAGATTCTGGTTCAAAAGCTGGGAGCTATGATGCACATACCCGCTCTTTTAAAGTCTCCTAACCGGGGCCTGCAGAAGACCGCCATGTCCCTGCTGGGTAACATGTCTCGGACCCACAGTTTGCAGAGCTCCATGGGTAAGGAAGAGCATGAAATATTTACGTTTCACAGGCAGCACATGCATGAACGCAGTGTTAGTCCACATAAAACTGCTTTACTATGTTTCCTTTGTGTTTCTCTTTAGCAAAGCAGATTCTGCCAGAGCTCGCCGGCCTCGTCACCTCTGGCCCCAAAGAGATGGGAAACTCTGACGAAACTATAGCAACAGCCTGCAACACAGTACGGAGTCTGATGTTGGCAGACACTGATGTCAGCAAGAAGGTCATCAATAATGAGCTGGTGTCATCGGTGGCTGACCTTAGCGAGAACGGGTGAGTTTTTAATGTATTCATCCCTGTGTGGGAGATTCAGCTTCCATAGCTGTGACAAACTTAAATGCATTTGTTTGTGTGTAAAGCACTCTGAACTGCCTCTGTGTTTGAAAGGTGCTACACACCGTAACCTAAATTTAAAAAAACAAATGCAGAGGATACGTTTCTTTTCGATTATTTTGAACAGGCAGTGGTGCAGTTGTCAAAGACTGACAAAATCCTCATGCTGGGGACTGAGGTAGCATTTTGTCCACTGGCAACTTTGGTAAACTATTTTCATTATAGAAATAAGAATCATTTCAAACACTTCTGTATTACACTGTACAAACACTTTCCCAAAAGGCACCAGGTCACAATATGCTATAAACCTGAAAAGCATTTCTTATGCTATGAAATTAAAACTACAAAATAGATTGAATGATAAAAAATAAAGGCAACGCATAGTTTTGATCTATAAAATGTCAGAAAATCTTTCCCAAAGCTCAAGATGACGTCCTCAAATGTCTTGTTTTGTCCACAACTCCAAGATATTCAGTTTACCGTCATAGAGGAGTAAAGAAACCAGAAAAAGTTTGCATTTAAAAAGCTGGAATCAAAGAATTTTGATTATTTATTCAAAAAACACTCAAACCCATTAATCGATTATCAAAAAAGTTGGTGAATACTTTAATAGTTTGCAACTAATCGATTAATCGTCGAAGCCCGACTTGGCTATATATGAACATTCACCCAAACATTTACGTATTACACTGTATTAAAACATCAACAGCAACACCTCTTCCAGAGAAAATCTTTCTGTTACTCTGCCAACAGTTTCCGAAAGAAATCCTGATGAACACCACTGTCAGCATGTTCTGTAATTATGTAATGTGTAATATATGGCACAGGAAATATTTGCTGGCATTCTTCCTCTTCTACAGTTAGTGTACATGTCAAGCAGCTACCTACCGTCATGCTGTTGCTATTGCAGCTTATTGACACAAGGTTATTTTAACAGACAAACCGCCACTCTGCTGTCAAAGTATCTCAACTTCTAATCGTGCAAATGGTATGTTCAGTGCTTAGGGGCCTAATCAGACAGAGCGGGTTTTGCAGGTGGAAAACGTACCAAACTGCCTTTTTGTTGCCCGATCAGACAGAGTGGTTTTTTTTTGCAGTTTACTGCGTCGTTTTTTATTATTATTATTTAGCACCGAATGAGTGCTAACGTTACCTTAATACAATACTACACTTTAAATGAATGACAAGAACTTACATTCAATCTCAAATACCACACTAATTTGCCTCCGTCTGTTTTGTGTTCAGATCATAGTAACTACGGTTGGTAAAGTCATAAAGCTCTCAGTATCCAGCAAAAGTCACCACGATGAGAAAAACGGCAGTGACATTGGGCGCTTTACTGGTCTGAGTTGAATTTTTTCTACTCGAGGCGTTCAGGGTGCTCCTGTAAAAACGCAAGGCGTATAGAGCGGATAAACGCGAGGCTCTTAGCAACGCAAAAGCAGTGCACAAAACGCTTCACTGTCATTGAAAACAGTTACAAAAAGCCACCCCAGGCTGCTAAAATGCGTTGTGTGTGTGATCAGGACCTAAATTGATTCTTTTCCTCTCAATTCTTGTGTGTGTTTTGCCTTATTTTTTGTGCTCTTCCTTAATGACCTCCGCCCTACTTTCTCTGCCCTCCTGTCCTAGGTCTTTCCCTAAAGGCAGCAAAGCAGCTTCCCTGCTGCTCTACAGCTTATGGAACGAGAAGAATTTCCAAGGTGTTTTTAAAAAGGTAAATCAAAAAGTAATGTATGACTGACTGTGTGTTTAATTCTCTAAAGCAGACAGTTCGTGAACCTATTGTATACGTGCATCAGCTTAAAGTTTTGGCGCATGCACGCGAGCAGAGGGAGGGCTCAGATGAAACTTGGGTGTTTATTATTACTCCTCTGGCGTGCACAATCACTTTCCCTTCCCTCCTGCCACACCCAGAGGTTCAGTGAATACAGAAACAGTCACACTGGAATCCAGGCAGACTGGTTTTCAGTGCGCACTATTATGGGAGGAGTAACACATGGAGGAGAGATGAAGAAGAGGTCAAGACAGTAAGAGTCATGGGCGGACGGAATACATGAAAGATTGAAAGATATATTGTGTATGAGTATGAGCAAGTGTGCTTTCATGTAGGATCTGAACAGTAGCAACACTTACCATAAATCAAGAAATAAGAGTGGCAGCTGAAAAGGTGAGGGAAAACACTCCTGTTTTCACACTGCCATGATTCGCCAGAGGCTCCTCCAAGTTGCTGACACAGTACAGTTCCTAATTAGAGCAAGGGTGTGTTGCATGTGTGTGTGTGTGTGTGTGTGTGTGTGTGTGTGTGTGTGTGTGTGAGATGGCATCTGTTCGACACCCTCAACTGATTTTAAAACATTTTGATCCACAGCTGGGACTGGGCAAATCACTTTTTGTCAATGAGAACACCACAGCAGCGCACAGGTCGACTCAAGTCATCGAGTGATGGACGAGTGGAGCGGCACCACGGAGCCTGAGAGGTACAATTTGCTTCTGAATAGCTTGTATATATTGAGAGTTAAAGGCTCAGTGAAAATGAGCAGAATTTGTGACATGAGGATTAAAACTTGTTCTCTGTGTTTCTCTCTCTTCCTGCACGTACTCATGTGTGTGCTTGCAGATGGAAACCAGCGTGTTCAGACAGTGCTGTGGCCACACCCTTGCAACAGGGAGAGTAAAATTACGTTCTTCACATAACCTTGTTGAAAGAGCCCATCAATTAGGAGTCGATCATACATTGTACAAAAGAGAGCTTTTCATTTTGTGCGTAATCCTACAGCGTTGTATGTATTTAAATTGGATATGTTTCTGTCTGTGTATATAAAGGGGTGAGTGTGTGTTATTGGTAGGTGAAGTGTGCATATGCTGAAACCCAGTTCTACCGGCCTGAGAGCTGCAACACACCAGACAATGTTATCTGCAGTGAAAGTTACTTAAGGCATTGTTGTCAAATGTGTCTGTAGTTGGCTAAAAGATAACATATCCATTGTGGCCTTGAGGACTGAACAGCCAAAACTGAAAGTAATAAGAAAAGTATATGAAAAGCTAAAAAAAAAAAAAAAAAAGACTTTATGTAAGACTAAGTGTCGCTACCGGATGAATTTTTGTACGTCCAGTAAGAATTTTTTTGTTATTTTGTTCTGTTTCATTCTATGATTCAGAATTTTGTTTTATAAAAAATGAACAGAAACTGCTTTCTAGTGCCTAAATAGTTAAACAAATTGTTCAACATTTTGGGAGATGTGCTTGTTTGCTTTCTTGCCGAGAGTTGATAAGAAGAGCTTAGACTGGAAACGGCTAGCCTGGCTCTTTCCAAATGTAAAAAAATCCCCTTACCTGCACCTCCGAAGCTCAATAATAGCTCTTTACAAAAAAGTGTTAAAGTGTTAAAACAACACTGTGGTTTTAGATTCACAATCAGTTTTATCTGCTAAGTACGGACATACATGGAATTTGACTCCAGTTTTATGCATCTCTCTCAATGTAGTTACACAGAAATGGAAATAACAGCTAGGGACAAAGACAAAAAAGCTGGACAAATAAAGGTAAAGAATAAGTACAAAAGTATGTGAAAAAAAACAATATAATAAGAAATAAACTAAAATGCAAGTCAAGTGTTCTGTAAATTGTAAACAATACAAATAGTGCAAAGAAATAAATACTGAATGATTTACATGGACTGGATGATTAGAGTCGTAGAGTATGTACATGTAAAGATGTATACTGTATGTACAGTGAGTAGGTGACAGATGATGTATACTTTTTTTTTTTTTAAAGTGCATTAAAGACTAATATTATAATCTATAAAAGCAGCAGTGGATATTTGGTGTTGGAGGGTTATTGACAGTGTATGACTGATTAAAGTGTTTATCAGAATGACGGCCTGTGGGAAGAAACTGTCCTTGTGTCTGGTTGGTTTTTGCAGGGTTTATAGGCCCTGTAAAACTACAATGTGTCATTTTTACACTTTGGTTTTTGTGTGGATTATACAAACAAGATGTTAAGAAGTGGAAATGTGTTAGCTTTGGACAGCTGTTTCCCTCAGTCTTCGTGCTAAACTAGACTAACCAGCTGCTGGCAGTAGCTTCATGTTTATCAAACACATATGAGAGCGACATAAATCGTGTCATCTAACTGTCGACGAGAAAGTAAACAAAATATCAAACTATTCCTTTACAGTGCAGTACTAAAAGTTATTTTCTGTTGCTTTGTCATAAACTTGCCTATTGAAATTTACAAATTGTATGCTGTATTTTTTTGTGTTTGTTTTTTTTCATTATTGTTTGTTTTCTTGCATAAACTGAGGAATTGGAGACAGAGAAGTATTGGAATATAGCACACAACAACATTTAACACCACCTGTGCCCATTCACTTTGACTAACTATGTATAGAAATTCGGAGCGATATAAACAGTCGGGGTTCCGCTTCTGGCTGCACACTGAGAGTTATGATGTAATTCAACCGAAGTCGCTAAGGAGATAATGAAGGGACTGCGCCCTCTAACATATGTCTAATGAATTATGATCAGTGTGCAACACCTCAGACGAGAGGAGCTGCACATTCAAGAATATGCTCACACGTTTTCTTCATTTAAAACTTTTATATGTAGTTTTGCTACTTTACCTATACAGTTTTAAGGGCTCATTACAGAGTATCTGCTCTCATCACCAAACTACAGATTTATTTACTGAAAACTGGTTTTAAATCCTCGTCAAACAAAAACACATCTTGAAGACACATCATTACAAATCACTAAAGCAAAGAGATTGTTGGGGATTCCCCACGCCAGAACAACTGAGACATACAGTATACAGTCATACTGTACATACAGTCCTGCTGAGGTTTCATTTGCCTCGGGGAAGGTTGATGTCAGTATTGCTCAGAATGTATTTTTGGAGAAATGTGTGTGGCTTATAATAATCCATGTCACTCAGTCTGTACAGAGAATAAATAACAAATATGAAGACAATATTGTAAGTGGTGGTCTTTTCTTCAACAGACAACTTTTAAAAGTTCATACTGTGTGTGTGTATATATACAGAGCCATGTTGGAAGATTCTCTGTTCATCATTTCTTGTACATCTCTTGAACTAATTAAGCTGCAAGTGTTCATTCCAGCAGGTTTTTGTGGTATGTGTGTGCATGCCGTTCTCTGGCGAAGAAAACAACTCTTGACAACAAAATGAGGAGCCTTTCAGCACCGTTTTTTTTAAATTGGGTGTGAGGGTCTGACTGAAGCAGGTTTGGTGACATTTTTTTTTCACGCGCTGAACATTAATGTAAAAAAATACATTCACTGTTCATTCTAATATTCGCGATATATAGAAAATGATGTATTGTGTTCTGCATGATTTAGATTTGGATAGCTTTTTCCCCCATTCATTTTCACTAAACTTGACTACTCCATCAAGATTAGTTCTTCAGTGATAGAATAAATCACTGTCAACTGTTGTGCCTGTGCCCTTTAACTTTGCTGTCGTGAAAGAAAACCGCAGAGGCAGTTTGCTGGCTCACTTATCACCGTCTCCACGGTCCGCTGCAGAATCATAAACCACAATGCAAGATCAAAGAAATCCTCAGTGCCTTGTTCTTTTTTCAAAGAGGTAGCTAATATTCTGTGTATAGTTTGATATATATTATTGTAGGATATATTAGATTAGCAACTTGTGAGTGAACCTGAGTTGTGGAAAATGAGCATCATAACTCCACACGTAGACCACAGCAAGTAGGTTGTTAACCGAGATGTGTTTATTAATATCTGACCACAAATACATAAATCATACTACCTATGAATGGTACGCTGGTTTCATAACAAGTAACGTTTCCTGCATATTTGGTGCCACACCAGTGACTAAGCTGGTATTTTGGCAACTCGGTGTCTGATCAAAACCAAGATTTTTTTTTATTCACTTTGAAGAGAAGTTGGAAAGCAGTTGAAGGATTTTCCCACCTGTATTACAGTTAATGGAAATGATTCATTCTCTTTCAGCTTTGTGTGTGTGTGTGTGTGTGTGTGTGTGTATTTATATGTGTGTTGGGTGGAGGTCTGGGCGTTAGCCCGAGGAGCATCATGTCTTAGTCATGTCAGAGCCTGTCTCTGAGTAGGAAGATGTGTCTTCCCGTCTTTGCTTCAGGCTCTCTGCATTCATGTCATTCTCACTCATACACCAACGTTCAATAGTCTGAAAGAGCAAGAAGTTTAATTGATTGAACTAAGATTGTTTTATTTATACCCTTCAAAACAGAGAATCAAATTTAATGGATGGCAATAAAACAACAGAGTGACATGGCGCTGGATAACTGGATATAATTGGTACTGTAGGTGATGGCACTGGGGAAACAGGTGGGACTGGGGTGTGGTAGATAAGCTATAGGGCTTGGTTTGAGGTGGTGGCTGCAAGACGGAGCCGATGGTTACGCTGCTCACTTGGCATGTCTGCGATTATTTCCTCAGGCCTCTTTTGCTCCTCTTGGATCTGTTGAAAACAAGGAAGGGTCATATGAAGCAAAAGACGACATGTCTGTCTGTTTGTCCACAAAAAGCATTGAGAATGAACATTTCCAGGAGCTAACATTGTGAGGTTGCAGACTCTACCATCTGTTCCAAAAATAACAAGACAATCAGCACACTGTGTGACTTTCAGGTGCTCCTTCAGTGCATGTGACAGGTGTGACAGCTGACCTGCCTGCCACACCCAGCCATACAGCCAGCTCACCCAGTTTGAGTGAGTAACAGAGCCTCAGGGGGCTCTGGAGCTTGTGAAGGCGAAAATGAGAGCTGGGCTGTGCATGCTGTGATAAGTGGGTCAAATTATAGCTTAAATTTGACAACTTAACTGCACTTTGAAAGAAGTTCTTCAGGTTTTGGAACCATGTCTGTGAGCAGACGTCCGTGAGCGTGGTGTTGTATCTGTGAAAAGTGTGTGTGGCATTAGAGAGAGAGAAAAATGAGATTCATTCTTACGTTTTCTGATGGTCACTGACGCGGTTCCTCAGCACATTAATCTGGAACAAAGAAAATGTGCAAATGTGACTCGAATGAGGTCTATTATATCCTGTGCCTACCTCAACAATATGTAGCATACTGTAGCACACACCTCATATTTCTGTGTGGTCAGCTGGTACTGCAGTTCAAACTTCTCTGCCTCCAGCTCTTGCATCCAGTCCCACAGCTCTTTAGCTTTATCCCTGTGAGGCACAGATACAGAAAAATGGGACAATAAGGTTGTTGTATTTTCATTGTTTCACGTGTATCCGAAATAATGTCCCTCCTTTTTTATTTTTCTTGCAGTAAAAATGACACAATATGTCTCCACCTACTTGAGTCTGTCCTGGCTCATGTTCTCGACATCCAGATATTTGCGTCTGTCGTTCAGGATCTTCTTCTTCTTCTCTCTCTCAGTCTGCCTCTTACCACTCCGTTTTTCCGTCTGTGGGGAAGGTGAAATATAAAATGTGGCTCGACATCCTTATCATCTTAAAGGTCTTATTGATAACATTTTTATGTAGACAAAAATTTAAAAAAAATAGTTATTCAGCCACTGAGCTTTTAGAAAGGTGCTGAATAAAAGTATGGCTTTTCCTAAAAAAAAATTATGACTGTGAATTAATCATTTAAAAAAATTTGGCGGGTCCAAAATGAATGTTTTGTTTATCTCTGTGGAAGATATCTGACGTTTGATTCCCACTTCTAACAAGGCTTGTGAGCTAATAGTAAAACAACGTTGGTATCACATGATGTCTCTGTGTCGTCAGCGATCAAGTTGCCAGTTAATGTGCAAAAAACTGTCGTGAGTTTGACGTTAAGTGCCTGGCAACCACTTGTTGTGAAGTGAATGAAATGGAACGGGGGAGGGAGAATGCGACATCTAGTGGCTGAATGTTAACAATGTTATCAATAGCACCTTTAACGACTTCAACCTCCCACTATGAACCGCCACCTGCTCACCAACTTCTGCATGTATCCTCCGAAGTGGAGGCTGGTGAGGGTTTTCTTCTTCTTGGCGTCGTCGTCTGCTCTCTTCTTGGCCTCCTCCTCCTCCTTACGAGTTCTCTCATCCTACAGAAACATGGATCCAGAGAGAAAGAAGGCCAGGGGTGAAATGTGAGGAGGTGGCTCATTCAGTATGCAGGAAGTATAGATTACATTACGGCAGCTTGAACACGACTATACCTCAAGACGCTTCTGTCGCTCTTTCTCTCTCTCACTGCGGATTCTGTGCTGCTCTGCTCGCTCAGAACGGCGCTTCTCCTGCACGAAAGGTCATCATCTTAGCAGATCTTAAAGCAGATCTTTAACCTTATGTGTCTGTGTGAATGTTTAATGATTTGCTATAGTGCAAGGCTCTCACAATCCTGTCTTTGAGATTAATGATATCATCTTCTTCCTTCTTTCTGCTCTCAAAGTGAACCTCGATCAAAGTCTGAAGCTCCATCAGGTCCTTCTCCATCCTTTTACGATGGATATCCTGCAGGAACAGGGCTTCAGTGCTTCTTGGACTTTATGTTTCATTGTTTTTACACAATCAGGTAGAAACCTATGCACAGTGTGTAGTGCAAGTCTGTCACTCACATCAAAATCCACCTTCTCTCCATCTGGGATCTTAGGAGGGATTAGGTTTGGCATCATAAATGGCCTGGAGATTAAAAAAAGAAAAAAAGAACTGAGAGGACAACACAGACAGTTATAGGGTGAAGTAAGGACGAAATGTGGAGAAAAATAAAAACATAAACATATCATTTAGTCACTGTGGATGTCAAGTGAGGATACAATTAAATCAGCAAGTTCAACATGCCAATCAAATTTACTTTATGCATGTCTGTGCATGTCACGAATGCTTCAATATTTTGTTGTACTATTTGCATTGGAATATACTTCCTTTTTTTTTTATTCCACAGTGTTAGGCCAAGGTCATAAACTTTAAATGTAGACGGAGACATTTTGCAAATCAGAAGTCTTACATTTTATATTTCAAGTTAATTAAGTAATTCATATTCTGCTGCATTCTTCACTGTATTTAATGGCATTTCTAAAACACTGATGATTAGTAGGCTCAGCTAGCATATTGATCATACACACTAATATGTAAGGTTGGGGATGGGCTTTAGAGCAAGGGTGAGGTTAAACTGATTAAAAACAGGAGATATATTCACATTTTTAATTGTAAAATTCTCTTAAAGATTTTTCAACTGGTAGTACTTGTTTATTTTAATTTTAATTTTCTCTTACTGTGTTTATTGTGACTGTTTTCCACCAAAATACCAAGGCAAATTCCTTGTAGTGTATAAATCTACAAGGAATAATAATATAATAATCAGCAATAAACCTGATTCTGATTAAGTGTGAGGTTAGATTTAGATTGAGGTTATTTTTAAATCGATGGGACATTCTGAGGCTCAATAATGTAAAAAATATATATATATATATTTATAGTGCAACGTTAAAAAAGTTTTTTTTTTAAATGTATTTGATCTCTTTTATCCCTATTATTCTTTGTCTTGCATCTATTTGGTAGGCCTAAATATTCATGCTCTAAGTTTTGGAACTACCACAATGTTTCCCATAATGCTTTGGGGGATGTAAACAGGAAGAATGCTATGGATTGGAAGTTGTGGGGTAACTTTAGCTACAACTTTTGAGCTCTGTTTTTCAGCCTTCATTTATTTACATTTTGGCAAATTAGCACCATTAAAAGTGTGACACATTAGCAGTTCTTGTTTGCAGTGTACCCATGGATGTGCAGACAACTATCACTGGATTACTTTGATGCTGAAGAAACGTTGTTTTTGGATTAGGCAAATGAGGAGCCTCTTTTTTCTGCGATTTCTAAGCATCTTTATGGATGGGTGGACATTGGACATACTGATATCATCAGGACATGTAAGTCTCACTGAATCTAAAAAATACGTGTTTCATGTTTGTGTGTTCATATTTCACTGAGATATGACAAAAAGGAGTATTTTTGGTTTGATTTTTGGTACAAATTGTGTCGATCAAAAGTTGTTTAAAGTACCTTAAAGGTCCCATATCATGCTCATTTTCAGGTTCATGCTTGTATTTTGTGTTTCTACTAGAACATGTTTACATAATGTAATGTTAAAAAGAAAACTGTATTTTCCTCATACTGTCAGCCTGAACATGCCTGTATTTACCCTCTGTCCTAAATGCTCCGTTTTAGCGCCTTTCGACGGAATTGCGACGAAATTGCAACAGAATTGAGTTGCGAGGCAACAGTTTGGGTCCATGTGTACTTCCTGTCAGCTGATGACATTCACATACACTGCAACCAGGAAATAAACTGGGACACATTTTGAATGTTTACGTTTAATTCTGTGTAAAGGGTCTAAATATTGTATATTTGTGACATCACAAATGGACAGAAGTCCTGACAGCTTGTTTCAAATGCAGAGTTTCTGAATACGGGCTGTGTGTATTTCCCTGTGGATTGAGTGTTTTGATACTTTCACAGTATTTATATAGGACTTAAGCCTGCTTTATACTATAAAAACATGAAAATCACTTTTTTATGATATGGGACCTTTAATAACTATTGTGAGGCTGTGACACATGTTGTACCTCGTTTGTTTAATCCACACAAAAGGCAATATGTAAAAACAAAAATGTATTTCTTGTCCAAAGGCAGTATATTTGTACAGATTAAACAAACAATATGTAAAATGTTGATTGGTGAGGGTTTAGGGGACCTTATAGAAGGATTTTGTTACCTTTGGAGAGAGCCAGGCAATAGCTGTTTCCCCCTGCTTCCATTCTTTGTGCTAAACTAAGCTCACCGGCTGCTGGCAGTATGATAAATGACCATACAGATATGAGAGTGGTATCCATCTTCTCATCTAATTCTTTGCAAGAAAGCTAATAAGTGTATTTCCCACAATGTCAAGCTATAACTTTAATCCAAAAGCTTTGCTTATAGGAAGTAGAATTAGCCCAACAATAAGTATTTGGTTTCCATAACAGTGTTGTGTGTTTGTGTACATCAGTGAGTGTTACTCACTTGAATTTGGGTTTGGCCTCCTCCTCTGTTTAGAAAAAAAATAAGAAATGAAAGAGAACACACCAAATGAGCTAGTCCAGACCACACAATCTCCCACCAAGAGAACACCAAAACATTACATAAGCCTACCAGGAAACTCCAGCAAATTATAACAAAGGAGCCTGTGTATGTGCTTGCACCAGCATGAGAAACTTGGCTAAGCAGAGAGTTCATCTGAGGCTAACTCGGGTATGATTCAGGTTAAGAAGGACGTCCAAGAAAAACAGATCACAATTAGAAAGGCGTGCCAACATTAATTTTGATGTAATTTAGATAAACGGTGTTACCTTCTCCCTCCTCCGCCTCCTCTTCTCCATCTGAAACCAAAATAAGATAGTTGAGAGGCTTGTGTGAGTTTGTGAGTCTGCGTGTCAAATGAGTGGGGGACTGCAAATAGTTGAGTTTTAGGAGTGCTGACAGACACAATTATATGGTGGAGAACATGAAAAGAAGAGAAAAACTAGTTCAAAAAAAAGTAGGCCACTGAGAAAGTCGAGTACTGTTTGTTTATCTGTGATGGTGGGATGTGGGTGCTTCAGAAGTAAAGTGTTTCATGAGTCACACATCATAAATAACATTCTGTCAGAGAGGATATCGAGATAATAGTGAGGTCAAAGAAGGTATGGCATCTGTAACCTCTCAAAGACACTCAACCAAAGATTTGAAGCAACGGCCACAAATTTAGCAGGGTGAAAGGATAGTTTTGCAGGTATTTGGTCATAAACCAAAGTATTGCGAAAAAATTGAAATGTTGAACTGTGGTGGCGCTGAATATAAAGTCAGGGGATCACTAAATTCATTAGGATGAACCGTTTGGGAACCATGAGGGTCTGTTCAAAAATTTGTGCCGGTCTTGCCAGTAGATGTTGAGATATTTCACTGGATGAGTGAAAAGCATAGACTGTACAGTATATAAGAAGTGGACGTAGTCACAGAGACAGCGCCAAGCCTTCAGGAAGAGCACCGGGCTTTGAAGCAAATTTTACATAGTGGCAAAACGGTGGAATTACAACTACCGTGTCCGTCACGTGATGCCATTGGGCCCAATAAGAAATTTTTCCATAGACCTACAATGGGAAACTTTTTTTTTTTTTTGGTAAATCAACTTCCTAGTACGAACACTTATTTAAATCATTAGGTCTCAAAAGTTGTAAAATGCACTAATATCTGAATCCAAAGTTATTATTCCCTTCCTCCGTTCATGTGAATGAGCCCCAGACCGAGGCTGGACCGAGGGCTCGGGGGCGGGGTTAAGGGAAATGGTGTGCCTGCTCTATGGGCCCAATGGATGCAGAAGATCGCTGTATGATCTGGGTAATTTTATACTTGGAAGTTGAGCTTTTTTTTGCCTCATGCTGTTTTGAACCTCGAGGGAGTTTTTTTTGCAACGAGAAGTGACACGAGAGGGTGGAGCTAAGTACAACGAACGCTGAATAAGACATTTTTAGGCGAACAAAAGGTTGTAATTAAATTTAATGAACTGGAAACACACTGTGAAACGGTTAAAGTTGTAAGACGAAAACGCAGACAGCTCCCAGACCATTCAACGCCGTGGTAGCGACCTGTCAATCACAAGGTATCCACACCCTAAAGCATACCCTGCTTTATGGTCTATTGACTCTAAATGGGACCATAATTTACTAAATGAACATCATGCTGTATTGAAGAAGACTTGAAACTAATGATTGAGACCATAAAAACTCATGTTTACAATGTTTACTGAGGTAATAAATCAAGTGAGAAGTAGGGCCATTTTCTCATAGACTTCTATACAATCAGACTTCTTTTGCAACCAGAGGAGTCGCCCCCTGCTGGCTATTAGAAAGAATGCAAGTTTAAGGCACTTCTGCATTGGCATTTTCAGACCCCGGAGGTTGACCACTGGTGTAAACTTTGACCTTCTGGTGGGGCTAGTAGGATTCATCGTCTGGGCACCATAAGACATACAGTATTTCAGTCTGGACTAAAGTAATGGACTGACAACGCCATCCCTAGCATGGCTGATAAAATCTCCTCTGATGATAAACTGATCAGGCAGGAGAAATGCTGCGTACACAAACTATTTTGGCTTGTCGAAAAGTCCCTTTCTCCTGCCCTGTGTGTCACACATCAGGTGACAGCCCACAGGTGCCTCATAGGGCGTTTGCTGATTTGAAAGCATAGATGGGACAGAAAGATGACTTTGAATCTGACTAACGTCCCTCCCGTTTCGTATGTCTGTCAACAAGAGAGAATAACGCCTGAACATTGCTGATTTAAGTATAACAGACAATACCTAATTCTGACTAATAAAGAAGAGCTTTAGGGCTGGGAGGGCGGGGAGGCCTGAGGATTACTGTCACCCAGTGGCTATGTGTGGTGTGACTAAGTGAGAGAGAGAGAGGAGGAAACATGAAGAATTGACTTATTAAGTCGCTGCAGACTGTCACATACCAAAGTGAAGTGTGACCGAGATAGCAGATCACTCCAACGTCTGTTTGAGTTGTGGTTACGGACAGAACAAATGAATCATAACTGCTTTGTTGTCAACACTTAACCATCACTAGATGTTATCTTGTAGGGTAACCAATGACACTGAGGCAACACTAACGTCATTTCTGCACTCAAAACAACAGCGTTTTTCCCTCCAACCCCTCACCTTGTTCTTCGTTGGCCTCCTCCTCTGCAGCCGGTTCGTCCTCTCCCTGCACGGCCTCTGGCAGAGAAGAAAGTCGTACAGCAAATAGTACCATGTCAGTTAGAAATCTTGACACTCACAGGGTGTGATATTGACTAACTGCTTTATTGGAAACCATCCCTCTCCCTCGACAATGACCTGTCATTTTTCATAAGTTTGTGGTGAAAGGTGTTAAATGAGAGCACAGCTGTTAAACATAATTATATGGCTTTTTACTCTCTTTTCCCTCATTCCTGCTGTTGCAGGAGCTTGATCACATTCTTTGGAGTTGTGTCCACATTATGTTAGCTTGGTTGGATTGACCCCTACTGTGTTCCAGAGTAGAAAGCCTTGCAGAGAGATAACAAAAGATCAGGTCACAATGAGCTACCCACCTCTGGTATTTAGAGCAGACTGCACTCAAGAGCTGGTGAAGTGGTGTGTGTCGGTGTGTGTAGGTTTGTGCTTGTGTGTGTATTTTGGGTGAGATAGACGTGATGACAGAGTACCGTATTAACTCTGACATGAGATCAATCAAATCATGTGATATTAAGGAACGCATGTCAACCACAAAATTGCATCCACAAGTTCACGAGCAGTTTGCTAAGTATTTGGGAACTTAAGCAAAGAGAGAGAGCAAAGTGGCAAAGTCCCAAATGTCTGATTTCATCAGGTGACACTTGCGGAAATATCTCCATTACTGACAACAAAGAGAGACCGACTTTGTGGACTCAGACAATGTTTTGTTTGAGCTTTTGGCAGTTTACACTGCTAATCCGGAAAGGCTGGATCAGGGACAGTGATAAACTACGGAGGACAAATCATGACAGTGATTTATCATTCATAAATAGATACTGAAATACTGAAATAAATAAATAAATAAATATGCAATTAATAGATAAAATAATAGATGTATAAATAAATAATGCAACAAATACAGAAATATATAATTAAATAAATACATTTATAAATACATTCATTTTGGTAATTACTTGTGGCTTGAATGGCTTAAACTTTTTTAATTTATTTCTTAATATCTGTACATTTACATGTATTTTTTATTTTTATTTCTACATTTATTATTTCTGTTTGTGTATGTTAATGAGGTAGGTGGTGCTAACCTCACACTAAAGCAGGATTGGTCACAAGAGTGTGATCGATTGGGTCGCATAACTTCTGCGCGGGTTTGCCAAGCTGACCAGTCCTGCTTTAGAGTGAAGTTAGTACCACCTGCCTTGTTAAAGTACGGACGCAGAAATACATTAAGAAATGTAGGAATCCATATATTTCGTTATTTATGAATTACTTTGGTATTTCAGCATTTATTTATATTTTATTTATTGATGAATAAGTCATTTTTCATACTGTATACTACATGCCCGTCTCCTTGCTTGCCAAATGTTAAATTAATATTTTCAACTCAAGTATTATTTCTCAATAATACTTTTATAATAAAACATTTTATTTAATATTTCAAATTACATTTTGTGTCATAATGTTTAAGCCCAGATACTGTGCATGTACATCACACTACATGTATGTTTCTGATTGAGAGGTCAAGTTGTTACAGAGAAAAACTTGGTTCAGACACCGTGTCCACAAAAACAGCCGACATTTACCGACTATGGAGTATCTTTTTAAAAAAGAGGCTTCCAGCTCAAAGCACAAGCAATACCTTCCTCTGTCTGCTCCTCCTCCTCCTGCTCCTCCACCTCCACCTCCTCCTCCTCCTCCTCCTCTACCCCCTGCTCCCCTGCTGAGCAAAAGCACAGAGCTGTTTAGTGAAGCCAGTCAGCCAGCAAAGCAGCCAGCAACATGCAAACAGAAAGAAAGAAAGAAAGAAACTGTAGGGGTGTCACGATATACTGGTATTGACGATAACCGTGATATGTTAAAAAAAAAGTATTGATGTCATGTTAATAATACACATATGATAATATAAATAATCCAGCGCCTCTTAAATCATTTTATATATATACAGTTATGTTTCAGACTCTCTCTCCACCTCCTTACACTGTGTATTTGAGTGTAATTCATTTGCCAAAAAAGAGACAAAATTAATTTGACTGATAGCATTAATCATAGTGAAAATCTGATAACGTGACAGCCCTATAAAAAAGAAGGCGTTCAAAGCGTGAAGAAATCAAGCATGAATGAATCTGATGTAATCATTCATGAATGTCAGTCACAGCCGGTGGTGGAATGTAAATAAATGCTTTTACTCAAGTACTGTACTTAAGTACAAATTTTATATACTTTTACTTTTGAGTATTTTGTTTTCATGCCACGTTTTACTTTTACTTTACTTTTTACTCTATTTCAATTATGTGTTACTTTTGTTACTAGTTACTATTTTGATAATTAACTATTTTGTTTAAGTAATTTTTGATGCAACAATGCTTCCCAAATGTGAGGATCTGCTGCTTATTGTTCTTTATTTTAATGATTTTAATTCATTATTGATTATTTTAAATGTTTGGACTACCGGTTGCAGGAAACAAACATTTTGAAAGTGTCAATTTGGGCTCTGGGTAATTGCCATGACATTTCTCACTATTTTCAGATGTTTTACAAACCAAACAATCAATCGATTAATCAAGAAATAATCATCAGATTAATCCATAATAGAAATAATCAATAATTGCCAAGTAACCAACCAAGTAATATTAATCTAATGATATAATATACCATATACTGTAATAAAATACAACAGCCTTTTTACTTTTAATACTACTAAGTGCATTTTCCTGATTGTATTTACATACTTTTACTTGGACTCCTACCTGTAATGGAGTATTACAGTGTGTAGTACTACTTTTACTTAAAGGAACAGTGTGTAACATTTTGGGGGATCTATTAGCAGAAATAAAATATAATATTCATAACTATGTTTTCATTAGTGTACAATCACCCGAAATAATAATAGTTGTGTTTTCGTTAGCTTAGAAGGAGCCCTTCATATCTACATAGGGAGCTTGTCCTCTTCACAGAGTCCGCCATGTTGCACCGTCATGTTTCTACAGTAGCCCAGAATGGACAAACCAAACTCTGACTCTACAGAGAGCTTTTTGCATTTTTACATTAACTGAAGGCCACCGTAGTTCTCCGACACGCTTGTGAAACTGCGGTAACGTGAGCCGCAGAGTGCAAAACCGTGGTACCGCCAGTCGCCATCTCACCTCCATTGCTCCTAAAGTAGTGTTATTATGGTAAGGATGGTCTCTAAGCGAGGCGATCGGCGTTATCACTACGGCGGTTTTGCACTCTGCGGCTCATGTTACTGCAGTCTTGGAAAGAGAAGAGTGATTAGAGGGGTACTCAGTTGGTTGCAATCTGAAACCACACCACTAGATGCTGCCATCCTACACACTGTCTCTTCAAGCAAAGGTTCTGAATACTCCCTCCACTACGGCTCATAGCTGTGTTATTTTAACCAATCTGACTCTCAACGTTCATCACTCCACTTGTAAGTGTCCTACTGAAACAGAACCACAAATCATTCATCAGACACCCAAAGTTTCATTTATAAAAGTCCCATACCTTCAGTAGTCTCCTCTTCTGAATCACGCAGGCAGGAAAATACACAAGAGAGGGAATATACAAATGTAATCGCACAATGAGAAAGTACTGCATGTTATACACACTCACAACTACTTCAGCTGTAATGCTTTAACTGATTACAAACAAAATAAGGAACAGGAAGAGGAAATCGTTATCAAAAATCCCCGAACAAGTAACTTTTGCATCCTGTGGATTTGCCAAAAATCGACTTACTGCAATTTTTGGCTAAACAAGGAAGTCTTTTGGTTCAAAAACACTTTATGCTGCATTACGATAAGCCTCATACATTAGGAAAAAAAATGCCTGTTAAAAATATAGTACTGTATATTGCTCATTTTTATTACATATATATGTATATAGATATATATGTGTGTGTTTGGCCAAAATCGATCACAATATAGGTAATTTCTTATCTCAATTACGATATACCGTATATCACACTATAGCATGTTTTCTGGTAATTTAATAAATAAATAGTCTATATGAAATAACCACACGGTAAAGCCTATTTGTGTTTACTCCTGTGTGAATTCTCATCAAATGAAAAGTACTAAGTATTTTCTCATTTTAGGAACTTGAGTGCAAAGTGAAGGAACAGTTTTAAGTGAAATTATAGAGAGAGAAAAAATTAATAAATATAGGCCTAGGCTATATCGCATTTTTATATCATTTTGACAGTATATATCTTCATATTGCCCCAGCCCTACTGTACAACACGACCTACAGTTATGGAAGCTGAATGCTGATCAAAACAGGCTGAACATTTAAATTTGCTTCATAGATCAATTTGACATTTTCATTCACAGGAGGAAACACAACTATACTTCATGTAGTAGTGGTATCAGGTTACTATATTAACATGTGTCAAAATACTGCATGGCTTTAGTTTCAACAGCAGAGCACATCTTTCAGACTGTAGTGAGTTATGATGACAGTTCTTACCTGCAACCTCCCTGTGAATGACAGAAACATATGTACGTTATTATTCTGACAGAAAACGCAAATCATCCATCTTCATGTCTGTCATGTCTGTCAACAGTACAGTTGTGTAACAGGGTGGAAAACAAACAAACAAACAATATATTCAAGCAGAAACGTGTATGAGAGTTTTTGTGTGATGCATGAAAAAGAAAAAGAAGCTTACTCCTCACACTCCTCCACCACTTCCTCGTTGTCAGACATGACGGCGAGCGTTCAGGTGTGCAACGGTGGATCTGAACGTTAAACAGAACCTAGAAATCACATTCCTCTACAGCTTCATAACAACGTTTTACAGCATAAATACTGCGCTCTGTTTGCAGGTAATGTTATAATCAGTGAAACTTACCTTCTAAGAGCTGATGGAGGGACTCGATGTGTAGCAGAGGAGAGGTCGCTGCTTTCACTAAAAGGAACGTGAGGTGGGTCTCAGAGGGTGAAGGGACAGACTGTGTAGTGGGGAAGAGGCTTTAGGACCCCCTTGTTGTTGTTATTAATAACTTTTTCAGATAGCATGTACTCTCCATTATCACCATTACCAAAAAAGGCCGCCGTGTGCTTTGTGTGTGTGGTTCGCAGTGCCAGAAGGATCCAGATAAAGCCACAGTTGCTCACAGACAATGATTCACACACACACCACATACACATTTTCTAACCCTTGTATGGCAACCTGCCACTGACAAAACCCAGGCATCCAACTCTTATCTACATCCTCCCTCCGCTGCTGAGATAAGTGATGTCACAGAGTATATATATTTAAGACTCGAAAGTGTTTCTGTGTTGTGTAAGCGAGCAGTTAAAAAGACAATTACGACAGACATTTGTGGTAATAAAACCTTTTTATTTCTTAGACAGGCAGCGTCTTGCCCACAGAACAAAAAGAATATTTTGGCAGATTAAACAAAAACTTACAATTACAACTTCCCACGACTGTAATTCAGTAAAAACAGGCATCATTAGCCTCAAGACCTTCACCCTTTTTTAAAGTGCTTGAAAAATTACACAAAGATAAGGCACACAGCTGAAGAGCTTTAAAAACAAATATATATCACTATCCTCCCTGTTTTCTATCCCCTTTCTTCTCCTCTCATGTCTGTTTCAATATTGGAAATAAGACATATTAGTACTTCAAGAAGCAATGCAGAAGTGTATGATTAAAGCCTCCTAACTTTAAAAGCAGTATCCTCCTTTTCAGTCCTTTAAAGCTAAAATTCAAGATGCTTTTTTCTCTATTTGGCATATCTGTTCCTCCTGTGAGCTTTGGCAGAAAAAAAAAAAAAAAAAAAGAAGCTTGAAGAAAGAATCAGTCAGTCATGGCATCCATTAATCTTCCAGTTCACTTTGTCTCCTCTCACAGTCTGCTATATCCTACAAATAAAGGCACAGAAAGGCAAGACATGATAGTTGAAAAAGCACATTTTCATTTCATGTTTATATATATATATATATATATATATAGGTAGTTATGTTAAAGTGCAATATGAGACAGTCGTCTTACCTGTTGGACTTTATAAATGGACATCCTTCACTGGATTTAGATTTTTCCAAGGCTGGTTTTTGGGACACTGTCCTCCTCTCTGGTCTCAAACAGGCTCCTCTTACTGGTGATGTCCACATTCCTCATCTCCTACAAATAGAAAAATAAAAGATTATCAGACTTATTTCTATAAGGCAATCAGCCCTCAATGCAACAGACAGAAAGGAGAAACATATACTCTCCCTACATATATATACTGTACCTGTATATATACTAGGGGTGAGGGAAAAAATCGATACAGCATAGTTTTGCAATATTTTTCGTGGCAATATTGTATCAATAAGTGAAACAAGGTAAGACACGCACATTCATTGTCCGATAGGATGGGTGCTGGATCAAAGAAATGTAGCAGAATAGCACAGATAGATCTGCACACCAAGGTTGTTATCATGCCGTAATGTTTCGAGCACCAGGCGCTTCCTCAGACTTCTGATAAGTGCAGAGCGTCGCCATCTTAAATACCCAAGATAGCGACTCTCTGCACTGATCAGAAGTCTGAGGAAAGTCACTCCAAAGTTATGCAAAATTTTGGCGAGGAAAAACTGGCATGGTCTTTTTCAAAGGGGTCCCCTTGACCTCTGACCTCAAGATATATGAATGAAAACTGAGTTGAACAGTGTATCTTATGAGATAAAACAGATGTTGACAAACTGCATAATTTTCAGTTGAAAAAACGTAATAAATTTCAATATATCGCAATACTCAGCATAAACAATAAGATCGTATTGTGACTTACGTATCGTGATAAAATCGTATCGTGGGTTCTCTGGTGATTCCCACCCCTAATATATACTGATATGTGTCAGATACATATCTCTGTAAATCGTATTTTTCCACAGATATAACATAGATGGCAGTGTGCCCTTTAAACATTTACTGTTTACCTTACTGTTAAAACTAACAGCAACCCGGATATATCATCAAACCTTTTTTGAACTTGTGAATTAACTTTAGAACTAAACTTGTGTCAACCAGTTAATCCAGTTAAACTCTGAACTAATCGGCACAAGTCAAACATCCCCCACTGTTGAACAGAATAAATAAAGAACGAATGTTGCTTTCAGAATAAAGAATACTGATGTTTGCTATGCATTTAAATAATAAATATTTGTAGTTGCTCGAATTAGAGGAGAAAAAAACTATTTTTTAAAAAAACAATAAGGAACGATATCTGAATTAGTTTAGTCAAATCTTACTAATCAAAAGTAAGCAGCAGGAAGAAAAAAATCTAAACTCGCTCACTTGAGGCGCCTACAGTACAGCTGAAAGAGTGCTACTGCCCTCTAGCTGCCAGATGCTACACTCGTATACCTTCTTACATAACTAGAGCTGCAACGATCAATCGGTTTGAGTAATTTTTTAAGAAAAAACAGTCTAAATTCTCTGATTCCAGCTCCTTAAATGTGAATATTTTCTGGTTTCTTTACTCCTCTATGACAGTAGACTGAATATCTTTGAGTTGTGGACAAAACAAGACATTTGAAGAAGTCGTCATGGACTTTTTCTGACATTTTAAAGACCAAACAATTGATAAATAGTCTATTAAATCGAGAAAATAATCAATGAAAATAATCATCAGTCACTTGCAGCAGTTTTAGCAGACATGTAACAATGCAAATATCCTTACAGATGGACTGAGTGAAGACCCAGGGTCGTTGGTCTTCTTGACCCAGCGGTTGATCCGGTCTGACATTCCTGATGTGAAGCTCCTAAATTCCTGTGAATTTCCGACAGATGTGAAATTAATCAGAACCCCTACATGCTAATCCTGTCAGTACATGCATTTATTGCACACATATGGAACTGATAAGAGATTATGGAGTGATGAACGTACCTGTCTGGAAACTCCCGGGCTGGTGGGGCTCGCTGCCTGCTTCTCCTTCTCAAAGAGGCCTCTCTTCCTGGACACCTCGTCCAGCAGGAACAGAGTCCTCTGGGTCACGTCTGGGGATCGCATTATTTCTGACTTCTACACACATATAGGAAGAGTCGAGACAAAGCATCAGTATTGATTATAGAGAAAGAAAATGATTGTTGCTTGTACATTTACTTGAGTTGAGAGAGAGAGAGAGTCTGACCTGTGCTGCCTGAGCCAGTCTCTCCATCTTCTCCTGGATGGACCTGGATGAAATCCTCTGCCTAGAGCTGGACAAAACACAATGCACATAAGCACGGGTCCAGCTGTTTACACTTACTTTGACTAAAATAACAATAATTCAAGCTTTTAGAAAAGGTATAAAAAAATATTTGGCTGTACAAACTCACTTTCTCTGGAAAGATGATGCTCTGTCTTCATCTTCATCCTGGATAATTAACATTACACACACTGTAAATCTAACTTTAACACAAATATACATTTTAGTTTCAGTGATATTTTGAGTCAACATCTGTGATCTCTTTACTCAGCCGATATTGAAAGAATACCTTACTGTCCAAGGTACAAAGTGATGACTGTAAATCTTACTAAGACATTGGATAAGATAACCAAGAATCTTACTGTGTTGGATTCAAACATCTTGTGGGCCACCCTCACACTCGCACTACGACAGAATAAAGCAGTCAGCCATCAAACTCGAGGTAGATCGATGCAAAGAGACTCAAAATAAAGACAAGGATTCCTTCCTTCTTTACCTCCTCTGCAGCGGCGCTCTCTCCTCTTCTTTCTTCCTCATCATCTGTGGAAAATCAAAGCGTGTGTGAAGGTTAGCAAACCTCACAGTCGTCCAAATATCAGCAGCTAATGACCAGCAGCACAGTCATCCCGTCTCTTGTGATGAGTTAACAAAGCAACCAGTCAGCAGTAAAAACTGGTAAATATTGCTTGAGCCCGAAGCTTTGAGTGGCACAAGCAAATTAACCTGAACTGATAGTCGAACAGCTGATGTGAGATTAAATTTTAATAGTCAAATATGCAAAAGTCAATGTTGGCATTTAGCAGGGAGAATGCATGCATGCATGTGTGTGTTGTGTGTGTGTGTTTACCCTGAAAGATATAGTCCTGGAGCTCTGTCTGACGAACGCAGGTTTGGTCGTCTGTTCAAAGTTGCCGTTGGAGGAAGAGTCATTCACACTGGTCTGAGTTAAAGTAGAATACAGTTTACTGCTACATAGGATCAGATTGAACTATTCCCATTCAGATGAAGATGCTTGTCAGTGAGCATCTCTTCTATTCTTTACTTTGTGCAAGCTGCAGCTACAACTATGAGGCCATAGTTTGTTCTTATTGGCATTTTTACTCTTAACACTAGAGGGTACTGTTGCTTTATTGGATTGATGAGCAGTGGTGTCAGCATTTTGCTCCATGAGACAAGCAAAAACATGAAGTAGGGCTGCACAATTAATCGATTATTGTCACGATTTTGGCTTCCCACAATGAAATGAACATGATCGCCTGAGATATTGACGTTTAAAATGCGTGTTCTGCACGTAGAAAACTCTGCTGCATATCAAATCAGGCGCTACCTAAACTAACAGTGAGCCACCAGCCGGTGATCCAGATGTTTTGGCTTCACTTTTGGGTATAGATATTATCTATACAACCAATATGTCAAATTAAATTGAGATCATGAAATTGTTTACCTATCCTCTTAATGTTGCTAATTTTTGTAAGTATGTAAGGTGAACATTCCTGTATTTTTTCATATTGCAATACATAAAGCAGAAAAAATATATTGCAATGTCAGTTTCTTCCAACACCGTGCAGCCCTACTTTGTACATTAAGCAGGAATGTAGCACAGCTTAGACGCGAAAGCAGTGCTCTGTTTATTTTAATGTGAAAATGTAATGTTGTCACTAAAATCGATGAATAATCGTGATCTCAATATTGATCAAAATAATCGCGATTATCATTTTGGCCATAGTCGTGCAGCCCTAACATGAAGCACAGACAGTAATGTGGTATGTCATCTGACAGTGTGAGTGTGTGTGTGTGTGTGTTACCTCCTGTGTGTGTCCGTTTTGAACAGGGCTCTGAGCTCCCCAAGGAGATGGGCTCTGGCAAGGCGACGGCCAGTGTTCTCGAGGCGAGAATTGGGCCGTCGGGGAGCGAGGGCTCATGGGACTCGTGCATCCGCTGGCGGAGGGACTTTTGTCGAGTGAGATGGAGACAGAGCTGCAACACCAGAAAACACCAGTGAACTGAAAGGTCAGTGGAAGATGTGCATGAGAAAGCAACCAGTGATCCAACTCATAGTAAAGCTCAAGAGTATTAAAGTATTTACTGCACCCTCTCCACCAGTCTCCTTTTGAAATATTGTTTTCTACAATCTGTGGGACAATAAAGGCTGGTATAATGCTCCAAACCAATAAAATGATGCTATCGGGAACTTGTTTGTATCCAAACAGAAAAAAACACAAGTGCCAGACTGCCTCAATGTTTTGTTATCCAACCTTCATAGCTTAATCTAGATTAGACAGAAATCTATCCATGTGAGATTACATTAATGTGTCTCTTGAAGACTGGCTTGTAAAGCACATATGGATGTCTTCATATGGCTGATTATTTTAACAACAAACTAAGCCATTATAATCAATTTCACCTGGGGAATATCTTGCTTTTGCTTGCTATTTCACTGCTTCTTTTTCCCTGCTGCGTGTTAATTTCCGTGTGTGGAATCGATAACCTTTATCTTATCTTTAATGTGTGTTTGATCCGTATTTGATCCTTCCCGATGACTAACCTACAAAAAAAAAAAAAACAACAGACAGAAAATTGTGTTCATTAACCTGACAAACTTGCGGGCCGGGTTGGACGATGGCTTTGGATCGGGATCTCTGCTCGACGATTCTCCATTTTCGTGCTGACAAAGAAACAAAACAGGAGAGACAATCAACGTGAGCGCCTCGCATTACATAACACCGCACGGTTATGGCCTAATTTGCAGATACACTGAATAAGAGCCGCCTGCCGGTGTCATAAAAGATAAAGTTCATATTATGACCTTAAGCACGCCATATCAAAAGTTTTATAAATGATTTGCATGGTCATTTGATTCCCGGAAAGTCCAGTAATAAGACAGGAGATGATCCATACACTATTGAGTCATATATTCTGATGCTGGTATACTCAAAGAAAATATACCAAAGTTGTTTATATGTAGCAAATGCGTATGTGTGTGACCATCATACTCTCTCTCTCTCTCTCTTTGCTGGCTTTGTTCACCTAAATATTGTTCGTAATGCACTCTGAGTCTTTCCGTCTTTACAGAACATGTAACATTAGTATCGCCCCCTGAGGGGGAATAAAGTTGTTGTTGTTGTAGAATCTAGAAAATGATTAACGTGACTCTCTCTCTGTGTGGGGTAACAGTTAACTGTGAATAACCACAATGCAGGGTGGCACTATTGGTAGCACTGTGTTATGACTGAGTGAAGCATTTGTAGTTCGAAGGTTTGTCTACCTGTCTTGTCAAAGGATTTGTCTGTTAGTGCAGACAGTTTTTTCATTTTTCAGCCACGCTAGCAGTACGACAACATTGGTCGGTCAGTCCACCGCTTTGATCCAGACTGAATTATCTCAACAACTACAGAGTGGTGCAGGAATGAGTCCTAAAACCCAGAAATGAGTTAGCATTTTAGCACTTCCAGTTCCCTTGTCTGGAAGTCAGTGGGTTTTTTTAATAGTTTTTTTTAGTTAGAAGCCTGAAATAAGGTCTGTGGTTAACACAAGCTTAAGATATTTTAACGTTTTGTTCTACGATATAAAATATGTCAGTAAATATCCCACTTGTGAACTTTGAACCGTTTATATTTCTTATAAAAGGCGGTTGCTAACAAGTGGCTAAATGAAACTACAAAATAGCATCACGCCGACTCGTCCGCCTCTACAGTCTCATTGTGTATACTCACGCTCATGCGACCGTGGTGTAGTTCATTTATGGCCTAACGTTAGCTTTTTACTTCTTGTTATTGGATTCAAACTTCACAAATCATAAAAGTGTGCTTATTTTCTGCATTAATCCAAAACCCAATGGAAATCCCATTTGCTTTTTGTTGAGGGAACCAGGGCAGTTCTAACTTCCTGGTTGGCCTACAATAACACATCATCCCTGCAGCACTCCATTGGATGGACTCTTATGACATTTTGTACAGATATTCATGGTCCCCAGAGGATGAATTCTACTGACTTTGGTGATTCATTGACTTTTCCTTTAGCATCAATATCAGGTCACATTTGTTCACTCATCCCCTGAAATATCTCAACAATCTACTGACTAGATTAGCACACAATTTTGGTTTACACATTCATGGTTCCCAGACGATGTCTCCTAATCACTTTGGTGATCCAGTGATTTATCATCTAGCGCTATCATCAGGTCAAAATCTCACTTTGTTTCCCACTTCTGCAAAACTATGACACTTCCATCAGCCTCAGCTGTACTTTGTGTTTTGTAATAATTAGTAAATGTTAACTTGCTAACATGCTAAACTAAAGTGGTAAATAAGGCAAACATTACACCTGCTTAAAGGGATAGTTTGGGTGTTTTTTTAAGTGGGGTTGTATGAGGTAAAACCGATCACGGCAGCGGTAGACCAGCAACTCCCTTTTCTGTGAGGTAAAATTACTGGGTTTTTTTTTCAATGGAGTCTGGTTGCTTTGGCAAGAGGATAGATAACGGCTTCAATTCCCCGTCGGAAACATAGACTGTATAGTTGTCTCACTGCAAGGTAAACTGGCAAAAATATTCTAAATATAGCGTACACTTAAACTGATAATAGTTAATAATAGTTAATAATCTTTTTAGGTGAGTCGAGTTGTCATATAATAACTATGATAACAACATATTTATTTCACTCTGCTGAAAGACACCAAGCGACTACCGTCTTACTTGTCTGTTTGTGAAGTTAGTGCTGGTATTGCTGCTGCTGCTGATGGTGGGGCTGTAAGAGGCGTTTTTAAGGCTTGGTTGTGGTTTGGTTGTGGCTTCCACAGAGGGCAGCACACCGCCCTGCTCCTCATCCATGTCCCCCAGTATCTCCACCCTGGCTCCTCCACTGCAGGCCTCTGTTCCATCCTCCCCTGCTTCCTTCTGTTGCCTCAGCGTCTCCACGTGCCTCATCCTCCGCTTTTCATCACGGGCACGTAGCATCTCCACGAAGTCTAGCTGTATCTGGTCCACGCTGGAAAGAAACAGTAAACACACACACACACACGTGAATGGCCGTCATGTGTGATGGATTGTCTCTAGTGAGGGAAAGGATGTGTCAGTCCTGTGTCTGATCAGGTTTCTCTAATGAAAAGCTCTACAGTTCCTCTCTCTCTCTGTCTCTCTCTCTCTTTGAAGACTGCACCAGGAGCTCAGCTGATGGGGTTTTTGATAGCTTTTCATAGTTTCCACGCTATGGTATCTGGTTTCTGTTTGAAAAGTATACAGATGACACACTCCCATAGGGCAAACGTGTATGAATCCTCCCTCTCTGCCTCTGAAATCCATCCACTAAAAAGGCGAACCATTAAAGAATGAGAATGACTCGGAAAGACAGAAGAAGAGAGAGATGGTACTGTGTAAATACGCATAAGTAAGAAGCTATAAATCAAGCTTTGACAAGTACAAATGAAAAAAGCTCTGTACTAAATTGTGAGAATAACCTGCTGAGGCCCGGGGACATCTCACTTGTGGAGTCTGTCCCAAAGGCGGCGTCACCGGTGGGCGTGTCTCCTACGCTTGTTTGGCTGAAGTCAGCATCGGGGTCAGCAGTGCTGCTCGAGCTCTTCACCCTCCTCCTCTTCTCCCTTTCCACCTCCTCCTCGTCCTCCATCGTCCACTGGCGCGCCAGTCTGAGGATCAGAGTCATAAAGCACACAGGAGACGCACACAATAATCAGGAGAGCATGGACGTAAAACAGAAAATGAAACAGAATGGTGTCCAAAACCCAACATGAAAGTTCTCATGAAATCTACAGAAATGAATCCAATAAGCTGCTTGTTTTGGTTGTTGGAAAGGAGAGATAGCAGTTATAACGGTTAGACATAACCTGCTTTACTTGTTCATCAACTGATTATGAGTTACAGTTGGTTGCTTGTCTGAACAACCTTAAATAAACCCTTCAGAGTGGTATTATGCAGGATGTGTGTAGAAAGAACAGCTTTTATTAGTCTATTGGTGCAGCAAGTTACAGTGCAGCACATTTATTCAAGGATAAGACGGCAGAAATAAGCCATCTGTGAATTTATAGCATTTTATTCAAACATCACATCAAAGGTAGACGTGCCTGTGATAATAATAATGACTCCAAGAGGAGAGAGGAAATAGCTGTGTTTCATAAGACTACTGTGGACTCACTATCCTTCTGACTATACATATTATAAAGTCTCTAAATTAATATTATATGCTCATTTTTTGTTCTGCTTGGCTGCAAGAGTGACTTACTACTTTTATGCTATTTCAGTAACTAAAGTTAAACTCCCTAACATCTACTGTCAAAAAAGCAACAGCAGCAGCAGCTGGTGCTCTCAACCACAGGTGTCATATTCTCTTTTTAAAAAAAAAACTCCACATATGATCTTACCTGGACAAAGCCGACCAGTTCTCCCGACCTTTGAACATATTGGAAGCAAAAAATATCAAAGTTTCCCAGGTGCACTTCACTCACTGACAGGAAAGAGTCGACTGACTAGCTCTCTGTGGGGCGGCAGTCAAATTACAGTCAGAGCGGCACAAAGCAGTCCACCTTTACCCTGGTGCAGCTCACTGAGGCGTCACATGACCACACAGGTAAGCTGGCCTACCCACCAGAAAGAGAGAGAGATGAAAGCTATGACAGGCTCTCTATTGTTGCCATCACATGCTGCTGGTACAATACAATTAAAGCTATAGCATTAAAGCACAATGTGCAGTCATAATAATTTGCCAATAACCAAGTCAAATTGATGTAATAGGAAGTTGTAATAGTGTAAATCAGCAGTTACTCAGCAATTACTGAACAACCACTCATTAATTACTGAGTAAAATTAAAGCAGGGAAATGCTTTAATTATATAGGAAAAACAGTTGCAAAGCAATTAACCACAAAATATCAAACACAGGATATAAGCAACCAATAATAGAAATCAAATATAGATCAATATATAATATAAGATCAAATAAAATAGCAAAAAATCAGTGGAAATATGTTTTTTTTCATAGAAATGGTAACTTCTTTGGATGGCTTAATAGTGAAAGAAATGTATGCATGTAACTGTTTTATGTCAAACTGTGTTTTGATGCTTTGTTGCGCTGGGCAGTGAGTCTCTTTACTTTACAGTGTGAGTCAGACTGTTTGCTCTGCTGTGCGAGGCCACACCTGTCCTCAGAGCCCAGTGTGTCGGACTCTGACCCAGGATCAGTCCAACACACACCCTCCACCTCACCTGGCTTTATTACCAAACCCTCTACCTGTCTTTTTTTTGTGCAGAATGCAAAATAAACAGAATGAGCTACTGTCATAATTACAGATACTGTGTAGCTCTTTATGCTCATCCATCTCTTTCCTTTTGTGTGTTAGCATTAGGCTGCTTCCCTCATATTTGGAGAAGGCATGGCTTCTAGCTTGCACCATTAAGATGCTATCTGATGGAACTACAGTTTGCATGTCATTCCCTGGCGGCCAAAGAAGCAAAGCACGCATCAGTGCTGTCATTGTAAAACACTGAAGACTGAATTTTGTGTGTCTGTTTTTAGTGTTGCTGCAGTGTTCCTATGGAGGGAAAAGTTGATTCAGTGACACATATGACTACTGCAGGTTCTTTGCATTCATCCGGGATAAGGCGATAATGATTATAGCACCATCACGGAAGCACTTTGTCAGGGTGTGCTTTATGAGCATGCAAAACCGACATCGACTAAAGCTGTGGACAGCTGGCAGACGCATAAGCATATCAGCAGAAATGTGCTCTCTCGCAGAGGTGTGTTCATATTTGTCCATATGCTCCTTTTACATTCCTCTAATATAAAACAAACAGTCTACAGCCATGCTAGCGGCTCGCTGGGCTGTGCTTTGGCTCAGCCGTGCTTTGAGCTAAAAAAATCATGTCAGTAAAATGCTAATGATGACATTGCTATCATGCTGATGTTTAGTTCATATAATTCTTACCATGTTCACCATCTTAGTTTAGCATTTTCTAATTAGCACCAAACACAAACTACATCTGAGGCTGATGAGGATGTCATTAGTTTTGACCATAAACCAAAGTGTTGGACAAATTGCAATGTTGACCTTATGATGGTGCTATAGATGAAAAGTCGCCAAAGTGATTACAATTAATCCGGAGCATAGACTGTATATAAAGATGGACGACGTGTCTCCATTTCCTCCACTGTACAGAAATGAAGCCAAAATATCCCGGATACGGGAGCTTCCATCTGGAGATTTTGACGTCATTTGGAGCCAGAGTCTGCGCAGTAGTGATCGCGCGGTGGAGCCGTGGTATCGAGGTCACCTGCCCGAACCTATCACGAGCCGAGCACGGCTGCAGCTTGTCAGCGAGCGAGACTCACAGCGGTTGATCGTTATCGTTCGATCGCATTAAAACCAAACTTATCAGAAAAGGGAACACTTGAACATACATCAGTGTGATAAGAACTACCTAAAATGACAGAAACTATCTTTGGGAAAATTTGATTTGGCGTGTACTTTGACTTTTTAGTTTGGCCCATCTGCTAACATGTAGGGGGCGGGCTTTATGACATATACTGCAGCCAGCCACCAGGGGGCGATCGAGATGTTTTGGCTTCACTTTTGGGGAGCTGTCATGTCGTCCATCTGTATTCACAGTCTATGATCCTGAGTGGGATATTGATATCTTCGCTGTATCTCTAACATATGAAGCTTGCACTACTGCAAAGTGAAGACATCGATAAAGAGGAAACTATCACCTTCGAACGGTGAATATTCCCAGAACTTTTAGTTCATTGAGCAAACATTTACACATAAAAAAAAACACAAATAAAATGAAGATACATTTTTTTGTGTTTTATTGTTGTTTTTGTTCTTGTAAATCCAGCTGTTGAAGTGCACACCATTTTGTTACAGTTCACAAAAACCCCAGGCCATGCTTACAGTTTATCACCAAGCAAGAATATCAAAGATGCAGTTTAATTTGGTCAGATCATATTATTATTTGCTATAAAATCATTTGGCCTGCTGATTACAGTATGTTACAATAATATCCTCAATTGTCTTCTAGAGATACAAGCTGCCTTTTTTTTTTTTTACTTTGTTGTGGTGCAACAATGGTTCAGGTGCAATATTAGTTATGAGAACAATACAGATAGTAGCACATAGATGAAGTCATTTTAACACTATATTAACAAACAGCAAACAGATCCGTTCTTAAGGAAAGTGGTGAAAACCTTTCAGGAGTGTGGGGGCATGGCAGGAACATACACAACAATGGCAGCATTAAACATAAATGCAGAAACTGCAAGAGGCCGTATGTGATGCCGCTCACATGACACCAGCCCAATCACCTTCAGGGTTCACGGGGCGGGACCTTTAGCAGCATCGAACATCTTCTTCCTTCCCTCCATCCCTGACATGGCCTCCACGTTCTTCCTCCAGTCACTGTCCTCTGCCGTCTTCTTCTGCAGACAGATAACAGTAGAGAGTTAAATGGTATAAAAGAATGAGAACAGTTTTTTTAAAGAGACTGTGAAGGTAGAGCAGGTATTATCATCATTGTGGTGTCTAAGCCTTTGAGGCCCATGTTGTCACCTGGGAATCCCCTATGAGATTACTGTATAACCGTTCTAGTATAACTGGTTTACAGCTCCTAATACACTCACACAGATGCACACCAGCGCCGGCTAATCTGCACATATATACACACACACACACACACACTGACCAAGGCGCTCACAAAAGCTTCTCTTCTCTGTTCAATGGGATCATTGTCTTGTGTACTGTACCTCCTCTCTCACACACACACACACACACACAGTCGCCGCCCTGCACCGACCTACCGCTCCGTATCTCAAACACACCCTTCCAACACACACATGAACACACTTTTCAGGTGTTCCATGGCGCTGTAAAGCGCTGATGTCATGTGTGTATCTTGCACGCTTGCCCCTAAGGAAGGCGGCACATCTCGCTTGCACTGGTTCACTTGTGCTTTGTGTGTGCTTGCGTCTTTTATTTCCTGCTGCACACACACCTTCTCAGTGTCCTCTTTCTTGACAGACTTGAGGTTGGCCCGGAGGTCCATGGAGACTTTGTGCTTGGAGCCCAGCAGCGAGCGGAGGATGGCGTCAGCAGACACACGAACGCGACGGAGACTAGGTCTCTTGAATTTCCCCCTGAGGTCCAACACCTTGATGTTCAGGTCTTTAATCTGGATCAGGGACAGAGAATTGAAAGGCCATTGTGGGATTTTCTCACGGTGACAGTGTGGCTGCATCTGCTTATATTATCTTTACTTTTCCAGTTTTGGAAATGTGCTGAGGAAGGGATGCATATACCTCACGTGTGTTGAGCGTGACTTTGGCTTCGATGTCATATCGCTCCTCATCCACCACATCTATCTTGGCATGGAGCTCTTTGCAGAGGTCCTGCACATATACACACATAAAACACAAAAGTATGTATTTTATGAAAGTGATCATCTCTCTTATTTAGTTGATTTCCAGAGCAACCTAAAACCTGCCATTTTTAAAGCCTTGAGTTCGCCAGTACCAACCAAATGATACGAGATGGTGGAGCTAAGTACAACCGAATGCTGAATAAGAAATTTTAAGGTGACCAAAAAGGTTATAATTAACTTTCATGAACTGAAAACACATTGTGAAAGGGTTAAAGTTGCAAGACTAAAACGTGGACAACTCCCAGACAAGAAAACGCTGTGGTAGCGACCTGTCAATCACAAGGTAGCCACGCCCTAAAGCATACCCTGCTTTATGGTCTATTTTACTCTAAATGGGACCATCATTTACTAAATGAACATCATGCTGTATTGAAGAAGACTTGAAACTAACGATTGAGACATAAACTCATGTTTACAATGTTTACTGAGGTAATAAATCAAGTGAGAAGTAGGTTCATTTTCTTATAGACTTCTATACAATCAGACTTCTTTTTGCATCCAGAGGAGTCGCCCCCTGCTGGCTATTAGAAAGAATGCAGGTTTAAGGCACTTCAGCATTGGCTTCACTTCTCAGACCCGGAGGTAGCCCACTGCCTAAAATTCGTGCATCTGAAAAAGTTTCAGTTGCAGATCCTCATCGTTTATATCCTCTATATGAGGGAGCTGCAGTGCCCTGAATTCCTTTAATTTGAGAGAATATGCTGAAGTAGAAATCTATATTTAGAGGTTTATTGGTTTTTGATGAGGAGGTGGAGGAAGCAGCAGTGCAAGAGAGTTATGTGACAGAGTTCTTGAAAAGAGATGAAAAAAAGATGTTTGCAGTCTGGATCGACAACAGTTGCCTATAGTAGGATGGGATATGCAGCTTCTTAAGCTGCTTTTACGGGTTTTAAATTTACTGAAGAGCCAGTGGAGGGAGTGAAGAATGGGAAGGAGGTTACCTGTAACTGTGCAAGGCTCAGACCGCCGGTGTTTAGAGCAGGAGCTCTCTCTGACAGGTAGTTCTGTTTCTCTTCCTCTTTAACCACGACCTCCTGCTCCAATTCCTCCTTGGCCTTTGCCACCATCATACTCTGCACAAATATGAATCAACATAGAATACAATGTAATACAGGATGCTCTTATATTTCTCTGGTAAAGCACATCAAGTTTATGTTAGTTAGTTAATTTTTTTTTTTTTGGAACATTCAGGCCTCACAGTACAGACTCTGAATGTATCAGAGGATACAGTACAGTACAGGTACTGAGAACATGACCTCTGCTGCTCTCCTGTGGTCAAACACGTGTATTACATTACAGTTTGGCAGTTAGGTCCCTGATCTCTCTTACCTTGAGCATCAGCTTCCTGGAAGCTGAGATCTTTGGCTTCCTCTGGATGGAGAGCATAGTTCAAGACAGCACAATTAAAATCTTAGTTCTTCACTTGCAGCTTAAAATATTATTAACTGAGTATTTTTTAGCATTCAGAAATACTTTAGTGATAAAAATGGTCTTACCTCTTGCCTGTAAAAGAAAAAAATTGACAAGATTTAAATAAAAAGAAAGACCAAAGATTATTCTTAAACAAAGCTTAGAAATGTTTGTTTAGTGTTTGTGTCTGTGTGTGTGAATGAGTAAATGATCTATAATAAGACCACAAAATCCGATCACTCACACTTGCTCAGGCATCTTGCTGATGAGATCTCTGGAGGAGAGACAGAAGAGATTAGAAACACACACTGAACAGTTGTCAGTGTTTGTTCATCAGCCTTTGGAGGGCTTGATCATCTTTCTTCTTTATGAGCGCTCTCTCAGACTGTGGAGTCTCTTTCAATGTTGGTAAGCAGTCAGCAGACAAATCATATAAACTCCACACATTGACCTCTGCTCTGCTTCTTAACGCTCTCTTGACACTCGATTGTCAAACTTCATAGAAGTGTGGCCTCTACTTTTCATGTCTCACAAAACTAATTCCTGCATTTTGTAGAAAAATCATAGTTTTACATGACCAGATTTCTTGTGGAGGTGCATGGAAAGATTGTAGAGAAGCTGAACTAATCTTGAAAAAACAAGCAAACTAGATATTACAATTGAAATTAAAAGAAATATAGCCACATATTGAGTCAGCTGTAATACCTGAACACATGTTAAGAGTAAAGTAACTGATATACATTTGAAACCGTTAGCTAAAATCAATGGATGGATAGTTAAAGGTGCAGTGTGTAGGATTTGGTGGCATTTAGCGGTGAGGTTGCAGATTGCAACTAACTGAAACTTCTTCCGTGTGCCAACCGTGTAGGAGAACTACGGTGGCAGATGTGAAAACGCAAATGGCCCTATCTAGATCCCGTGTTTGGTTTGACAACGACTCTTATTTTCAGATGATTATACACTAGAAAACATACTTATTGATATTATATTCCATTTCTGTCAATAGATCCCCTTAAATGTTACACAGTGTTCCTTTAAAATAGATTGCTAAAAGTAAAAGCTTAAAATCAATAGGTTAAAGTAACTGATATGTAATAGTAAGCTAAAAGTAGTGGCTCTATATAATAATAATAATTAACTAAAATTAATAGATAAATGATAGAAATTGTTATGTAAAATTAAGGATAAATGGTTGAAATAAATGCCGGCGGTCCGTCTGATAAAAAGGTTGGGATCCTCTGGTCTTAGCAACCATAAATCCAGTTGTAAGTCTAGTATAATGTTATTGACATTTTGAGATCTCTGCTGCTGATATCACCTCAATACAATGGAGGTAAATGGCATTTTGTTTGTGGTGCATCAAAAAATGTATGTAGAGAAACTCAACAGGAATCAAATGTACCAATTTTAAAAAAAAATATTCTCAGATCTCACTATGGACATTTTTGCTTGTCTACCAAATGTGAAATATCATGAAAGGTGTGACAAGCCCTAAGGTGAATCTGCCTTGTAAGTCGTCTTGTCAGCTCATCCTTATAGTGTCATCACTTTATCTTGCCCCCTCCTCTCCCTCAGTCTTGTGGCCTTCTGGCCTTTATCAAATCAACAAGTGGTTTACAGCACTCAACCCTTCTCTACCTCACCTCTTCTCACCCTTTCTCTCTTAATATCCCTCTCCCGTATTACTTGTTGATTCCAGTTGAGAATGACGGCACCTAAGACCTCCGAGCATGATGCGGTTACAAGCTGCTCCGACGGATTAGGAAAATTCCAGACTGATACCCACCCCTCATCCAACTCTCCCATCTCTCATCCCCATCTTTCTCTGCGGGATTATCTCGCGGGGAGGAATTTAGAGTGGCCTGTCTCCCCAAATAGACCAAGGGACATCTGATAGACAGCTGTGGAGGGTGATTGTGCTCTGGGGTGCCCAGCCTGGATCAGGGATTTACTGGCAGTAACTCATGGATGCTTATGAGCCTCTGTGGTGCGGCCAATTTGGCAATGCAGAAAGAAAACCAGCCCAAGTTGCTTCGGAAAGTTCACGTCAGGCTCGGATTTGAACAGAGCTGCTCTGGTTATAGATTTAAACAAACTAGTTTCAACTGATCATCCTGCAGACTGTTCTGGCTAATGAACGTATTGTTTAAGGTGCAGCCACAGCCCCAAAATGACATCAAAACACTTATATATATATAGCGATCTTCATCTCTACTTATATCCCTGTTTACTGGACTGGCATTATATATTGATCCCCCTACTAGACTACATTGTCATTGCATAAACTATAAGATTCAGAATTGTTTGAAGAAGTCAGCAAATTGTCAAAGAAAATGGTTGTACCAGACAAATTTATATCCGTTCAAATTGCTATCCATTCAGTTATACATACAGGAGGAAGAAATAGGGCTAACACCACACTTGAAAAGCTTTACAGACCACCCCATGAAGGGACCTTACCGGTGTCCGAAGCAGGAAAGAGATGCAACAACAGCACAGGCAGGAGGGACAGATCAGAGATGAGTCCAACGATTTGGTGTCCCTCTATTTAACTGCACCCCACTCCCTCCCCATTGTCGCTCCCTCTCTTTCTCTTTTGTTAGTTGAGGCTATAATTACTCAACCCCATCTCTCTTACTGTCTAATCTTGCTCTGTCCACTCTGTCTCTCACAGATTCATTATAAACCAGGGGACAGTAGTTAGTGCCAGGAGATTTGGCCTTTGCACGAGACAGGATGGTGAAGGTAACTCAGATGATGATAGTACTATAGGCTGGAGTTTTTATCTTCATATTGGTCAAAGATTGTCTGGAATTGACACTAAATAAAAATGGGAGAAAAAAAAGCTGACACACAAGTATTTCATATTTTATTTTATAGTTAGAAGTGCTGGAAAAACACCCGATCCGTCAGTTATCAGGCCATTAAATAGGCGTTATCAGTCGCTATAAGCACCATAGATGTGGGTCATTAAGGGCCTACTATTTTGTAAAATTGAAAGCGAAACTTAAAAGCAACACGTTCTAACATGTTCAGCTGCATGAAACATCACGTTTTGAGCACAAACAAAAAGGCTTGTTTAGGTTTAGGCTACAAAACTACAACTTTTTTAGGTTTAGACAACAAAACCAGTTAGTTAAATTTAGGAGAAAACATTGTGTTTTGTTTCAAAATAACTACGTTTCATATCTGCAAGTGAAACTTCTGCTCCTGTCATAATAACTCATAATTACTACGGTCGCTAGAGGTCGCTGTTGTGTTATTTTATCCCTTCTTCTGGTGATCTACCATGTGAATAGATGATAAACCTACTAGTGGGTGTAGTGGGCCCCTGTTTAACGCCTGTTTAATAACCTGACAACAGGGAAGAAAAGGAGAGAGTGACAACACCCGTGCTGTGTAATGATAGGAGTCGTCTATGTTGTTATACATTATTTTTAACCCCACTCGCAGCTCTATGGATGACATCTTCACTCTGTTGGTCCACCACTTTGGTCCAGACTGAAATATGCTAAATGGACTTGCATGTTATTTACACTACATGTCAGCATCCACACATTCACACACACATTCATACACTGTTGGCAGAGGCTGCCATGGTACATGCCAACTTTGCCCATCAGGATCTAATCTAACTACTCATTCACACACCAATGGCTATGTTTGGGGTTAAGTGTCTTGCTCAAGGACACATCGACATGTGACCGGAGCAGCCGGGGATCAAACCACCAACCTTCCAATTGGAGGACGACCTAATCTACCCTCTGAGCCACAGCCGCCCCATATCTCAACAGCTATTTTATAAAATTTTGTACAGACATTTGTGATCCTCCAGAGGATGACTCCCAATGTCTTTGATGGTCTATCTATCTATCTATCTATCTATCTATCTATCTATCTATCTATCTATCTATCTATCTATGCCTTTGTCCAAAACTTCGACTTATGACCAAGTACATGCAAAACTAATGACATTCCAATCAGCTGTTTACTTTGTTTTTAGTGCTAATTATTAAACGTTAACATAGCAAACATTCGACCTGCTAAACACGAGCATGTCAACATGCCATGCGAGCATGTTAGCGTGTGGACATTAGCATTTAGCTCAAAGCCTCACAGAGCCGCTGGCGTGGCTGTAGGCTCTTAGTCTTGTTTACCCACACCTAAACCTCGAAGGGCAGATCAAAATGCTAGGCATGCTTGCAGGGAGGCCCTTGGGAATCTTTTTTGCCTTCCCAGAAAGACCCTCTCACAGACAAAATGAAACTTAAGGGCACCGTCTGTAACCCAAATGAAAACAAAATACAATGTTCTAACAAAGATGTGAATATATTGCACCTAATACATTAAGACACTCGCAGATCACATCAGTCTCCAACACATTCCAAAAACCGTATGGAAGAAAAACAAAAAGAAGGCGTAGTATGACGCATTTCACACAGTGATGTCAGGTTTGTACAGCATGTTGTAAAGTATGTGAGGGTGGATTGAAGAGAATAAAAACCAAAAGTATAACGTACACACACACAAACATATTTAATACACAAGACAGATAATAATAAAACAAAAAGGAGCCTGCACTACATGAAAATGTTGATGTGCAAATCACAGAGAAGCCTCATAGCCAAACAACAGTGAATAGAGAAGCTCTCTTCATTCAACAGGAGAGAGACAGACCTCTAGTGGTTTAACACTCACACAGCAGCTCCATTTGCTAAAGCCTGAGAAGAAGACTGGTTAAGCATTTTGAAGAGTAGTTTTGAGTCCTTGTCAAAGAAGTATGCACACCCACGCTTTCCCTTTCTTTCACTTCATACAAGCACTGATAAACTAATCAGAGAACAGTCCTATTTGCCATAATATCTGTCCTGTTCTGACTAATTTAACTCTAGATTAGCTCATGTTCTAGGATTTGGTTTATGGGAATTTGCAGGTCACTGTCTGTGTGTGTTTATCTGCTGAGAAAACCAGACGCCCTGGACAAAGGTTATGATGTTTAGACAGGGCATTCCACTGAGTAGTGTGAGCACACACACACTGAAGGACTGGACGTATTGCACATAACCACTAACTCACGCTTCTCCAACGATCTCCTTCGCATACAGTATTCTGCAGTGGTGGATACCTGAGGGGCTGGGGCAAAAAACATAAAAAAGGGCACCAGCTGCACGTGCTGGGGCACCAGTGAGCACAATGTTTTCTAACATGTAAGGCAGCCTTTATGGCACTGCATCACGTTTTCTCAATTTTAAGACCACCCTAGTGGGCAGTGCATCATGTTTTCTTCATTTAAGGGCACCCTAGAGGGCACAGCATCATGTTTTCTTCGCTGGAATGACACCCTAGAGGGCACTGCATTACGTTTTCTTCACTGGAATGACACCGTAGTGGGCACTGCATAATGTTTTCTCAACTGGAATGACACCCTAGAGGGCACTGCATCATGTTTTCTTCACTGGAATGACACCCTAGAGGACACTGCATTACGTTTTCTTCACTGGAATGACACCCTAGAGGGCACTGCATCATGTTTTCTTCACTGGAATGACACCGTAGTGGGCACTGCATAATGTTTTCTCCACTGGAATGACACCCTAGAGGACACTGCATTACGTTTTCTTCACTGGAATGACACCCTAGAGGACACTGCATTATGTTTTCTTCACTGGAATGACACCATAGAGGACACTGCGTCATGTTTTCCACACTGGAATGACACCCTAGAGGGCACTGCATCATGTTTTCTTCACTGGAATGACACCCTAGAGGGCACTGCATCATGATTTCTTCCCTGGAATGACACCCTAGAGGGCGCTTCATCATGTTTTCTCCACTGCAATGACACCGTAGTGGGCACTGCATAATGTTTTCTCCACTGGAATGACACCCTAGAGGGCACTGCATCATGTTTTCTTCACTGGAATGTCACCCTAGAGGGCACTGCATCATGTTTTCTTCACTGGAATGACACCCTAGAGGACACTGCATTACGTTTTCTTCACTGGAATGACACCCTAGAAGACACTGCGTCATGTTTTCCACACCGGAATGACACCCTAGAGGGCACTGCATCATGATTTCTTCCCTGGAACGACACCCTAGAGGGCGCTACATCATGTTTTCTCCACTGGAAGTATACCTTAGAGGGCACTTTATCACGTTTTCTCCACTGGAAGGACACTTTATCATGTTTTATCTACCATAGAGGCATCTAAAAGGGCACTTTTGCTGCAGTTTGTTCAAACATGGCGGCACCGAGGGGGGGCAGTCGCCCCACCCCTGCCTCCCCTTGAGTCCACCAGTGGTATTCTGTGTATTTACACCTGCCCACACACACACACACACACACACACACACACACACACTATTTAGACCAATGATCCATCAGTGTAGCCACTCCTTGCAGTGCTCCTGCTGGTCCCTTGCTGACTCATGCGGTGTGGCTCGCTTTGGGGTTTTCCACAGTAACGGGAGAAGTCTCTACACAATCAACCCTTTATTCCTGACCTGCACTGATCCCCACAGCCACACACACAGCTCACGCACACGTACACACACACTGCTATATTCTTGACACACAAAACATGCTTGAATGAACAATATATAAAGGTTTCGCTAACGAGAGTCTGCTGATGTTGAGACCTTGCTGAATTTCGTGCTGGGTGTGCACGTAAGGCTTCTGTAGGTGAGTATGTGTGGGTGGATGTTTGTGTGCACATGCCTCAGGCTCAGTGTGCTTCTCATTAGTCCTCCACACTGCTCAGAACAAAAGGTGTCCTGACTTCAGCACACACGCGAGAGCAGGAGAGCAATGCCACAGTGTGTATGTGCGTGTGTGTGTGTGTTTGGGGATGTGTGTATTTTCCAGAGGCTATAACAGCAAGGTTACACCACAACTGGAAACAGATGAGCTTAGCAATTAATGGGCTGAACCTAAAATAAATAGCAGCTGACTGTTTAGCTCTATTATATGCTCCAGCGTAGAGAACTGAAGCATTGTTCGGAAAATAGAAACACCTCAGAATTACCGACAAAAATGTGTTTAATCTTAAAGTGTGTAATACTGTACATGGTTTCAGCAAATATATAGAATACAATGTGCAATGAATATGAGCGAAAATATTCTCTTCTTCATGTTCAACTTTAGAAAAAGCATGCAGATCTGTTCAGTCAATAGCAAAAGTTTAATTCAAAGCCAGTCGGACAGCGATGCGTTCCCATCAAAAGCAAGACTGAAGAAATAAAGTGACTCCTGTTTCGTTAGAAAACGTGGAAGGAAAATGGAAGATATTTGTTGAAACATCAAGGCACAAAGGTTAAAGAGTGTCCCTGCTCCACAGTCTCTGTTCAAACAACGGCATCTTTTCCTTATGAAGCGGCCTCCACGATGACCTCAGAAAAAAACTCTTTTATCCATACAGTATATCAGATTCCTTTGTATGAATAAAGTCATGTAAGACAAGAAGAGCGTCTACGACACTTGTTCTCGGTCCTTTAATCCATATTCACCGATGGCCGTTCTGTACATCCCATCATCAAGCTGATGGATCTTGCGTCCTCTACCCTTCTCCACTCTGATTGGTTCACTCCCAAGAAAAAGTAGAAAGCCTGGAGAAAAAGAGAAAAAGCAGCATTTTAAATATTCAATTCTTACTTTATATATTTGACATAGGGCTGCTTCTACGAAGTCCATTTGTATTGAGTTATGTTACGCTGCTGTTACCACGGCTACTGAGTTAATTTGGGCACTTGACTACTGCAGCTCTCTTAAGGAAGCATCGCTGTGGATTCCTGGACTGTGAGCTCATAGTTCAGACTTACACACGCAGTTCATGAACATTTGAGATTTCAGTGCAGTAAATGACACATTTGTTGTTGTCATGTGATGGCACTGATTGTGTCCCTAAATGTGGAAAAGCTGGAAAAAAAAAATGTTTTGGGCGCTTAGCTATGGTCACGCCAAATTGTCTTATGTCGGCTAAATACATGAGAGAAGGCTGTGTGTGTGCATGTGTGTGTGTGTTTAAAAATACTTGGTGCCTAGTGAGGGAGAGGCAGGCAGATGTTATTTTGGAGGCTCACATTGCATCGTAATTATGTCCTGGAGTGAGAGCGGGTTTGTGTCCTAAGACGACTGTGGTGGTGCAGTTGAGGCCCATGATGACCATAATGAGGAACACGACTTTGACTCCACAGTGTGGAACATCTAAACACTGAGGTGGAACTTGTAAATAAGCTTGAGTGCTTCTCTGCCATGTGCCACCTCATTTCCCGGCAGTCTCGATGTTTTCATTCCACTACATCACCTTGTTTAAACTACTAGCACCCCTTCAACCACCACAGGAAGAAATGATCAGTGGAGTCAGCGGCTGCATTGATTGGACACTTTGGGGTTTTTAATGATGAAATGTATATATTTATTTACCCTTGATGTGTTTAAGTGATGCTTTGACTTGGGTTTCCCTGGTATACTGTGAACCTGAGACACTCCAGCTATATATGGGAGTCCCCCAAACCCAGAATAAAAACATATGTAAAAGCACTAAATACCATAATAAACCTTCTCAGACCTATTGTTATACCTATTATTATAATTCTTACTCAGCTCGTCAATCATTAGATCTTAATCCTCCTAAATTTCTCACTAGTAGAGGTCAATTTTCAATAAGTGTTAGGGGAACCAAATTATGGAGTAGCTTTTCACATCTATCAATAAGCTGTTCACATATATTATATGTTTGAAAATATGCTTAAAGGGTCACATTGCTCACATATTTATGGAAAGTTTATCCCCTTTTCTCATTTATTGTGTCTTTTTTCTCCTGATATTTCAGTGGATTTTTATATTGATCTTGTGGACTTTCTTTTTGCTCGGTCCTGATCCCAGTAAGCCTTTGAGTACTCTTTGTCATGTTTTTGTTATGTCTGTCTCTTGTCTGTCCTCTACCTTATTGTCAATACGGATGTCATCCTCTATTTTTGCTGCAAAACAAATCTACCTACGGGTACAAATAAAGTCACCTGAACCTGACTTCTTGTCTTTTTTATATATATATTTATTGTTATTGTTATATATATATCTTGTTATAATTGTTTGTCATCACATTTATGTAGACATATTATTTCTGTATATTAATCGTGTGTTTTCTATAACATTGTGACATTTTAACACTATTGAGATGGAGGCTTCAAATAAGCCTTTTCCTACACTGTACTGTATATTATTTATTTTTTGTTATGTTTGTGTAGTCTTAATTTGTGCAAAATAAATAAATAAATAAATAGATACATTTATAAATAAATAAATAAATGCATGAATAAATAAATAAATGAATAAATACATGAATAAATAAATAAATAAATGAATAAATACATGAATAAATAAATAAATAAATAGATAGATACATGAATAAATAAATAAATAGATACATTTATAAATAAATAAATAAATGAATAAATACATGAATAAATAAATAAATAAATAGATACATGAATAAATAAATAAATAAATAGTTGGCTGCATTTTGGGGACAACCCAAGTCTAAATCCACCTCCACCCCAGCGAGGAAGACTCACCTTCACCCACCAGGTCAGAGCTCCTCATCCTCCCCAGTGCTGCCCAGGTGCACCGTGGACAGGTGTCTGTTCCGTCCCGTCTGCACGGCCTGCAGGTTCTTGTGTCTCACCAGAGCCAGAGCGATCTCTGCGTTCCACGCGGTGCCGTCCTGCGGACACCGGAAGTCAATCTCCTTCCCCGTCGCCATGACCACGGTGAAATACACCAGCCCTCGCTTGTACTCCACGCAGTCCACCGTGGCCATGCGCTCAAAGCGGAGCTCCTTGGCTCTGGAGCTCCACACACCTCCAGCATCACCTCCACCTCCACCTTTGCAGTTGTGCAGCCGGAGTCCTTCCTCTGTGAGCACGCAGCGCTTCTTCTTCCACAGCTGGAGGAGTCCGCTGCTGCGCTTCTCCAGCAGCCCGTCTCTCATCACTTTGGCCGGGTAAGACATGACCACACTGAGCCAAAAAGTTAAGACTAGTCTTCAGCAGTGATGCGTCTCAAGATGTACCCATTAAATACTCATCTCATCGGAAAACACATCTGCTTGAGCTGACATTAATACAACAGCTCCTCATGTAGTGTGCGTAAATCCAATCCATGCGCAATGACAACACTCCGTGGAGGCTGGTAGTGCTGGTCTGCCTGGATATGTTTGAACATGCCCGGCTCCACTGTGGTCCAACCACGCCTTCTTCATGGTGACGGCACTAGGAGGAGAGAGATCCGGGCTGTTTATATGACATATACCCTGCAGCACTGTGACCATATAGCAAAAGGCTGTGGAAGGACTTACTGTTAAGAATTTCCCAGTAAAGAACTGGCAGCAGGATTGCCTTTATGTTACTGTAAAATTAACATTATTATACTTTCGCTGAAATTTACAGCTTTGTACTGTTAATGAAAAATACTGTTTTTTTATTTTTTTTTTATTTCACAGTATTTTACAGTTAATTTACTGTTTAAAGATACATTATATAGCTGTTTTTCACCTTTCTTTTACATTATCTTACTGATAATGCACTATTTAGGTTGTATTTTTTACATACATTTTAATAAACATTATTTTTTGCCTAGATGAATAGACTTAGCAGGTTACAGACATAGGAATAGTAACACTAAATACAATTAAAGGCACTTGTTAGGAAAAAGGCTATAATAGACTTGTTGACACTTTTCCCAAAAATGTCTGTCTATAGCTGGCTACAAGCACAGAATGCAAACCATAACAACATGTGAATGAAGAACAATAAAGCTAATTCACTGATTTTCCAATAGTGTACAATGTACAAGAAGGTAAGTCTTCCTCGGGTGGAGGTGAATTAGACTGGGGTTGTCCCCAAAATGCAGCCAATTATTTATTGTGCAGATCAGGTCCAAGAATTAAAAAAATACTGCATGAAACTGTTACTGATGATACTTTAGACAGTTGATGAGCAGTAAAGTGCTGTTTTTTAAGAATGCATTATAGTGCAGTTAAAAAACGGCCTATGAGCGTAATTTAACTGGTTTTCTTTTGTATTAACAGTAAAGCACTGTTTTTAGCAATAACAGGTTAATGCTGTTGAAATCCTGCTGTAAATTAACAGCAATTGTTTACAGTGTAGATTCATTATTGATAATATTGACCCTGATTTTATTCTATGTCTAGAGAATGTTTTGCTTGGTTTTCATAAAGGTAACAGTAAAATCAAAGAACATTATATTATTAATCTGATTATTCTCTCAGCTAAATTTCATATACATAAATCCAAATTTAGTAAATCTAAACCTTCATTTTTTTGTATGCTGGAAGCATTCACATCATAGCCTATGTTATTCTACTGTGTTTCTTTTCCTTTTTCGTCAGACCACCGTTTTTTGCAACGCTACTCGTTCCACATTTTTCAGCATAGGAACTCCATTCAAACATCAAAACGTGCAGCTCAATTAGGACATGATGGCTATTACGTTTCACATTCATAACTTTCATATTTTCAGAACTATTAACCATTGTTCATCAAAAATTCTCCATTGAAATGAATGGACGACATGTTCAGAATTTAATCATTTTCAACATACTTTCACCTAGAAACTCCATTCAAACTGTAAAATGATCCACATCTTCCATAGATTCTGGCTATTATTCAACTTTCATTCATCCCATTTGTACTTTTTGAAATATTTAACTTTGTTTGGAGCTTGGTAAAATTCCCCTTTTTGTATGTTAACAGGAAACTAGGGATTCACCTATTTTTTTCAAAATAAAAGCCCCAGTAGGTAACTTTCTCAACAGGGAACTGATTCTATATCCTTCTTCATAAAGATTAAAGCCAGCAATGCAGTTTAGCATCAGCTATTCAAAAAACTTAAAATATTCCACATCTTTTATACATTATTGGTATTATTTCACTTTTCAATGATATTCATGCAAATTAAACCCATTTCCACTTTTCCAACTATTCCTACTACTTCACCTTCTTCTCACAACATTTAAGCCAGCATTACAGCGTAGCGTCAGCTCTTCAGCATCTAGCATTCACACCGCAATTTCTACAGAAATTGCTTTTCTAGTTATTGATAATATTGACCCTGATTTTATTCTACGTCTAGGGAATGTTTTGTTTGGTTTTCATAAAGGTAACAGTAAAATCAAAGAACATTATATTATTAATCTGATTATTCTCTTAGCTAAATTTCATACACATAAATCCTAATTTATTAAATCTAAACCTTCATTTTTTTTGTATTTGAACATGAAACCAAACAATACACTAAATTGATTCTCTCCTCCGAAAACAAAAAAAGCTATTAAGACGGTAACTTTATGTACCTCCTTTAATATATTTATCTAAAAGTTTATTTTCCCTGGCATTGTACTTGTAAGCTGTTTATCCCCTGGCATCTGTTATTTTGTCTTGTTGTTCCTTTTACAGTTTTGCACATGTCTTTGTAATTAAACCTGTATGACCAGTTTGTGAAATAAAGGCAATACAAAAAAGAAATGACATACCCTGCGCGTGTGTGTGCGCACGTGCGTAAAGACAGTGTGATCTTACAGCACTGTGTGTTGTGTTTTTAACAGAAATACAGGTATGTGGTGGGTTTATAGCCACCTCCCACTGATAGGTCAGAGTGTGCCACACACCTGTCAGCCAGTAAACTTCAAAATAAGTCATTTAAATCACATTAACCAGCCCTTTTCAAGTTCCTAAAGTGTTTAAGACAAGCTGCTTCATTGTGTGTCTCTTTCGAGAGAACTGGAATGTGAGTGGGTGGATAAATAAGTCAGAGATGTTGTAATATGTGAGTGTGTGAGGTAAGAAATAATGTTTTTAGATAGAAACAAATGACTAATCAGTCAATTACTAATCATTTTTTGTCATTTAGTGTATTTGCAACAGTGTTTTTTAGCAATCCCATCTGTTATATTCATATATATGTTTTATACAACACACCTTATAAAAACATTCACACATCCTAATGTGTGTGAAACCAATGCATGGGAACTGAATGTAGTGATTAGAATCAAATTAAGTGGAGGAACTGGTTACATTTTTAATGACAAACTTCAAAGCCTCGCTGGTTTCACTTCACTGTTCTCATAAAGCTTAATTAAGGTACTTAAAACAAAATGTTTCCATTCTTCAGATGCTTGACTGGTAGCATTGCCCTAATGTGACTTTATGATGGGTGGAGTGAAACTGTAATTCCCCCAAACTTTATAAGATACTGTCTGTAGGCTACTGGACTTATTGTACCAGCGGTGTGATGTGTCACTGCAATGTTATGAGAGGAATGGATGCAATGTGACATGTGACATTTCTTGAAACTTTAACACATAACGTCATCCACCGATACTTTAACGGTACTTCCCTATTCCTTACACACACACTCACATGTTTAATGCAATTAAGAAAAAAACTGGCACTAAAATCTTTCAACTTTATTTATTATCATGCTGTATGGAAAGCATTACATGTAAAAAACTAAAAAAAAAAGCATAATTTACTCTATTACATATAATATTATCATTATGATACTGAGATGTCATTTGCAGAGGGAAAACTGTGTAAAAGGTGCGAATCATCAATGCAGCGTTAAAAGTAATGTTTCAGTATTAAGCATGGGTTATGTATATCAATATTTACTGTAACAGCATTTGTTGTAATCATCTTTTGCCTACATGAGGCAGAGGTGGTGTTATAAACTGGGGGGAAAAAAGTTCGGAAACTTGTGTTTGGTGGATTATTTCTCTGTTGTTACAATGTTAATTGGCATTGTATTTTACATCGTTGGAAAGCCTGTTTGTTTACCTTCACAATGATGTCCAACTTGTAAGGATCATGCATTTGTGGGATGAGAAGCACAGCTGATTATGTGGGTAGCGCCCAAGAAAAATTTGCCAAAATGCTCTGCCAATGGTAAACAGTGTATTCTCCTGTTTGAATTGACTCTTGTTTTGAGTTGGTTGGTGGATTGGAGGATTGAACTATCTTCAGTAACAAGCAACAAACAAGACATATTGGCAATTTTACACTTTATTCATTTAATACATATGTGGACTTGTTACTGATAGAGAGTTAAATCATCCAATCCACCAAACAACTCAAAACAAGAGTCAATTCAAACAGGAGAATACACTGTTTACCATTGGCAGAGCATTTTGGCAATTTTTTCTTGGGTGCTACTCACATAATCAGTTGTGCTGCTCATCCCACAAATGCATGATCCTTACAAGTTGGACATCATTGTGAAGGTAAATAAAGCGGCTTTCCAACCATGTAAAATACAATGGCAATTAGCATTGTGACAACAGAGAAATAATCCACCAAACAAAAATTTCCAAACTTTGTTTTCCCAGTTGATTTCACACACTGTACAATCTCATGTTGAAGGTGCATGTTGACTGGCAGCAGTCTGCCCTCTGCAGGATGAAGACAGTAGTGCAGCTGTCTGGAGACCTGCTGCCATTGAAGAGCTCAGTGTGTCTCTACTGAGTGTGTGACAGCGCTCCAGCTCCAATTCCATAACCAAATCCCTTGGGACCAAAGTTTTTGCCATAACAGGCTGTTGGAAAGAAAGAAAAGGTAATCTGTCAATAAACACTCCACGCTATAGAGTGTTAACATCATATTACCTTCAGTTATTATTAACCACAGTTGGTGCATCACATGTGTTAGCATTCGAGTCATGTGCTACACACATGCACATTCGCTTATGCACACACGTTTCTGGTCTTTTTTTATTGTTATTGTTATATATATCTTGTTATAATTATTTTTCATCACTAAGACATGTTATTTCTGTATATTAATCGTGTGTTTTCTATAACATTGTGACATTTTAACACTATTGAGGTGGAGGCTTCAAATAAGCCTCTCCCTGCACTGTTTATTATTAATTTTTTTGTTATGTTTGTGTTTAGTCTTAATTTGTGCAAAATAAATAAATAAATAATCAGCTGCATTTTTGGACTGTTGTACATTACAATTTCAGAAAAACTGGAATAAGTCATTCAGCATGAAAAAAACATAAAAAAATGACTAATTGACAAAATAAATCCCAGTCGACTAAGACCAAAATGACCGATTAGTCGACTAAGAGGGGGCAGCCCTAAATTACACATATGCTTTTTCTGCCTCCTCCTGTAGTTTCATTGTTTTTCCTGCAAATTTTCACCCAAAGAGAAATAATGTACGACTCCAGTAATGTCACAAAGTCAGAATGTTCAAGTTTGGACAGAAGCTTCGTTTGCTTTCTTCCTTATTAGAATAAGTCAATACATGCAATACAAGAACTTGAACTGAATGAACACCCTGCAAAATGCTAAACATAAAAAAAAACTGGTATGTGGAGTGCTGAGCCATGTCTCGCAAATCAAAAATACAAAAACATTTAAGGAAGGAGTTTAATAAATGAAATATATTTTAGCTATTTTTCTTATTCCATACTTGAGGATATCTTTATATATGTATATATATATATATATATAAGAGGGCCCTCTGCTGTATTCTTGTGTTTATTTCAACTCAGTCACTCATTCACAGGCCACTAACAAAACATAGCAGATCATTTTCTCTCATTTAAGACTGTGAATTTGAATGTTTCATCCAATCATTTCCCCCCCTAGTTTATGATGTCTCTTTTTAATAGTCACACTGTGTATGTTGTGTTCACACTGTATCACATGTCATAATCTCTTTCAGACAAATGCAGCCTGAATGGATCAACACGGGTCATCCTGCCTGGCTTCACCACTCTGGACCAGCAACGAAAACAGGTCTGACACAAAATTACTACTCAGTAAAACCAATATATATATATACACTGTATATATATATATATATATATATACAGTGTATATACTGCTTATAATAGATCTTATTGGCCGCAACATCTAGGCCTCTTGGCCATGAATTAAATCTGAGTGAACTTGAACACCATTGTAAGTGTATGTTATTAAGTTTCCATTAAGAGACCAAAGTAATAAAATAAACCCTATACAATTACAAAACCTTTTTATATTAGGTGTGGTATATTTGAATGGTTTAGTAGTTTAGCAGACGTGTATGGTACCCCCCCCCCCCCCCCCCCCCCCCCCGAATATCCGAATCCCAAAATTGAAAAACAAGTACCTACCCAACGCATGAATAGCTGAATAATCAAGTCCAGCCCTATTCCACTAGCAGTATTTCGGTATAGGAAGTGAAGTCTTACCTTTGCAGTAGATTTCTCCATTGTTATCAGCTAGTGTGGTCGACTCAAGGCTCTTATTACACTCGGCACAGGTGAAACATCCAATCTTATGCCATGACTGTAAATAAATACAAATCTAATTAAATATAAAATATAAATATAAATACAATATCCATTTTTAAATGGGTGCATTTTTTGCACACATGCCCATGTGTGTGTGTGCTTTTCCTTACACTCCCAGCTCCGATCACTTTCTCAGCAGCGTAGACGGCCTTGCCACAGCGAGGGCACTTGTCTGACCCTCCGAACTTCTGAGCCAGCATGGATGGGTTTGGGTTGCTGCTGCTGCTGGGACGATGAGGAGCAGGTCTGACGGAGACAGAGAGAAACCGTGGATAACGGGCCTTTAAAAGAGATAAAGAAGTGTGTGTGTGTTTGTTCGTTACTCACTCTTCATGCTTAATACCCAGAGCCTCTCCCTTGTCCATGCTGAGCGTCCCTGCTCCCTGACCATAACCGTAGCCTTTTGGCCCGTGCTTCTTGCCGTAGCACGCCTTGCAGTAGACTTCATCTTGATGAACAGCCACAGTTGTGCTGTCCAAGTTCTTCCTACACACCACTGCAAAAACAGACACATTTACATGCACACACACGATAACACACATGCGGTACATGTGTATTATTCTTTTGCATATTATTGCACATGTTTTTGAGCACATTCATGTATTGAGATAGGCTAACATAACAGTTTCCTTTTATGGAATAGCTCTATTGAAGAAGCATGTTCTCATCTAAATGCCATCACAGGAATGTTCAATTATAACGCAGGAACACAAATAACTCAAGAACTCCATGAACCCACATATTTTTCAAGTTGAGGCAGAGGAACACTTTGTTTTTATGATTTATTTCAGTAAATTTCTTTGGTTGGTATTTCTTTTTGTACAGTTATGATGCATGATTTTTAGATAGGAAAAATATATCCTTAACTGCTGTAAGGTAGGTAGATTAAACCTTTTTTTTTGTTTTAATCAACACTATGTGTCAAGTTTAGGCCTCTGAGAATCAAACAGTCAAGCAGTGGTTCCCAACCTATTTTCCTTGAAGGCCCCCTACTTGTATTTAAGAAAAGCTGAGTCCCCCCGACGTCATCACCAAAAAAATTACAAATCCTCCAACAAAATCCTCAGTTTGAATAAAGTGATTTAGTACAGATGAGTCTTTTTTTTTTTATCAAATCATCTTTCTTTGATGAATATAACTCATAATTTTTTGTCAACATAAATAAAGTGATGACATCTTGACGGATTTGTAAAGACTTAATTAATTTGCTATAATAGTGTAAGAGCCAAAATAGATTTTTTGTTATTGTGGTTAAATAAATGTAATTTATGGTGCCTCACTTTCTGTATGTCAAGAGCAAATAGGTTTTTGACTGCAGTGAAATTGTTGTTTTTGAAAGGCTAAACGCCAACAAACATGGATTGAAGCAGAATATTACGTTGAATTTTGCTATTAAGTAGTAAAAAAAATATATCTCAGTAAGTGTGTTATCATTTTAGTTATACACCCCGGAGCAGACAAATCCTGGCGCATACTCACTAATTTACACCAATATACAAATTTCATACAGGAGGATATCTATTATGAAGAGGAAATTATACATATTTACGCTTATAAATATTAACACTATCTTGACCCCCCCTGTTCACATTAGGTTAGTGTTACTCGTGACTGTAATGGCAAGTGACAAGTGTCACATGTTCAGCGGTTTCCACGGTGACAATGACAGGAAGAAGCAAAGAGTTTACTCACTGCACAGGAAGCAGGACTTGTGGAAGCTCCGCCCTTCACAGAGAACCTCTTCTGCAAAGTAAACGGTCTTCTGACAGCAGCCACATTTGTTTCCTCCTCCTAATGGCATCCTTTAGTAATGCATGCAGCATGAACACAGACACACAAAAAAAACTGTGATAACAGTTTTTTTTTTTTTTTACCATATCTTAATTGTCCAGAAGCTGTCCATAAAGACACAGCACCTTAACAAAGACCCAGAGACGGTGATTATTTCAGAGAGGAATAGCTAAAAAGTCTGTCACTGTGGCCAAAATAACTTTAAGTATATTCTTCCAAGGCATACAGTTAACATTTTATTTTCTTGACCTGGTTTAAAAGCCTGTAATTTACATATGGAACTAGGCCTTAAAGGGTAACTTTGCTCTTCTTCAACATATTTTCCCATGTTTTTGTGTATAACTGACTAATAGGAACAAAAGTTTCTGAAACTGGTCCAGTATTGAGGGAGAACGCTGTAACTGGCGGCTGCTCACAGGCTGCAATAAGGTGCTATTGGGGCAAGCTAGCACCGTCATTTACGTCCACTAAAAGTGCGTGCTTTTGCCGTGACAGGCTCTGATTGTTATTATGCGTGTCTGACATTGTGGACAGAGTCTCACTCAAGGAGACGTCTCGTTCTGAAATCTGGTGAGGTGACGTGTAGCTGGAAGACAGAAAATAGGTTGAAAAATACCGAAATTGCCCTTTAAATAGAAAAATAAATGAACAATGAACTAATAAATTCCTTTACACAACCATCAAGCGAACACATTTACAAGAGTTTCTGTTTTACGAAACCTGTTTAAACATTCAGATTTGGTCGCCTGTAATTTTGGCTTTGTAAAGCCAGACCCATAGACTGTAATTTCATTGCTGCCAGTTCTCTGCGGCTTCTGTGAAGAACCAGCAAGCCAGCAGTAAAATAGAAAATACTAGAAGAATTCCTTTTTTTGTTGTTGTTGTTGTTAATCAGCTAGAGACGATAGTTGCTGTCTCTTCAAAACCTGAAGACCTGTAGTGTGGAAGTAATGTGAAAATGTGACTTTCCGAGGAGTCTGTAAAGTTGGTGGAATGTGTAAGACCCTGGCATCGTGCCTGTTTCTACCCAGTGTGTTTCCCAGCATGACCCTCCCAGTCCAATCTCGTGTATCCGTATCCACATTCCTGACCGCGTAAACCCTCCCACCTCCCTGCCCCTGTCTCACTCCATCTACTCCCTGCTGTCTGTCTCCTTCTGCATCACTTCTACAGACTTCTTAATGTGAGCTGTATGTTTGTTCTATTAGACAGGAAATATGTTGAAGAAGCAGCTGCAACTCTACCTGGGTCAGCTCCTTGTTCTAGTGGTCGGAGGATGGAAGTGTTAGGTCATTTTCCTATCACCCTTGGACACACTTCCTGTGTGTGCCAAATTATCTCTCTCCCTTTCTTTAAAAGTAAATACAACACCCCAAAATTAAACACAACTTCTCTACTGCTGACACCAGCATGGTACTTAATGTGAATATGAGCTCATTGTATGATATTAAATCATAGCTCGGAGTGAAGTAAATGGGTGGAGCGGTTTGTGTCTGGCTGCTGTTGCTACTGCACTGTGCCTTTCCATCATTGTGAGCACCAAGTCTGTTTGTGGGGGTTATTCAAAGGCCAGACAGCGAAATATTAAACGAGATATGGGAATAATTGAAGAAAAGGTTCTGCTGTTTTCTGGGATGTAACTGGAATGGATGGGGAATATCATCCCTGGTGATGTACATTCAGTATACATGTATGTTAATTAGTGTTATAATATATATACAGTATATCATCTATATAATACAATAATAATAATCAATTTATCAGGATTCTCATGTTTGAAATGATTTTGCACATTGTCTATCACATGCCATATAAAAGTTATACCACAACCTAATTAATTAATAAATAAATAATAAGCCAATAACAAAATTAGTTATGTCACAAACTGATAAGCGAAAACACAGAAGTCTGAAATGAGTAAGATTCAGGGACACAAATGGTGAAGCAAAATAGGATGTGAAACATAGACACTAACTGACATTTTTAGAGTTTGCTTTCACTGCCAGTAAATGAAATGTCAGGAATATTTTTTGCACCAGTCATTGGTATCCTTTTTAGAGCTTTCCAGCAGCCCAACTAGGAAAATATGACTAGAAGTGGTAACTCAGAAGTCTCAAATAACTCTCTAACTCTTTCATGTTGTTTAACAGGCAAGACGATCAATGAGGAGCAGAAAAAAGAAGGTAGACACTTGGACATGAGATGAGTGTTGTGGTGTGAAGATGACGCCAGGGCGAAGGACGTTAACAGAAGGTGAGAAAAAACAGGTTACTCAAGTCAGTCTTTGTTAAGGTTTTCACAGACATGGGCTGCTTTGACTTGTTATAACAAGTTATTGACGGTTAGTCAATCTGACCACAGAGGGGAATGCATAGAGAGGAGACAAGATGATAAGTAATAAAGAGTGTCCTCACTTGACACACTAAGAGGTTATTAGAGCCATAGCCCTGTTATACAATTAGGGCTCTTTTTTTTTTAGAAAGGTTTCTGATAGCTGGTCTTTCAGAGTTAAACATCAAGGCTTCACTTCGACATGAATAATACAGGTCTTTGCTAAATGATTTACGCAGTATTCTTGAAGATGAATACAGGTTGATAATTGTGGCTCTGCAGGCTTAGACATGTGGGGACACAGACTGTTGTGCAGGAATGTTCAAATAAAACAGTGAATGAGCGGTAAGAAGTGGACACAAATCAGGAAGTCCGTTTCGTGAAGTAAATGTGACTGCATGTGACATCTGTGTGATTTAGGCTTAGATTAATATCAGTAGGAGTTGCCTATACTATATAAATGTATACACTTTGTTGCCCACACCAGAGAGCATAAAGATCTTTGCATACTGTATTTGTTTTTCTTGTACATTAGTGTTCCATATTGTGTTACTGTTTAACCACACGCTGTGATACCACTTTGCAAACTCTAGTGCATGATAGCTGTTCAAAGAAATGAGTCTCGTCTGACCTGACTTGCACGGAAAATACATTTACATTGTGGTAGAGTGTTTTTCCCATAATGCATCGGCACAAAGAGTAGGAAATAAGATACAGAGAGAATCAAGAAGGAAGCAAGAAAGTTTAAGCAGACTAATATATTAACATTGCTCACCTGCAGTTAGTAGTAGGTGCTGTCAGTCAGTGATGATGATGGACAGGTTGATCCCTGGTCGGAGAAATGCAGCACCGGGGTGTGTTCAGGAAACCAGCGGTTCAAGGTTAGGTGGAGGAGTCACACTTTTAGTCTGCAGGAGAAAAGTAGCTTCTCTTACTAACACAAATTCTATGACTTTATCCCGGTGATACAAGTAGACCCAGACAGAGTTGTTGGTTTGTGCCTCCCCACGTCTCCACTGTTCCAGATGTGCTGAAAGGGAGGAGCTTCTGTTGTTACTGCTTCAGTCCACAAAGTTGTTGCGTGTTCAGCAACAGGGGAGTTTCTGACTGACTGACTGGCCGAGCGAGAGAGAGAGAGAGAGAGAGAGAGAGAGAGAGAGAGGTGAATGGGGAGGGAACTTGGATTGAATAGCTGTGGTATTGTCAAGCGCAGTGGAAATATTTTATACCCACTAAGAATTAGAGCCAATAAGAAAGATGAACTATATGCAGAGGAAATATAGCCCAAAGACCAAAGACATAGTACACTTTATGAGCACAGAAAAAGAAAAGTAGAAGAGTACAAGCTAAAGCATTTCAAATTCCTACATTTTTAAGGCATTTCCTCCTCCCTTTCCTTTTGTTTCGGATTACTGCAGGCCTCATTTAGTAATTTCCTTGCTGGTGTTAAATGGCCAGGATGCTAAAAGTAGGTTCATGCATAAAAATATCTTCGGTTACAGGCTGTGTTTTCCATGAAATCATGCAAAAGGCCTGCTCTTCAGACTATAAGAGAGATGTACAGAGCAATCAACCGGCAGTCAACCCTGTTGAACTGGGTGAACTCCACATTGTTGAAGCTGTTATGATGTTTACATTTTCTGTCTTTGTCTAAAAGCATTATGCCAGTTGTCTGGTGAGGGATAACATACCTGCATCGTGTCATATCCAATCTTGAGAATAGATAATAGGATTGTTAGGGAGGATACGTCCTTCTTGAATTACAAAGGCATGACCTCTACACCTAGATTAGAGCAGCAGTAACAGTGGTTGAAAATGAGTGTATACGCTTATGAAAACCATCAAGAATTATCTTGAAAGACTCTCTTATGTTCTCAATGTTTTCAGATTTTGACTGTTAAATCGGACAAGGCGATCTGCTCTTGACTATTACTTTGCTGGGAGGATAGGGTAATCACCGTGGGACATCAGTAAAAATGCTCTTGAGATGGATTTGTCTTCAGTGGACTTTATTATAAACTTCACGCACTGTGCACATATACACTTCAGACAGGAAGTATAGTGTCCTTTTGGGTGTGTGTGGTTCTGTAACCAAAGAAATAAAGACTTAAATGAATATCAATTATATGTGAAGCATTACACACAACACTGCAGCATTACTCCACAGAATACATAATTATGTATATAATTTCACCATATGACTAACATATATATAATAAACTGTAATCCTTAATACTCTTGCACAGTGCTATCAAATAACAGGATAAACAACTTTAAAATAAAATAACATTCAATAATATGCATTATCTTTTATGAACACATGGCTCTACTAGGCACTGCCCTCTTGGCTTCTAAACATCACCATTTCACTCTTTAACAGTACGTACAGCATCGCTACACATTGTATGAAACATAAACACAGTCGATACAGAGCTAACTCTGCTAACGAGCATGGCTACCAATTATGCATCCCTTATGTAGCAACTTAAGACATATCTTAAAACAGAGAAAGGAAACTTACTTCTCAATGGACGCACACAGGCTCTCACTGTCCAAAATGTCCAAACTGTGCAGTACTAATTACGTAGCTCAACTACTGTAACAGCTCACTTGACACGCAACTCTCTGGAGCAACAGAAAAAGGAAACGATTTACCTCTGCTACGGAGGATTGATTAACAGGCTACTCAGCCAATAGAAATGCACCGTAGGCGGGACTTAGCAAAAAGATAGGTAATGATATAAACCAAGGCATAGATATTCAAGCAACATAAACTGAGGTAGATAATACATGAAAGGATATGGAATCTTCTTTACATTGACCATGGGTGTTTTTTTCTTATGAGCCAGTAAATTCGGCACACTATTTGTTTGTCTAGAGGCTAACCTTTAATAGATAATCAGTTTGAAGTGTCAAATGGTAAATCAGCTGTTTTCCCTCTTACCCAATAAATAGGACGCAATCTCAAAGTAATTCAGCCTTTGTACTTTATCACCACAACCTTAAATGACCTTTAGGGACTAGCTGGTAAAGGTCACTCTGATATGCTTAATGGATGAGAAAGCATTAGTAGAAATGGATTGAGGAGCTGCTTGCTAATGTCGACAGAGAGAGCAGAGTGGATGATGAGCATTCAGCTCTACAATGATTGACCTCTGCTACCATCATGTGGTCGTTGTGAGTACTGAACCTCAGTACAAAAGCTAGAAGGCCTACATACAAACATTGACTCTGTATACTGACTTGTATTTGCATTAACAGTGGCAACACTGTTTGTCTGATTGTTTTAAAGCTGCTCTATACAATATCCAGAGCATTATTATAGCTGTAAACAATGAATTGCTATGTAAAGATATAGAGGAGTAATGTCTACCTGAGCATAGAGGGATGTCGCTCTCCCTCCGTGTGTGTTGTAATCTGAGCTTCTCCATGATTTGCTTTCATTGCTGGGCCAGTTTGTCGCCATCTTGAGAGCCACGTGGAGGCAATGGAAATGCTCCCAATCTCGCATTAAGCACCTTTAAGTATCAATTAATATGCAGATTATTAAAGGCCAGGAAAAAGGGAATGTCACAGTTTCTCAAAGTCCAAAGTGACATCTTCAAATGTTGTGCTTTTTCTGAAAAACAGTCCAACACCCAGATATGTTCTGTTATCTAGAAAATCAGCAAATATTGTCCAGCAAATATTAACATTTAAGTTGCTGGAGCCATAGATTTATGTTTACATTTATGTAAAAAAAGATTTTACACATCAAAATCTGTTTACAGGTCTTGGGGAATACTATTGCAAATTATGTGACAAAAGTTGTATAAAGACTCCAGAGGGAACTGCGCAAAATCGGATTAACTGCCTCAAGTGATGTCACTTGTTGTTGCAGAAGACTACGATTTTGAAAATGAAAAGAATCTGGGTGTGGGGAGTTGCTGGAGGCTATTTTAGCAGCTATTACTTAAATTGTTGACTGAACTGTCACCAATCATGTTGCATTGTGGGCAATGTAGACGGCTGATCTTGAAAAGGAAGATAACGCGTGGATTAAAAAAGACGATACTGTCCGTTGTCCAATGTAATTGATAAAGATATAGGAACACCATGCTAAATCGATGGAGTACTCTTTTAAGTAAGTGATTATCGAAATGGTTGCCAATGGACTGGCATATTAAATACTTATTTCAGCTCTATTCAAATTAGTCCTTACAAATGTGTTAGGAAGCAAGAATTGCAATAAGAATTGTAAAACGTGAGAAACAAATCCAGGAAAGACATGTAATCAAAGATGGGTTTATTATACACATTATAACACACACACACATATACACATTGGCAGGTTCAATTCAATCTACACACATTTAAAGTGAACACTATTCACTCACTGCCAAAACCGCTGTCACATGTCGACATGCACGCACACAAATCCTGATGAAAAGTTTTGTACGCAGTGTAATGCCTCGGCAGCCTCAGCCTCTCAAAACACGTTAAAGCTGTCGGAAGTGTGGCCTCAACTATTTCCACCTTCATCACTTTGGCCGGCACCTCCCATCCTATCCAGAACTTTACGAGGCTCTTTAGCTCAGCTGGAGACACTGTGTTAAAAAAAAACAGATGTATAGTCAACACAGAATCTGCTGAAAAAGCTTCATGCTAAAGATATCACAGTAACAGTGGTCGTACATACCGTCTCCAATAAATGTTTTCAAGTAGCCAGATACTCGACATACATCCATGACATCGGACTCGCCAGCGTCTTGGACTTTGTAGCTCTCAAAGATGACGGTTATAGACGATGGCCATATGATGCAATCCAAGATTATCTGAAATCACACGCAACTCCAGCTGTATTCAAAATAATCTTTAATCCTCTTAGTGTTTGACATTTGTGCAATTTACAGTAAATGAGAACAATAATCTAGAGTCCAAGAAACGTTGTCTGAATAAAGGCCAGTTGTTTGCAGCATCGGCCTACTTAGATGTGCCGTTGCTGCTATACCTGAGGTGTGACTTGTGCTTCTGATTCCCTGGGAAACAGGAGTCGGATTACATCTGTTCTGTGAATGAGAAGTGGCCACAGTCCCGTCTCTTGTAAGCCTTTTCGGAACTGATTGATTTGATGCCTCGTTCGCTCGATAACCTGCAATACGGCATAATGTTCACAAAGTCACTCATCAGTAATCTTCTCTTTGATGCTTTAAAGTGGAAGTTAATGTAGTGAAAGTTTATTAACACGGCCAGATGTTTTGAGTGCATTTTCTGACCTCACCACAATTGTAGATCTATGTCAGCAATTATTAAAGATGATCTATACCATTGGTTCCCAACCTGGGGTCTGGGGCCCCTTAAGGGCCGCCAAAGATCACAGAGGGTGCGCCAGGATTTGTCTGCTCTGAGGTTATCAAAATTAGATTTGCTCATGTATAACTAAAATCATAATAACACACTTCTTGGATAATTTATACAAAAATCTGTATATAAAACTATTTAAAAAGATATATTTTTTTGCAACTTGGTAGCAAAATTTAACAAGATATTCTGCTTCAATCCATATTTGTCGGCGTTTAGCCTTTCAAAAACAACATTTTCACTGTAGTCAAAATCTGCTCTCCCGCTTGACGCACACAAAGCGAGACACACACCCGTATTAACGGGGCGGTCTAGCAGCAGTCTAACAGCACCATAAATTACATTTATTTAACCACAATAAGAAAAAATCTATTTTGGCTCTAACTCTAATATAGTAAATTTATTAAGTTGTTACCAAAAAAAAAATGACATTATATATCTGCATTCGCTCTGTCAGCACTGTTGCCTTTGTTTTCTCAGCACCGTTAGTTGGGAGCCGCCGCCATGTTGGGAGCCGTGCCAATCAATAAAAATGCTCCCAATCTGGCATTTAGCACCTTTAAATATCTTCATATGTACCTTATTTTACGATAGCAAAAGTAACTCCTAACCGATTGATGTGGATAGTTTAAAAACAAAAAGACACTCAGGCCTCTGGCTTAGTTGAAAGTTGTTGGAAGTAGTTGGAAGTTACATTTTGATAACGTGTTGTTGGATTGTGTTGCGGATGCAGAGGGACTTCTGATGGTTGTGGCAACAGTGGGCGGGAATTGTCTTGAAAGATAAACTGGAAAACAGACAGTGCCCATTTTGTTGTAGCTGTTCTGCTTATTAATCAGATTTTCTCCGATTTTGCTTGAGTTGACAAGTAAACAGATTTTGATGTCACTTTTTTAGATGTCCACTGTATTTGCGATAAATTGTGGAAATGGCAGGCAGCAAAAAGTGTTTGTTTCTGAGCCATTATCAAGATTGTTTGAAAGACATATGTCTCTATGAATAAAAATATAACAAGATGTGGCAATATTCTTTAAGGACGTAGTGAAATTATACTGTATGTTATCTAATGACAGGGGACTCGGTGTGTTCAGCACTAGTGTGGAGAAATTAGAATTAGCTTAGTAGCTGAAGTAGAGTAAATAGAAACACTTTGACATTACAGCATGCAAGAGCAGCTTCTCGGACAGCCATTTCCTGTTGGTGGCATTTGGTGCTGGCAGCTCCCACGACAGGGAGAGCTGATGGATGGCGTCACATTCTTTTAATTCGGCATCTCCTTCAAGCTGGAATAAAACATAACGAAAAACATGTTTTATTCACGCAGCATGCATAGAATAAAGACATTGATTGCAGTTTCATGAAGCAGAGTTCAGTGTGTTAAGTGACAGATAGAGAGAGCCTTTTAGTAGAAAATATAATATGTGTTTTTCATGTTGTGTGTTTATCACAGTTAAACTCACCATTTTCACAGCGTCTCGGATGTCGAGGTCGGGGCAGTCTCGTATTGTCACAGGAATTGTCTCCAGCGAACCTCCGAGGAGAATGTGAATAATGGCCGGGCTAAGTCCCGGGAAACTCGGGCCGTGATGCAAGAAGGAATGGCCGATCATCCGGCCCGCGACTGTGAACATGTTATTGCAAAGAAGTTCATCTGAAACTGAGGGGACGAGGTGATCAGGCTCACCTTCGAAGATTTTGGTGATGGCTGCACCTCCTGCAAAAAAAAAAGATTGAGGATTAAGAGAATATTTAGAGCACAAGGTTAATGACTAGAATGAAATAAATGACCTTTGAGCCGAGTCAGTAAGTAAAAGTAGATTTTGATATTTTGATACTGAACTCTTAGTGTTTGTTGAATTAGACCCGTAGCTCACCTTTACTGAAATCTGATGAGCTGTGTTAGTGATTGTTACCGTAATCATTATCATAGATTTCACATAAATGGTCCGTCATCTGTTCTTTCAATTATTTAATTAAACCATCAAGATTTATTTTTTTCAGTTTTTCCGAGTGCTAAAAATAGAAAATAGTTTTCTTGTTTACTAGATGATCCAGATTTGACTAGGGCTGTATATTGGCAAGAATCTGGCGATACGATAGGCATCATGATACAGGGGTTACAACTCAATTTATTGTGATATATTGCAATACAGTAAGCAAATTTAATTTTAGGAAAACATAGTATAAAGTAATTCACCACCATATACATAAAATCGGAACTGAGGGATCACAGTTGCATTTATCACAGTCCCTCTAACATACAAAATCATAATAATTAAAATAAAAGGGCTTGCAGGATTCTTTAGGTAAACAAATTATGTAAATATAAAAAGTAAAAGGCAGTGAAACATATTGTATATTTTTTTAACTAATAATTAAAAATCAATACAGTGAGATACTTTGAGAATCAATACAGTATCCCAAAGCATAATATCGCGATACTCAAGTGTATAAGCATTTTCTTACACCCCTAGATTTTACAGGCTAAATTAAATAATTGAATGAACAGATGATACTTGGACAATTAACCGTTACGTTTCTTATAAATAATTTTACTTTAACAGTAAGTATTTGCCTTAAATACTTGCAGTTTCACTCATTTTGCATTACAGCATAAATGGTTACAACAATAGATAGCAGATGTGATCTATATAATGACTTTAGTGGACTGTAGGCTCGTGACTTCTGAATAGTCAGAATCAGCTTTGTTGTTGTTGTTGTGTGTGTGTGTGTGTCTAACCAAAGTTTATATGGAATCCACTCATGAGCTTGAAAATCACTGATGACATCATGTGACGGTCGACCCCACTTCCTGTTGCAACGTCACCTGTGACGACACACACATTTTTTTGCGTAAATCACTCAACTGAGCATTGTGATGTTTTTTTTACTAGTTAAAGTAGTATTATTTACCTTGAAGCTTGCATCGAAGTGGCGACGTCCACTGAACGTTGTCTCTCTTGTAAAACGTAACTAAAGTTTGGTCTTGCTCCTCCTTGTCTTGTCTGATGTCCACACTCAGAAATAGGCTCTTTGAACCTCTGCTGCTGTGGAGAAGCTCTTGTGAAAATAGCCAACCAGCTTGTTTTGGATCTGACACTGTTCTCCATTCTGAGACAGCACCAACAAGAGCAAAACGAGGAAAAAAAAACATGAAATATACGCTGTCCACAAACGAAGGGACTCTAATGACTTTATATATAAAAAGATGAAAGAAAAGATTAAAGAAAAACATGTACCGCCTGTGGTACTTGTGGTAATTTCCTCCTCCATTTCTGTAGATACTGACCCGATCATGATAGACAGTCCATTCCAACAATCTGAAAGAAAAGGATTTGTAGCGTAATAGGGTAAATGCCAAATGCTGTAAACAGATCCACTGTGCTTCAGATCGGCATCAAAGTGAGCTCAGTACTAGAGGATGTATATAACAGCCCTGTGCGTTTAAACAAGTCTTTACTAGAAACATGTTAAATAAAAGGGCTGCTGTTTTAGAGGTATGCAGCTTTTCTTGTGAGTGACCCTCAGGCAGGAGGGAAAAGAGAGTCATGTTTTACTGCTCCACAGCCTTTGAACTATTTAGATCTGGCCATTGGCTAGCAAAATTTCTATCTACAGTATGTTGCTTTTGACTTTTTCCTACATGTTCAATTCACATTTTATGTATGATTTTGGCATACGGATTGTCTATATTGTGATTTTATTATGTTGGTCTTAGTGCTGTCAGAATAACCACAATATTGCAATACCACGCTAATGACAAGCCAAGGGGATATTGACCGCCACAACCGCTATGTTCACGTTTTCTCACAGTGGAGGAGGGGACAAATACCACAAAATTCAACCGTCACTTCATACATGTATGCGTGCTGAACAATAATGACGGAGGAGAAAATGAATACACATAGACCTAGTCATAGTCCTCTCTCCCTACACGTGTTTCAACCATTCTCCTAATCCTACTCTACCATGTGCCGACATTTTTACTTCTGCAGATATTCTGTATCATAGCAACCAGACACAACCAAAGTGCGAAAAAAAAACGCTGTGCATCACTGGCCTTCTGTGTTCTGCATTTAACAATAAACAAGTATTTAATTTGTTTTAAAACTGTCATCTTCGTCATTTAAAAAACAACAACAATATACATAATAATAGCCTAACAAAAAAGCTTGTTTATGTAGCACTAAAATCAGGATAAATAAAGTCATTTGCGAAACTAATACCACTAATACAGCATATTGCGCTCACCGCAGGGGAAATTCCTTTACCGACAGCCTTAGTTGGTCTATTTTGTACACGACATCTATTGCATGTCTGTCCGTCATGGGAGAGGGATCCCTCCTCAGTTGCTCTTCCTGAGGTTTCTTCTATTTTTTCCCCGTTAAAAGGGTTTGTTTGAGGAGTTGATTATATATCAAGCATACTGTTTCAATTTCAATTTATAAAAGTTTTTCTCTGTAAAATTTAGTGTTAAGATAAACTTGTAAGTACAATATAGTTTTTTTAGCAGGGTTAACTGAAAAATACTTTTAAATAGTCACGAATAAAAATGTGATTCTGATTCCCAGTTAATTATAATTAATAAAATTGATTACATTTTAGTCTTATGTTAGACGAAGAGAGAAATCAATCAGTAAGACAGATAAATGCAGGATCTGGAGAGTAACATGGAAAAAGAAAGAACAAGTAATGGTCAAAAGGAGGTTGCAGCTGTGCTTACCTGTGAAGATCTGTGACAGTGTCCCCTCCTTCTCCTGTGTCTTCTGTCAGTGCTGTCATTGGGTCTGGGTGGCAATTTCAACAGGCAGTAGTCTAAGCTGGTTTAACTTGTCAGTACAGGTATTGTAAACGCAGAAAGAGTCTATCATAGCCTAAGGCGGCGGCATTTTTAAAGGCGACAGTCAACAGGCTCTGCTCATAAAACAGGTTACAACTAGGACTGGGTCAAATGGTTGAAAACAATATTACAATATGAATTAGAATATGCCATCAGAAAGACACAAATAACAGCCATATGAAATGTGCAATTTCCCCACAATCCACAATATGTATGTATGTAATCCACAGATTAATATAGTCATGGTATACTGTAGAAGTTAGGAAAGGCAAGGTAGCTTTATTTATATAGCATATTTCAAACACAGAGGCAGTTCAATGCTTTACATAGGCAAAGAAAAGCATTAGAATGACATTTAAAAACAATAAATCCATTGAAGATATATGTAATCGATGTCAGTTGCCTTTTGTAAACAAGTAGCATTCAGTGGTGGCCCCTCCTCCTCCTCCTCGGGTCAACAAGGGAGAGAGAGAGAGCAGCGATGGTTGAGCGAGCTATAGAGTGAATGCAAAGAGGGAGTGGCGTTGGTGAGAACAAAAGTAGTGAATCAGAGAAACAAAACATTATTTTCTGATTGTTTCACGGCGGTTTTGTTCTAAAGCACAAAGAAACACGACCACACCTGTGCACAACTCTGCGGGAAGTTGCCAGATTTTGAATTAAAGCCGGTTTCATCCTGTCTGCTGTGGCTCAGCGCTGCTCTCGGTCAAGGGGGTGGGAGGCACTGTCTGGAGCACATAAGAACACACAACCGGTTCTCATCCGTAAAATATACCCGCTTTGTATCTGACAGAGCTAAAGGGGGACTTGTGCCCATCGATGTATAATGCTTCGGTATCAAACGCCGAGGGGCATGACAAAGCGGCAGTGTTTGACGGCCTGCACACCTCGAGCGCTGTTATTGGCTGTTAGAGGCTGTTTGCTGAAGCCCAGAAACATCCTGAACACAGTTAAATAAGAAGGAAAGACAACATACAGGCAGAAGGCAGCTCTCTAGATAAATACACCACCACCCACTTCTAATGGGTGATAAGTGATGATTGAGAGGGATTCTTTTTGTATCAGTCGATACATTGTTTTTTAGGACATTCTTGCATATTATACCTTTAAGGTAGAATAAAATATGAAATATGAGATAAAATGAAATGAAATACAAATGGAATAGACCAGAAATACAGTTACAGCCACAGCACAGTTACAGTGGAGTAATAGTTGGTTGGTTCCATCTGTGTGCAACGTACTGTAGAAGCTAAAAGCAGCTTTGTTCTGACTCGAGGTACCACCCGTTGACCCTACTGGATTTATATTCTTCATGGAGATCAGAAATGTATTTTGGCGCAGGATTATTAAGTGATTTATGAACAACACTTCTTAAAATCTATTCTATAAGTAACTGGAAACCAGTGTTAAGGATTTAAGAACAGGAGTAGTGTTCTCAGTTCTCTTGGTTCTTGCGCAGGCAGCAGCGTCCTGAATGCGCTGAAGTTGACCACACAGGAGACCGTTATAATAGTCCACCCTGATGGAAATGAGGGCATAAATGACTTTCTCTTTAATCTTGTCCGCACATGAGACCTCTTCTTCTTGCTGCTTCTTGTTTGAGATGATAAGATGCTGATTTAGTTATTGCATTGATGCAGCTTCTGAAGCTCAGATATGAATCTTTTAAAATACCAATATATTTCTAACTTGGATTTTCATCTTTATAGCTCTGGAATCAAGATGAGCCATAACTTTCATTCTTTCCTGCTTGTTGCCAAAACAGTGATTTTTGCCTTGTCTTTATTTAATTCAAGGACATTGAAATGCATTTACTTGCTCTAAGCATTTGGACCATAGAGGTAAACAAGAGTAAGACTCTACACCCATGCTATGTACAGTATGTATGAATGTGGTTGTGTCTGTCTATCTGTGTCATTTTGACGATGCACCTGTCAAGGGTGTGTCTCAAACATTTCTGCGATTCTGAAAGAATGAGCAAGAATGAAGATTTGTCCGTAGGCTTTGACAGTTTGGTTGAGTCAGAGACAAAGACTTTTGTTTAGGTGCTCTCGGTTTCTTAACTTTTACTCCAGCAGGCTTGATTCTCTTGGGTTCTAATCAGTTTATTACTTTGGAAGTGTTGCAGTATTGATGATCACAATTATTGACAAGAAAAAAAACAGAATCTAATTCTTGAAAAATGTACTACTATTTTTTTTACAGTATTCTTTCTTAGTTATCTTGTAAGTATAGTAATACTCGTTGCTGTGATGTCAAATGAATGAAGATTCAGTTTTATAACAGCCTTAGTTTTTGCAATTGACAAACAACTTTGATAACAACAACAACTATGATCATGTGTTCAAATATAGACTATACACACAATATACTGTATATATGACATTCAGCTCTGTCACTAAACCTTCTCAAAGTATGGATTCATCAGCAGGTCTGGTTCCTCTCAATACCACTAACACCCTCTCTGGCCTTGTGATGTGGAACCTTTCTGATGTTCAATCTGTTTAGCCTTACTGGCCTTATCTCAAACTGGGACACCCTAGTGCAGGCCTATTCACGACCTCAATCCAGCCCTTTGATCATTTATAAATATGATGATAGAGTGTTGTGAAGATAGATAGGGTGAAGATATTGGATAAAACATCTGAAACTAGAAAACCCAAGGAATTTAATTGCTACCAACCATGTCATGTTACCTTGTTGGGAAAGAGATTAAATAACGCTCCAAAGTTAAGCTAAATTTTGGCGATTTTCAAAGGGGTCCCTTGACCTCTGAACTCTAGATATGTGAATGAAAAGGGTTCTATGGGTACCCACAAGTCTCTCCTTTACAGATCTGCCCACTTTGTTCTAATCACATGCAGTTTGGGGCAAAAAAAACATGCAGTTTTTTGCATGCAGTATAAATGTGTTTAATTAATTAATTAACTTGCTGACTTGCTATCTCCCCTTAAAGAACCCCTATAAAAGACAAAAACGGATCCAAGTGGGTTCCAATAAGAGAGTTTATTCCTGTTCATAAATGTTACCACTCACACTGTTATGGACTATTAAAAGCAATATCATTGTGTTTTTATTTAAATAACCTGCCTTCTATGTTTATGGGTGTTTACATGTTAGATTATCAGAAGATCACCATTTTATTAGTAGGCTAATTTGCCCATTCATTAGTTATGTCTTGTTAAGCACAGAAATACTTATTTTGTTAAGTTTTAACCTAGGCTGTGTAAGCGGAGGGAATTTAGGAGAGTCAAACTGAATTAAAAAGATGTTAAATGCAACATTGTGTTTATGAAAACATCAACCTATTAAAATTATAATGGTGTTTCGTTTTCACATTTAAATTCCTTGCTTTGCAGATCAGACATCAGACACAGAAATGTAAATGTATACGTCCCTTTGGCACTTCACTGTTTTTCAAATCTGGCCCTTCTAAGAAAGTAATTGAATAGGCCTGCCCTAGTGTGTGATGAGGCACTCTGACGTCATCTAGTGTTAGCCGTAGGTACAGTACAGTCATACACAGAGACAAACTCAGCATGTTGCTGTGAACTTGGTGGATCGGGCCGTGTGGTAATTAGATACAAACTTTCACAGGGAACTGGTGACTTCCTCCAAGATACATTAACCTGTCGTGTTTTTCTATTTGTTCTTCATCACTACTTCTTCTGTCTTTTGTGTTCCTTACTTTATTTTACTCGTCATCTCATTGAAACGATACAGCTGAGGCCTCATGCATCCAGACAGTCAACATGTTAGAGTAGCCCCCCCTCTCCATCCCTCCAGATGCCCCTCGGGGGGGACAGTGACACAAGTGTCCCATTGTCACAACAGCATCTCTCAGGGGGGAGGACAGGCCTCGGGGGACGTCAGTAGATTAGCTATGACATTAACCCCCCCTGCCCCATAACACACACACACACACACACACACACACACACACGCCCTTCACAGACGCTTGCACGCTCCTACCCATAATCCCTCTGTTACAAGTCACTTCCCGTTTCATGAGACAAAGCAACAGATCATGTGAGTGTGTTCTGTGCTTGTGGATGACTTTGGAGTGAGTTTCACATATGAATTCCCTGTTGGGAGCTAAAAAACAAACAGAAGAGCGGCCTTGATATTAATGTGAGTACTTGGAGGTGAGCAATTAAGTGATTATGGTCAACAGTATGAAGGGCATACTGTACTGTATGTGCATGTGTGTGGGGGAAAAGAGGGAGGGGGTGTTAGGTGGTCTGTATGTATGGGGGATGTGCTGTGCTTGTTGGGCTATTAGCTGTATCCTAATAGCATTTATCAATTTATCATGGTTGGTTGATCAGTTGATGTATTAATTTGCATACTGCTGTATAACGGGTCACATTTTCATTTATTTGTGTATCTCTTCAGATGACGTCTTACAGACAAATTCAAGTGTTAGCACAGCCCGTTCAATGCCTGATCAATATGTGATCATCCAGAGAGCTCTCAGGCTGTGCATTTACTGCAAGATCAAGACCGTTAAGACCCTCACAGACCGTTCAGTCTAATGATTGATTGAACACACACACACACACACCATGAGAAAAACAAGTTCTCAGAAATAAGCTGCCGGATGTACACTGTAAAAAAAAAAGGGAGATTTGCAGAGATATTTTATGGATCTGATCCTGTTGTGTATCACAATCTTCATTAAATATTCAGCACAGTCCCTTATGTCAAGAGAGTGTCAAACTGTAAGCCAGCACAGCAGAAATATGAGAAGAGAGAGTTAGAGACTGAGATACAGAGAAAGATAGAAAGTGTCTGGGGAGAGGACAGGGACTGAGAAGCAAACAAGAAATCACAAAGTAAGCAGTTTTTTTTTCTATTAAACTTCAAAACACATTGTGAATAAACAGAGGAACATCTATTGTCCGGTAGTCAAAATAGCAAATAAAAAACGTTAGAGATGTTCCGGTATCATTTTTTCCTTCCCGATACCAATTCTGATACCTGAACTTTCAGTATCGGCCAATACAGAGTACAGATCCGATACCAGTGTGATAAAAAATAAATATATATATCTATATATAGATATATATACAGTATATATTATCATTATTATTTAACAGCTGTTTACTACTGACCATATATGGATGTGATATGAATACTATCTTTGTTGTATTGTGCTCTTTCGCGTGATGTGTCTGCAAATGTTTTATAAGATTGCTGGTTTTGAAATTGGCTACACTAGTGCCGCCCCTCGAAACGGAAGTCTTACATACTGTACATATCGCCGTTTTACTTGTTGGATTTCCCACTGTGAAATATTGCCCAAATGGCTGACATTTTCCTCGCTCTGACTACCGTTACCCTCGCCACTAGCACCGCACTGTTGTTGTTGTTGTTTGATATCTTCATGCAAGCCCCCAGGAAGTGCGCCGGGCTTGATGCAAATGTTCATAGTGGCCAAACGGTGGTACTACAAAGTTGTAAAATGCACTAATAGACGAATCCAGAGTTATTTCCCTTCCTCCGTTCATGTGAATGAGACCCAGACCGAGGGCTGGGAGGTGGGGTTAAAGGAAATGCTTCTGCGCCTGCTCTATTGGCCCAATGGATGCTGAAGATCGCCGGATGATCCGGGTACTTTATCACTCGGCAGTTGGGCCATTTTGGATTCATGCGCCACTGAGCAACTCTCTCATAGGAATGAACGGGAGCCCGCCTCCCAACGCAGTATCCAGTTCTCTTTATACAGCCAAGTCATGACGTGACAAACTACATGCAATCAGTTCTTCTTCGCTGCTCTAAAACTGTAGTTGCCATTGGCAGCCATAATACATCCAATGAAGGCTACTGTTTTGGAGCGGCGAAGAAGAATTGATTTCTGGTTAAACAAGTTGATTTTTTTCTGGTTTAATAAATGATGGTGTCGGATCGTTGCATAGACTGGCGTACTTGCCGACACCAAATTTTGTGCAATATCGGAAGAACTCTAAAAATCATCTTTGGAGCTTATCAAGTGGTTACTATGAATGATGAAATTGCTGTTTCACACCCCTGTTGTTGCATCCAGCAACACTGAAGTTGTGTCTCACTGCTGTTACATTTAAACAACATGTTCCTCTGTTTGTAAAGCAGATCAGATGTTTCAAGGCGGCTGGCTACATGTGATGAGATTTTTACAGTCTGTGGTTTATGAGGATGGATAGCCAGACCGGTGGAAGCAGAATTCAAGGTCAGATCTGGGATGTATTTCATTACATCTCTATTTCTCAGCTGGGATTCGTTTGTACATGTTGATTTCTTCATCGCTTCCTCCTGTTTCCAGCCTCTCTCCTCTTTTGTATCTTCCCTTCTTTCATTAGAGACGTGGGACAAATTAGAGCAGTGATGGATGGGCTGTTCCTCCTTCAAGATGCTCTTTCGTGCAGGCATGCGCACTGAGTACAGACAGATATAGACATCAGATGTTATGTGCGTGTAATTCTGTGTGTTTATGCACATTTTCACGTGTCGTCAGCCGATCTATCATTAGCATACCGTGGGTTTCTGTCTTATTTCATCCGGCTTTCCCTGACCACCAATTAGACTTTGAATCCCCGATGATGGAGTTCAGCTTTTCACATTTTATGGCTACATCTGCTTAATTACCACGTATTACTCACACTATACAGACGGCCATGTGTGATGCTTCCTCCCCCCCGCCACACACACACACAGACACACAAACCACACTCATCCAGCTAATGGACCAGCATGTCTCTGCTTTTGCTTGGCTTATATTTCACCTCAGAGAGGGAGGGAGCATAGCCAACAGGTCCATTACTGAAAGAGAGAGAGAGAGAGAGATTGGGATTGTGATGAGGGGAGGAAAAAATAAAGAGAGAGAGGGGCGGGGATACGGCTGCGGGCGTACTGCGGCAGCAGCAGAGCGGCATGACGTGATAGAGGGGTGGAATGACAGACAGAGAGAGACACACACAAATGCACATGCTCGCAGCTCAGAGGCCCGCCAGGCAAAAGTAGACAGAAGCAAATTTGGCAGAGACCGAGCCAGACGCACTCAGCAGCATACAGATCAGAGACTTGCTGCTTTCTATCCTGATGCGTGCAGAGGGTGAGTGTAGCCTTGGTTAGTATTTTAAAATTGATTTTCATGCATTTGTCAGTGTTGCGTATCTCTCTCTTGTTTGTTTTTGTCCTCATATGTGTAACTATGAATGCCAGTTTCTGTGAACAGATCAATACAAATGTTTTAAAGGATGCTCACAGTGATGTCACAGTCAGCAGCGTATAGCGGAGAGATGGCAGTAGAGTGGAAGAGAGAGGTTAACAGAGATAAAAGGCAGAGCTTAAGTGGGATGAAAAGAGGGGATTGATAGAGGAGGGGGGGTATACCGTAACCAGGGGTGACGTGATGCGATCTGCCTGAGTCAGCGTTATATAGGGTAGGCTCTATGACTCAGTGCAGCATAGCATACTCTAATGTGTGTCTAATATATCAGTCAAGAGTGTTGGATGATGTGTGAAGAGTTGTAGTAGTGAATGGAGGGAAACTGTTTGTGCACACATGGGGATGTTTATTATGTGGTGCGTAGTCTGATTTGGCTCTCTCCTGTGGGTGCTTGTGTTTGTCTGGCTGTGCTTCTATAATGAGTGCAGCTGGAGCGAACGTGTGTGTTAGACATGCCTCATTCTCCCAGTTTGTGAATGATTCACATTCTCTGTAAATCTTGTGAAACGCCTGAACCGATGACTTCTCCATGTGGTTGAACCAGGCTGCAATGAAAACCTCGTAACACTTCAGTGAAGTGGTTTTTCCTCAGTGAATGAAGCACTTGCATAACTCCCCCTTGTATGAAATCAAAGATGCATTGTGATGAAGTTAACACCAAAACAAATTAACTATGTTTCTGTGCAGTTCCAACACGTTGTCATGCCAACTCGTCATATACTGACTAGGGCTGTCAAAGTTAACGCGATAATATTGCTAATAAAGCATTAACGCAACTTGCGATTTTTAGGTTGTGGCGGGCTCAGTTTTAAAGCAAGAGTGAAGATATTGGTGCCATATGAAACTAGAAAACCAAAGGAATCCATTGCCATCAACCATGCCATACTTGCTTGTTGCGAAGGAGACTAAATAACGCTCCAAACTTAAGCTAAATTTCATACAAATTTTAAATACTTGACAAGTCTTCCTTTTAAGGTGCATTTTGAACAGATAAAAAAAAATGTGTGATTAATTTGCGATTAATTTGTGATTAACTATGGACAATCATGTGATTAATCGCGATTAAATATTTTAATCGATTGACAGCCCTACAGTAATACTGACGCTTTGTCAGACCCTGAGGCGTCACTCTTTTCGGTCGCAGTAAACACGTGCTTAATGCTGTCAAGTAAACAAAAACACTTGCGTAGGTTCAGGCAATAAAACCACTATAGTTAGGTTTAGGAAAAAACAACATGGTTGGGCTTAAAACTACTACGTTTGTGCAGTGAAAGTGACACTGAACATTGTGGACACAGGATATGAATGAAGGGACACGAACAGCGGTCACCTGGATGAAAGCCCTGTGTTGTTGGTCCCATCCACCTCACCTCCCGCCCGCACGGTGTGTGACTTTTCGCTCTTAAAGCTAAGTCACCACACTCCCAGTGCACTTTCCCTGAGCGTTTGATATTTACGCAGATGGGTTTACATTGGAAGGCCTGGTGCATTTCATACCGGCGCTAAAGGGTGCGTTAAGCGCCGGTATCTAACGCCGACGGCCGCGACAGATCGTTGGTATTTGACACCCTGGGAATGAGAACGGGCTGGCAGTTCACAATCTGGAGATACAAGCTTTTTAGATGACTTAAATGCTACGCAAGTTGTGGCATTTTTATTGGGATGACAGACTATGTGTCATTGCAGGTCACCGTATGCCAAGTAAATTTCCATCTAGGTTACTGACTCATGATAACATAAACAGTCTCCAGTTCATTGTTCCAACAGACATAATGTGTGTGAAATGACCTTTTTCCTCTAAAAGATGAGAGCATTGGTTTCATAGAAGAAAGTGACTTTGAAAAATGAGTCACCTCGGTACAGGATGCCCCCTGATTGGCTGAAAATGTCGTTCCTGTTTGTCACAGCTTCCTGTCTCGATGAATGGAGAGGCAGTGCCGACCAATGGGAGGAGAGCGGTGAGGATGCAACAGTGATCCAGGAAAAAACAGCCCCATTGTTTCTGGGACGTCGGAGAAGTGCGACCACCATCCTGAAGGCTCTGGCTGCTCGGCCTAACGGCGCACTGAAGGAGCCGGCGCCCCGTTGACAGGTAAGACACTCGTGACACTCTCATGACATCTAATAATAAGCCGTTTATGAGCTTCAGATGGTTGTGACTTCTAAGAAAACTGTGCCTAACAGCACATTGGAGCGTTTTTTGCACCTCCGTGTGTCACCAGCATATTGTAAGATGATTTATGACAGTACATTATCGCTGTTGTTTTTGGTTGTTGTCATTATGGAGGTAATTACATTTATTCCCCAGACTGGGTGACACACACAAACACACAGGCGCTGCTAATGTCCTTCAGTTCACAGACAGAGAGGCCTGTGTTACCACCTCATTTATTGATTTTTTGGGATGAGTCAGAGGGTTTTCATCACAAGGGTGATGTGTGTGTGTGAGAGATACAGAAGGTATGCATGGTTCTTTGATCAGAGGTACAGTCACTGAATTCAGTTTGTCATGGGACAGAGGAGCTAAAACGATGTAATATGATCATGAAGTTAGAAGCTAACATCTAATGTTGGCTGCCACACTATCCCTCTTGTTTTTCTTCTTAAAGAAAGTACATAACTGACCTGCTGTCTTTTATGACTGAGGTGAAATGTGTTTTTAATGACCTCATGTACTTTAGTTCACCTCCTGATTATGTGGAGATAGATAGAAAACTAGAAGATTAGTGAAGGAAAAAGAGTCCCTGCTGCTGCTGTAGCACACAGTGTCCAGCAGAGGTCAGCACTATCCTTGCAGAACAATTGAGGACAAGTCAAATACTCTATATCAGCATTCTTCCAATGATCATTACTTGAGACAAAAATACTAAAATTATCTATATGCTTTCGTTACCATGTTTTTGTCATTATACAGAAGGCATGATGTTTTCCGGCACTTGACTTATATAGACGTTTTTTATTTGTATTTTCTTGTTGGTCATTGATGCTTTTTATAGTATATATTTATATAATATTTATATACACCTATTTTTTTACACATAGTTGTGTACATATGGAAATAGTCCTGTCTATTCTTTAACTTTATTTATCCAGCTTTGTTGTCCTTGTTCCTAGCTGTTATGTCTATTTCTGTGTAGTACATTGAGAGCAATGCATAAAAGTCAAATTCCTTGTATGTGTGTACACTTTTTACTTTATTCTACTTAAATACCTATTAAATATTAGAAGTACTGTCCGTATGAATGTCACAGAAACACTCATTCATATTATATATTTAGCCAAGAGGCTCGCCTCTTTAAGCAAATAGCTACTGCAAATTGATTCGGCGCTTTATTAATTGACAACGATTTTCATAATTGATTAACTGTTTAACTCATTTATCAAGCAAAAAATGCCAGACAATCTCTGGTTTCAGCCTCTTTAAATACTGTTATATATCACTGTAAATGTAATACCTTTGAGTTTTGGACTGTTGCTCAGTCAAAACAAAAATTGTAAGACACCTCTTTGGGTCCGGGCAAACTGTGATTGGCATTTTTCACAATTTCATGATGTTTTATGGACTAACTGATTAGTCATTTAATCAAAATAACATTATGGACAGATAAATCAATATAATTGTTAGTGGCAGCCCTAACTACTAACCAATTTCTCCTCACATTTTTGCCTCAAAGGACCAGACTCAATCCATAAAACCTCCAGTATAAACCCCAAATCTCTTACATGTTTGTTCTTCCTGTAGATTTTTAGAAAGTATATTTTAACATGTCTTGCCGTCTGATCACAAATAAACACTTGGTATGTAAGTGAATAACAGTACAAAACACATTTAAATCGGGTAAAAAAAACTATGTTGCTCCGTAGACATCTGTCTGTTCTTGACTTATAGAGCTGCGATTATGACGTCATTTATACGTTGACGAGAGCGTTACTTAAATTAATTACAAAACAAATATGCAATTCCTTAACGTGAAATTTCATATTCTTACATTCATCAAAGTATATTCTCCCATGTTTTTTAAGATATGGCTCTTACAAAACAGGAATTAGTTTAAATGCACTTATCTATATTTTAACAAATGTTGGTAACCAGAAAAGTCACACGCAGTTTGAACTGCTGTGAAAGCATCAACAAAGCAACAATCTAACTGTTGTAAATGCACTTATATAGCAGAGTGATTTTGTCTTTGACTCCTGTATGTAGTCTAAATACATGGCACAGAGTACATACCCTACAAACTAACAAACTTGTGCTTTAAAATATTGCCTTATGCGTGAGGGAATCAGACCTAAAATTGATTTGCCGCTGCTGCTTTCAGTCAGCAGAAATGTCTTATTGTCTCTTTCTGTGGTTATATACACACAGACATCCCCACCGGCAGCTGCGCCTCGGTATGCCCTGACGTGGGCTGCAGTAGTACTGGTATGACCCCGCTGTGTCCCCAGAGAATAGCCAATTTCCATACAGATAGACACAGAGCCAGACCGCACCTGTGCTCCTGGAAATCCTAGCAGGAATTGTATCAGACAGAAATTCTGATGCGTATTAGTGACTTGGCCTCCCGAGAGAAAGAGCAAGAGAAGCAAAGTGGAAGAAGAGGAATTTATGGAGAGAAATGAGGTGAAAGCAGGATGGATGATCACATCTGTCTCTGTTTACCTTCTGCTGCGTCACTGCTTCTGTATGCTGCTGTGCAGGTCTTCATTAGCACTGAGTCAGCTATGATAGAGCACCAGTCCTTGGCAAAATACCCATTTTCTGTGTCAGTGTGATATTATAAGTAGGTGAAAGGAAGGTCTCCTAGAGAGAAGCTAACCTTTCCTTTATTAGAAAGTAAAAGGTTATTTTTGGGTATGTTTTTGAGCTGAAGCAGTCAACCTCTCCTTGCTGCAGGGATTCTGATAATGACAGACCTTTTGCTCAGGGTGCTGGGAGATGTGTGTGTTTGTGTTTAGCCTGCGTTAGGCTGTGAGCAATACTGCAATTAGATGCGCTGTCAAATGATCCAACATTTTATCCTCGTGACTTTGACGGATTAATTTGACACATCTCTGATTTACTAAAGACAGCTTCCCGAGACGTCTTCTGGCAACACAGTTACTTCTATTTAAGAAAGGGCAAGTAGGGTTAAGCGTTAAATCTGTGTATTTGAGTGCGTGTGTAATTATAATCATAAAATCGACTTTTACTGCACTGCTCCAAAGCAAACGTGCTGTACAGGAAGTACAAAATAGAATGTGTAACTATGTATATGTATACAGTATATGTTTATATCCGTGTCGAATTTGAGAGCAGCTGTTGACCCACTCCTGCACATCTGGACAGCAATAGCAACATAATTTGTTCACTATGTGAGTGAAATCTAGCTGAAGCATCTTTTACAGTTAAAATCTCAAGTTGTTCTTCTTTTTATCGATTGTATATACAGTATATATAAGGCAATAATTCAATATTGTTCATTGTAGGGATACATCAAAAGGATATTTTCATTGTTAATTAAACTGTCGATTATTTTCTTTGATTAATTGATTAGTTGTTTGGTCCATAAAATGAACAGAAAATGGTTAAAAATGTTAATCAGTGTTTCCCAAAGCCCAATATGACGTCCTCAAATGTCTTGTTTTGTTCACAACTCAAAGATATTCAGTTTGCTGTCATAGGGGAGTAAGGAAACCAGAAAAATGTTCACATTTAAGAAGCTGGAATCCGAGAATTTTTCCCTTTTTCCCTAAAAAATTACTCAAAGCGATTAACAAAATAGTTGCCGATTAATTTAATAGTTGACAACTAATTGATTAATCGATTAATTGCAGCTCTAGTTCATTGCATTTACATAAGATTGTATTTTTTCCCCCACTTATTTATGTCTTATCCAAAACAGAATTGAAAAACTACACTTAGTAATACACTTTACACATTTTTATACCCAAGTGAATCTACTTCACCTCCCTCCTCCTTCTATTTAATCTTTCCGCTGTCAGAATTTGAGCTCAATATAAAAAAATTGAGGATAGCACAATTATAAATCTTATGTTGAGATGTTGTTTACATTTTGAAATAACTAAGTTAGATTTTACTAAATACCGTCATGTGAAATTCTGACATTTTGTGAGGGATAGCAAATCAGTTTATCTGTTTCTCTCAGATGCTGTGATCCTTCTCGTCCTACACGTGCTGTTTCCTCCCTTTCCCCCTCCCTCTCTCCCTGCCTCTCTTCCCACCTCGCAGCCTCCCGTCCTCTCTCCCTCCAGCAGAGCAGCATGAGGTAGTTAGATTATACAACATTACAAGAAATGTTCCACTTGATTAACATTTGCGTAGAGCAGAAGGGCGCGACGAATATCAAGCTGACTTTTAGAGTTCTTGGGTGTTTCTGAGAGGGTGACTGTGAATATCTGGAATCAAAGCAAATCAGGTGAGAACGATCTCATACCTCCTCTGAAGCCGTTAGATGTGAGAGAGCAGCGTGTCTGGGCGATGATGTGGGAGTCTGTGCGAGTGTATGTTTGAATTCATCATGTGGAGAAAATCAGTTATTTGAGAACATAACGCTCTGAAAGCAGCTGCTAGACGTTGCTGTGAGCCATGTGCCTGTGTGTGAAGCTGTTTTCGTTTTTTTTTTAACTCCCAGCAGGCAAATTTGATTGTGCAGACGCTCCATGTCTCGCCGAAAATAAGCTCAACTCGTGGTTTACCATGACTCAGTCTGTCATATGTGCTTGATTCACATGCTCACATACCGTGGATGTTTATCTGTCTCTGTGCTGAGAACAGCCCGTTCTAGTTTACCTGATTGAATTAAACTTTAGATTCGATTTAACAGTTTAATTAACCTCTTAATGGATAAACAAACTTTTTTGGGAGGGCTTTTGGGACTGATAGTCTTATACTGTTGCTGTGGATTTAGATTGAAAGTGTTTTCACTCATTAAAGGTGACTATCTCCTTGTGTTTTTTCCATTTAGGTCAGTATGAGTGGGGGAGTCAATGTGAAGTCGGCCCCCCGGGCTCCTCCCGCATCAGGAATCCCCCTCCCACACAGCCTGTTGCCCTCCTCCCCCAAAACAGACACCTGCCGCCGGGCTAGTGACCTGCCCAGGCCCTCAATACTTACTCCAAAACACACACCCACACACACTCCCACACACACGCCCATACACTCTCCGTTACTTTGCCCGCGGAGCTCCAGCATCCCCGGGCCGTCCTCCAGGGACCCGAAGAGAGACGCAGGCTTCAAGAGTCAGCTCTTCCAGCGGATGGGAACTCTACCTGCTCCCCAGGTGTCACGCTCTGCCTACAGCAGCCCGTTAACCCAGCGCAGGGTAGCTCCGCCGCCGCACTCCAAAGACACACTGGATCTGGGGAAACCCGCCCAGTCTCACATCCCCTCGCAGTTTCCACATGATGGCAATCGAAACAGAAACACCCTCGCCAATAAGAACCAAACATGGGGAAGCAGCAACCTGCGTCCACCGCTCCAGTTCAGAAGAGGAGACAACTCCAACACCGTATCCCAGGCAACGAGTGAGGTCACGCCACGAAGAGAGGAAGAGTCCACCGTATCGAACAATGGTCACCTTCGCCCCTCTCAAGGTTATGAATTTTCAAGTAGTTTTCATTTCATTTTAGTTTAGTTAGTTTTCAGAGTAAATTTGCTAGTTTTAGTTTAAGTTTTTCAGAAAGGTTTTTATATATTTAGTTTTAGTTTGTTTTTGTTAGGGCCACGTATAATGCCTCAGACTTATGTAAGCTACATAAGCACACATAAGTAGTATACATGCAACATACATGACCATAATGTGTAATGTTTATTCTTCACGTGACTTTAGTGAAGCAATTGCGGCACAGTGCCGTCTCCTGGAAAGTCAAGTTATTCAATTTCTGTGGTTCAACGTCACGAGTGTTGAGGAAAAGGAAATTCTTGCCGTCTCCTTTTTTTGGTTGTGATATATTATAGCTAAAAACTAAAACTGAAATTAATTTACGATCATTTTGATTTTATTCGTTTTTTAACCAGGAAATATTGTTTCAGTTTAGTTTTAGTTTTAGTTTTACTCAGTGGATATAGTTTTAATTTATTTTCAGTTTACTAACAATATTTTTCACTGCTTATTTTACGTTTTAGTTTATGATAATAACCCTGGTTACGAGCACGCCATCAGGGGCGGCAGTGACTCCACCAGCCAATCAGACGAGGAGATGGACACCCCTGAGGACAGCAGTCCGGCCTCCTCTCCTTGTCCCCTGCCGCTGCCTCCGATCACATTCACCATGCCATTAATGTCCAGGATGGCCGTTGATAGGCTGGATCAAAGCCTGGACGAGGAGACGCACACACCCAGAGTCAACATGGCCACTGTGGCTCCCTTCAGCTACAGGTAAGCGGTGCACACTCACACACAACTGACAGAACAGTTTATCAAGACTTCCATCACAAGCCCCCAATTACTGACAGCCATTGTAAAATCATTCTCCTGTCATTACCACATGATCACTCTGTCTCCTCATAGCATTTTATGATCCCCCTCTCTACTGATACACACTTTGCCTCCCACTCTGGATACTGAAGAGCGGCCCTAGAGGGCTGCCATTTCAGTCTGATTCCTCTGTTCCAGCAATACATGTGTGTGCCAGGATACACACACATATATACACACACTTGGTGTTTTCTGGAGCAGAGCTGATAGTTAAAGTGTCCTCTAGCCTCTGGGCTGCCTCAATACACTGTTCTCTCTCTCACACACATAGTCTCTCACGACGTGGGATAACAACAAGAAAAGAGTGAATCTAATTTTGTAAGTAAAAAAATGCAACATTACTGTCTGTTGAGTGGGGTTTCAGTTAAATGAATCAATCCATGAACAATGAATAACTTAAAGCAGAAATGTATTTTCATTTAATGCACGGTGTACAATACTTTATAAAATAAAGAATTAAAAAATTCAAGACAAGAACTTAAATTCTTGAGCTTCTTTTTACTTTTATAATGATGAAATTATTCGTATTGCTTCGTGCATTAACCGAATATTCAACTCTTCGATTATTTGCTTGTTGTGTAGGGATTCGTTTTCTCAATTTTGAGATTCAAATTTTTTTTTATACCCCTCGGGATTATAAACATGCATAAAACATACCAAACCTTTTGAAAAATGTTTTCTATTCAATAACAAATAATAATACAAACAACTGTAGAATAACAGAATCCGTAAAAATTAACGCCTTTAATTAAACTGAAGGATGAGCCCAAATATGGTATTCTGGATAGCCTTGAGAGTTTCTGTGTCAATGAATTGCATTTATGGAAATCAATGTGACACACCGGGGAAGGTCATCAATTTTCTTCTGCCGTCATACATACATAGTAGCTTGTGTGTTTGATTGTAATCAGCGATATAAACATGAGTGATTTGCATGTACAGTAACATGCTGATGAGTGTTCATGATGTGTTTACAGGCTGCACGCGCAGGAGAGCGACTTTTCAGTGGATGAACTGAGTGACTGCTCATCTGGATCCATAGAAGTCTGCTGTGATGACCTGACACTAGGTTAGACACACACACACACACACAGAGACACAGAGGTTTGCAATCAAACATAGATTATCCTCACAGCAACACTTTTCTTTTGTCTCTGTCTCCTTTGCTGAACAAAACTTGTAGTCTAGTTCTGTCCGCCCAGTTAGCATCAATATGGATGCCTACTTTCTGACAGCCAGACACATTTACTGCAGCAGAGTCATAAATGGCGTCAGATGGGACGTGCCAGCGGCCGACCTTTGGGTCTCATTGTGGAACCTGAAAAGACTCAGTGAAGACTAAGGGACGACCATTCTCTGTCTAAATCTATCGTCTGTCGTGCTCCTACCCATCAGGCCTCAGGAGCCATGTCTGAAGTTAGGTGGTGTAATTTGGTGTGTGTCTCAGCCCCGGGCTCTGCTGACTGCAGTGGTTCCTAGATGGAAAAGAGAGATGGAATCAGGATGTTAAGATGAGATGGGTGATGTGGGTCAGTAATGGGATGAAACAGGGCCACTTCTCAGCTCGCTGCCAGGGAGTATTATTATATGCACATTCATTTCAGCTACATCCAAGAGCTGTCGAGGAGTTTCCTCCCCACACACTTTCTCTCCATCCCTCTCTGTTGCTTTTCCTCCTTTCTGTAGCTTCGTTGACCTAAAAAAGCCACAGCCCCAGCATAACCCCCCCCCTCCCCGTCCCTTTGAGTAATGGTTTGCTCTGCACCCACAGCTATAGTCATGCTTTGTCGTGGTCAGCGTGAGTCGAGGGATGTGGACGGGCTTCAGAGATATGACTTTATCAGTGGCTTACTGAGTCATTCTTTGTGATGTGGTGTCCGTTGGATAGGAGGGGATCAACAGCTTGGCTTTGAAATGTGCAGTCCAGAGTTAGAGTGTGTTAAACTTTAATGGACAAAATCTCTCCTAGTTTCTACACATCTGACATACAGTATATACAGATATGTACAGTTAAATGTTTTTCATTGTTTGGCATTAATTCTGCATATTGGATTTGAAATTGAACAATAACAGTGGGTTTCCAGTGCTGGTTTCCAGTGTCAAGGGCGTTAGAGGGTGTTCCCATCCATATTGAGTGAACACTAGGGATGGGATGATAGGATAGGATTTTATCGCGGATTGCAATAAAATACACCCAATACACAAGTTGATTTTGTTGAATTTCATCACATGCGACTTGAAAAAGTTGTCTGAAGTGAAAAATACAAAAAAACAAATACAGGAATTATCATGTAAGAAAGAACAGACTCACAAAATGTTATTTTTTAAATTTTATTTATTCTTTATTTATGCAGGGGGACCTTATGATTTATGATTACCTTATTTAAGATTGTTTATTTTTCACTAAAAAAGATGTGTCCTATCTGTGATGCAATACAAATATTTGTTTCTTAACAAAAAGTAAGGTAAAGTGATTAAAGTATGTTTTATTGCCATTTTAAGTTTTAAGCATATTTTGATGATTATCGGTATAATATCGTGAATCGCAATTATTTTGGCCAAGATAATCATGACATGAAATTTTCATATTGTCCCATGCCTAGTGAACAATGTAGGAATCATAAACCTTTTTATACATGGTCCCCAATTGTAGGGACAATGTAGCAGCCAGGACAGTGATCTTAAACATATAGACAAGATAGAAAATGATTTGCAAACCAAATATTACTTTTCTGTCACTTAAAATTGGAAAACTAATAAAATTTACAAAAAAAATAGAAAGGGTTACAATTTCTACACTGTTAATCAGTTGTGGATGTACAAACCCAATGTTTTTAGCTGTACCATGCTAGGTACAGCAATGGCTGTCAGTCAATAAACTTTGGTTTATGACCAAATACCTGCAAAACTAATCAAACATTTCTATCAGGCTCAGCTGTAGTCTGCCTCTCCTCTTGTTTTACATTCTGGTCAGTCAGCTATGATTTCAGCATTTGGTTATCAGTTGAAATAATGATAAAACAATATGAAAACAATAATCTGAAGTCTCAAACATCTCAGTGATAACATCCCCAGCTTTCATTTTTTTCTTAATGTCATAATTTAAATCTGTAATATCATATAGACCAGACCAAAATTCAAGCCTTGCTTATATTGTCACCATACTGTAACTCTTTCTTTCCAAAACTTGCACGGCCGGTACTAGACATCGAATATAAAATTTGCCAACTATGAAAATTATCCATGTCCCAAAACTTCATAACTTCACTGTACATAGAAAACATATTCAGACATCATATTCTATATAATATTATGTCACAATCTGTTTCATTGACATTTAAGTGTTCTACTACAGTACGTTGATCTTGCCTGTCTAAAAGTGTATCCACCAGAATAGAGCTGTTTGCAAATAAAAAAACCTTTAATAGCTTTTTGAAGGTTTCAACCAGCTGGTTGTGGAGAGGGGGGGATGGGAGCTGATGGTGGACCAGCCCCTGTCTTTAAAGGCCTCTGGCTGTCTTGGGACCGTGGTTGTGGCCTTGTAATTGGTCCCCAGAAGGCGTTAGAAACAGAACTAAAGTGTCTTAGGCTCCTCTGAAGCTGCATTTACATGGAGGGTGGGCTGACACCGTAATGACTGTAATTTAGGGAGCGGAGGAAAGGAGGGGGACAGGGAGGAAGGCAAAGTTTGGAGGGAAGGAAAAGAAAACGAGTGAGAGGGGTGAGAGATGAAACGAGGAGACCTGATAAGGTCAGCAGGTTGATGGATTTCCTTTTGTGTAAGGAGGAAAGACGGAAATGTGTGCACAGTGATAAAATAAAAGATGGATTGAATGTTGGTTGAATATTTGAAGGCTGAGGGCTCTGGTTGAACACACAACCACAAATGTCAAATCATGATTACGGTTGTCTTGGTAAAAGATTCGTTTTCCACAAATTGAATGTTTTCCATATGCTTACATTCACTTAGATTGAATCAGTCTGTAACACAATCAGCTCTTCCATCTTCTATCCGAGCCCCCTAATGAAGACCTGAGCATTTAATGTGACTGTAGCACCATGTGGCCTCTCAATTAGACCGCAGACCTCCTGACCTTGTGGCTCTCTGGAGAGGTGTATTTGAGCATGCGTTCATGTCTGAGCATGTGTGTGTATGTGTGCTGATGTGACAGTACACAGATGGTGTTTGAAAGATAAATGCGATGTGGGGACTGCGTATCATTTTTCATCTCCCAGTGACGGTATGGCCTGATATTCCCTACGGATACTCTCAGAGTCCGGCAGCTGTCTCTCCCACACACACACACACACACACACACACACACACACACGTACTGTACAGACACATAGAGGAGGTTGTGTGCACATCTGGATATGAAACACTGCACAGCATCCCACACCCACCCTCATAGGTCATTTACAGGTAGAAACACAAAAATAATTGTACTTTCCAGGTGTGGGATTGACACGTTATTGTGAAATAAACGGACATGAGTTCCTTTGAAACCGTCTCACAATCCGGAGCCGAGATTTCACGATGTGTTTCTCAAGGTGAGCCAAAAATTACATTCAATGGCCGTGAGCCAACTTGCACTGTGTTAGACTGAATTTAATAATGGCCCCCAGTTCCCTTAATGTATTCTTATATAATATACATCCCGTTGCCAGTTTATTAGGTACTCTCAGCTAAAACTGGACTGCAGTCTAATACAATAAATCCTCCTTTTCATGAAGGTTATAATGTTCAGTTTTTGAAAAAAGAGGTGTTGATTGAACTTTATGGTCATTTTGGAGGCAGCAGTTTGTGATGCTGTTGGATTGCATGTAAGTAAATCACAATGTATTTGATTTTGTAGTTTTGATTGTAAGATTTTCAGTGATAAGTATGAGTCAAAGTGGCACACACAAGAGAGTTTTGCGCTTTTTATAGCCAATGGAAATGGCCGTAAAGGCAGCAGTTTTGACTTTATGAAGGCTATTACATACTGTGATTAACAGCAAGTGTGCAATTGGAATATACTTAAAAGATGAGTATATTCATTGAAAAAGAATGCAATTTAATACGGCTGTATTGATTATTATTATTTTTTTTACATTTGAAGCTTCTATTGAGGTTTTTGAATGAAGCTTTGAATTTCTGTCGTCATTTTTTCACCCTAAAAAATGGAAAAATATGATTTTGTTTTATTATGGTCATATAAATGTGATTTATGGTGCTGTTAGATTGCTATTAGACCTCCCTTTGTGTTTTTTGAATATTTCGTTAGATAAAAACATTTCCAACTTCTAACATTTCAAACTATTCGGTACAGCCCAATAATTTAAACACTCATTGTGACTGGTTTCACATTCACTGGACACACCGAAAAAATGCTTACCTTTTATTTTTTTTAAATGTCAACATATACAGAGTAAAACAGCATAAATAGAGATATAGCATATGTTTTTTTTTCTTATCAACACATGGCAGGCCAACTTTATCCTGCAGACCCCACTTTGCGGAGCCCCAGCGTAGAAAAGAACACTTTGAAACCCCCATGTGCCATTTACTTTTATTATAGTAGAAGTCGGCAAATCTTTACTAATGAAGGCAGAAAATCAGCTTGCAGTTTTATAAATTTCATGCTCGCCATCCCTTTAATGCCCCTGGACAGTCTGGTGGATAGCATTTTGATAACCCCGGCTGCATCTACTCTTAGACAGTGCGTAATCCTCTTTGGCCAATCTAATCAGAGAGACATATGCCGAGTTGGCGTTGGACAGTGATGAGTGGTTTAGTAGCTTTGGGAAGATGATCAGACATAAGCATGGACGAGATTATGTCCTCGCTCATCACCAGGCGTGAGGCAGTAATCACTATTTAGGGTTTGATGTCATGACTTGCTCTTTATTTGACCCTAATTTTGACCTGTCATGAGTTCAGTAGTCCAGCTGAAGTGATGGCCCAGTTTTATGTCTGGTTTAGGAGGTGAGTTTCACAAGGAAGACATCACATGAGTGTGGGAAAGTGGGTGCACACGAATACACATAATCCATACGAGAGTAGAAAGGCACACATGCAAGCTCCAGCCATCCACCCGTTGTGTGGCAATGTACTAAGACAGACCTGCCATCTCCTCCTGTCGCCTCCCCCCCACCCCCCAGGGACATTTCCGTCCTTCCTATGTCTGCACTAGATAGAGCGAGAGATAAAGGAGGAGAGAAAGGAGGGAGAATTGTGAAATGGGTGAATGAGTGCACACACTCAAGATCCTTTTTGACCTCTGGGGTGACTCCCAATCCAGGGAGTCGAGTTATGGAGTCAGCCATGTGTGTAACCTCTCTGTGGGACCACACACACATGAACGGAGTCACAAAGACATCTATCTGTCTAATTAATAACCCATGGAGGTTAAATCACTAACTCAAATATGAGCACATACTTCTTGGCTCAAGATTCCTGATGTTAATTGAATCATGCACTCAAGTTTTTTTTATTCACATAATACTTTATATCTCACTTTAGCAACAAACAGCTGCTTTCTTTTCCTGCTGACAGAAGCACAGTGACACACTCACACACGCCGATGATATCCATAGCTGCTGTATGCACACCACGCTGTAACTAGGCAACCAGCCTCTGCAGCACAGCATTGTGGGATACCCCTGGGGAAGTGTGCTGAGAATGTCAACACTGAGCGGGAGCGTCTACAAAGAAGCGACACCTTTTAAAACACACACAAATTCATTCATTCTTCTTCGTTAACATCCGCCGGATAGCAGTTGATGTTTATCAGCTCTCAGCTGTGCGTGATTCATGATGAGTGTATGTGGGAGAGAATGGTGTTTTTGTTTGGGTTTGTGCCGCCGGAATCAGGAGTTGGTATGAGTGATACACTCAAGCAATTAGCATGGATAGCCTTTAAGTGTCTGAATCGTCCAAATGCTTAAGCCAGTGACTCACGCTGTGCATCATCAGCACTGAGTGAGGCCACCAAAGAGGGTGTCATTGTGGAAAAACTCCCTCGTTCATTCACGCTTACATTTTTGACTCAGACTAGGAAGCCACACATCAGATTGTCGCCTCAGTATTTTGTGTGTAAACAGGACAATTAAAAGCCATGTTATTGTGTGTCTCCATTGTGTATGCGTGTGTCATGGTCTGGTATTCATCCATGGTGTCCTGTGGACCCTACGCGTTAGCGTGTTGGCGGACATAAGCAAACGTAGCAGGAGTGGCGTGAGGCGTTGAGGCAGGATATCCCCTCTCTGTCTTACAGGCTTCCTCTGCTCCTCTGGCACAAATACAGAGATCCTTCCTCACCCCGTCCTCCTCCTCCTCCTCTCACTTTCCTCATCGCTTTGTTTTCAGCTTTATAATAATTTCACATCTTTACATTCTTTCTTTTTTTTTTCTTCACCAGTAGCATCCAGTTCTTTCATGGCGTCCCCTTCTATTCTCAGTCACACTTGTTATTTTCTTCGCACTTCTCCGCCCCGTTCACGCTTGTCTCATCTTTAGAACAACTTTTTTTTCTTCTCGTACTTAAACACAAAAAGGCAAAACAAGAGGAACCAAGAAGGAGTGGGTGACAACAGGGAGTGGGTGAAAGTGAGAACGCACGCCATCTGCTTAGTCGATTTGGGAATCGTTCCGCTTAAAGTTTAAGTCGCTCTGATACAATTAGTTACATTCAAAGCGGCGGCGCTTCCCTCTTCCCTCGCAGTACTTTTCCTCTCAAAGCTGTGTATCACTTTGTAAACATTCATATAATGTGCCACACAGTGTTTGTGTGTCCCACTGGCTACTTCACACAACTGCTCTCGGTAGAAATATAGTGGCGAATCTGTTCCTAACTTGTTTAGAGATGCTAGGGCAAATTTACTCATGCAAAGTACAGAAACACCCTCAGCCTGTCTGTCTCTCCTTCTATTTCACTCTATGTTTTCAATCTAGCCATTCATACCTGTATCTCTGTCTACCTGTCTCTCTTACCTTTACCTACCTTTGCTTAAAAGTCCCTTTATGCATGCATGGAACTGTTTGCCCGTCATCGTAGCAAATTTCCCATGGCTCCGACCACTGTGGTCAGCCCACAAACGCGTTCACACACACACAACACACACACTTCTGTTACATACTGAAAGTGTGAGTCTTGCTTATGTGTAGGCTAATACTGAGCACTGGCACTCATCACACTTTGCCAGCTTCTGTGATGTCAGGCCAGACTGCTCAGGTCAGTCAGACACCCTGCACAGACAGCATGTGTGTGTGTGGAGAGCCTGAGAGAGAGAGATTTAGCAGAAAAAGAGCGAGAGAATATATGTTTACATCAGCCATATATATTAAAGTGATTAGACTGTGGAGCCAGAGAGACGAGTGCTGGAACAAACAAGTAGCTGTGTGCTGCCAACGCACACTTAACCTGTGTGCGTACGTGCTTTCAAGAGCACTGACGCGTGTCTTCGCCCCACGAGCATCTGTGCGCCACACAGACCTGCCTTGTACGCGGCCACTCTCCTTCGACTCACCTTAATCCCTCATCAGGGAGGTGTAAGAACTGACGTACAGCACCTATTAGCCTTAAATTACATCCCTACCAGCCCCCGGAGCCCCCATAACTGTCACCACACAGCTCTGGCCTCGGTGTGGCATAACCACCTCAACATTGGCCCTTTATTAAAGCTAGCTGCCTCTAATTAATGGCGTTGGCCTTTTACACAATAAAACAGCCAATGTATGTCTGTGTTTTTGTCTGCTACTGAGCTCCTGTATTACACACACTCGATTGGCGCCAGTTTGGGTACTGTTGGGAAATTAGTTGTTTTTAAAGTACCTATCTAAAAGTGAGTGTGGAATGTGAGCAAACAGGACGTCGCCTGTTTTCGCTCTGGTTTAATGTCAACCGATTTATGCAAATGTAACAGAAAATGGGCATGAGCCCAACAGCCTGCTTGTTTGAATACTAGTCCTAACAGTTTGAGACGTGATAACATCACGGCTGCAGGCATTGCTGCTCACATACAAGAGAAAGTGCACTAATGCTAACACACCCAGAGCACAAACACTCACTCCACCAGCTACAAGACCTGTATGCAGACAGGATGCATTAATACACAAAACAGTTGCATTGATTTTTAATGAGTAATAATGGTTCTTAAAGTTCGTTTTGTGCGCTGTCATCATGATTACCTGTAATGGAAATAAAAGACAGATGAGAAATGACGCCATTGTGCCGTTTTTCCATCTCTTATCGGATCAGCTCTGTTTTATTATGCGGAATTACAGGAATAAATTCTGTAGGTATTCGAAGCGAAGGATCCGAGATGAGTGGGAACGATAAAGACGTTGAAGAAGAGTTACTCCTGCGTCCTGCGTTGATTGAGATGGGATGTCCAGAGCGATGAGATGACGTAGTTGACCGTGCCAGAGCCAACCGAGCCCCTGGATGGGAGCTCTGGCTTCTCCGAGCCTTGTCTCATCAATGTGACACACTCGTAGAGACAGACCCACGCACACACACACTCATGCACATGCAGGGGAGGATGTAGACGAAAAATACAGTGACACAGATACTCATTCACGCACCCACGCATGTACACGTGTGCTTGTTTTAAACAGCCGAGGTATATTGATGGCTGTGCTGAGGGATGGATGGGATTGTGATGAATCTATACGCTGCAAAACTTAATGGCCTGTGCTTCTATATTAACTGGAAAGGGGGGATGGGCGCCATACTGTAGGAAGGAAGGAAAGGAAGGGAGGAAATGAGAAAAGAGCAATGCAGATGAGTGGAGAGGTGATGTGAGGCAGGTGGCGAGGGTGTGTGATGATCATTTGAGGTCTGTTGGCCACTAATTGAAGCATAATTAGTGACTGACCTATCTGGTTGTCTGTTAGGCGACTGGCAAATGTGTGTCCTGTTCTCTCGTCTTCTAAGCTGATCCTGCAGTCACGGCTGTTTTACAGATAATTTGAATCAGCTTAATCATGGGTGGGCCTCTCGTGATTAGGGCACATAAGAAAATCTGAATGTGAATGGCTGAATAGAGCAGCTAATGTGATTATGAATGATTGGATGTGTGTGTGTGAGTGTGTGTGTGTGTAGGGGGTCTTTATTCTGGTTGCAATATTTGGCGTCTAGGATCATTTGAGACACACAGCTGAGCTCAATATGAATATTTCTTTCTGTTTTCTTCTTTTGTTCTTTCTTTCTTTCTTTCTTTCTTTCTTTCTTTCTTCCTGCACTGGTGTTCAGCATAACACAGCATCTGCGGTGCGTGTTTGCGAGAGAAAGGGAAAGAGAGAGAGAGAGAGAGATAGAGGATTGGCGGGTGAATCAGCCAGTGGGAGGAGAGAGAGCGAGAGACAACAAGAAAAGAAGGAGGGAAAAGATAGAGGAGTTAAGGAAGAGAGGGAGGGTGAATGAGCGGGGGGGTTAGAGTGAGCAAACCAGCGAGTGAGGGAGAGGTAGAGGGAGGAGAGAAAGAGGAGGGGGGGATGTTGCTGCTGCTGCTGCTGCTGCTGCTGCGCCTGTTTCTCCTGTCAGTCGGCTGCTGCTCGCCTGGCAAGCAGGAGGGAATACAGAGCGAGAGAGAGGCAGAGTGGGAGACGGGAGGAAGAGGCGGCTGTGTTTTATTCTAGTAGCGCTATTGTGGCACAGAGAGCCGCAGACACACTGTGAGGAAGTGGATTTAGGCGCTGGATGCAGATCTGCAGATCCAATGGATTACCAGCAGTGAGTAACTGCTACTGCCACTCTACTAACCCACTCGTCATTTTCAACAGAAAGGGTGAACCCCACAGTCTCCCACGGCGGGGAGTCTGGACCCTACTGGAGACAGAGAGGGAGGGCAAAACCAGACAGTCTTTGGCGTTTTCTACACCTTTCTTTCTCCCCCTCCATTTCTTTCAGTCTGCTTGTGTGTGTAATCTCAGAGTGTGTCACTGATGCTGTTGCTTGGCTCTCTCTGCAGGAGGGATGCTGGAGGCTAATGTGGCTAACATTAGCATGACGGCCAAGCCCAGAGAGCTGGACCTGAGGTCTGCTGCTGCTGTCTCCTGCCAGGACACTTCAGCCCAGGCCATGGCCTCTAGGAAGCCCCCGGCCAAGCCCTCCGCTCTGCCCCAGGGACCGTCACGTCCCTCCGGGTCAGAGCTCAAGGTCTACCGGCCGTCCTCTGGATCTATCCCCATCCCGAGCCCCAATCCGTCCAGGCTCCGCAAGCAGCGGTCGCTCAACAACTTGTGTGTGCTCACTGATGCTGAGAAGAAGCTGCACCTGTACCAGTCTCCCCGCTGGACCGATGATGCGAGCCGGCCTGGCACAGGCACCAACAAGCCGGGCCAGACTAAGACGGTTCAGGCCGGTGTCGGCAAACCACCACTTTCCCGGACTCTTTCAAAGTCAGAACAGTCTCTTTTCCAGGGGAAGCCCAAACCTTTCTGCTCCCCGCCTGTGACTTCTAACGGCGGCAAACCCAGCCGAATCCCCGCCCCCGGTAAACCGCGGGGACCTTATGCTGAGGTCAAGCCCATCAGCAAGGCCTCCGAAGCATGCCAGAATGCAGACACCGCAGACCACCCAACTAAGGCCAACTCCAATGGAGCTGGGAATACTGGGACTAATGGCAAGAAACAAGGGGAGAAGGGGAGAACTGCATCTCTGTCAACAGAGGAGAAGAAAGAGAGGAAGGGGATAGAGGGAGAAGATGACAAGAGCTTTCTGAAGGTGGACCCAGAGTTAGTGGTGACGGTTCTGGGAGACCTGGAACAACTGCTCTTCAGCCAAATGCTTGGTGAGTCTGCCTTGTTATCCCTATTTTGCATGAAAACATACAAGTTCAGGCATGACACCACTTGACAATTATGTCAACAAGTTAATCAGAATCAGCTCTCCTTTCCTTTCCTCTCCTCTCCTCTCCTCTCCTCTCCTCTCCTGTCCTCTCCTCTCCTCTCCTCTCCTTTCCTCTCCTTTCCTCTCCTCTCCTCTCCTCTCCTCTCCTGTCCTCTCCTCTCCTCTCCTCTCTACACCCAACCCCGTTCCCTCCAGCTCTGGCCGTAGCTCCAGCATCAACAGCGAATTCTAAATGAGTTCAGTCTCTATTGCAGCAGAGCATAATGTCAGTGTGTTTTTTTTCTAAGTGCTTTTCACTATAAAATGGTGAGAGCCCTCGCTCTGTCGGCGGTGAAAATCCTCCATGTTTACATCGCCGTAGCAGTCAGATGTGCTTTGTTTATATGTGTAAAATAGATTTATGTTGTATATGGACGTGTGTACAGATGTATACTCGCTCTGTGTGCTCCTATGAATCAGCTGAAGTAAGCAGTTCCACAGGGCTGACATTGTTTTGTTGTTGATTCATTAGCTAGCACCGGAGTGTTTCGTCCTAGTCTCATCTGACCCACTGCCACAGTGAGCTAGATATAGATACACCTCCCTCCTCCTCCTCCTCTCATTATATCTCTGTCTCACAGGTTCTCTGTCTCTAACTCTACCTTCCTGTTGGCAAGGGGAGCATATTTTTAAATCAGTCCACGCATGTGTGCTTCTATCTGTGCCGTAGTTAAGAGTCTAAACTGCACGTTTTCCTGTCGATACCGCAGCCTCAGCATCTCCTGGCTCACACCAAAATCAGCCATTCGTTAATAAACGCCGTGTGAGTGGGACTGGTGGGGTGTGTGTTTTCGGCCGGTAAATAAAACGGCTGCATATTGAGTCGGGCTCCGGTCACAGTGGGCCACATATTTAGCCTTGCACACCACTCCCTCACCCCCTCCCTCCCACCTCTCCCCTCCAGTTCCATTGATCTCCGGGCCACTGACAGATGGTCACTATCCACCCCCCTACACACACACACACACACACCTCCTGTTACCGGGGGCAACGTGTGGGAGGAGGGAGGGGAATCTGAGGGGGTGGTGGCATGGGCAGGTAGTTAGCGTTATCTACCATTCACACACACACACACATACCCACCATGAACGCACGCTGTCACACACATCAGGGGGCGAATGTACATCCAAAGTTTTAGCGAACGGGGGCGTGTTGTGAGAATGATGACTGAGTTTCTGACTAATAGGTCAAACCAGGGTCCAAATCTACACCTAACCATCCATTATTCATTCACACACACACACCATCTATCTATTGCTCATTCTCTCTCATCCCTCCCTCTCAGCAGGAGCAGATAGCATCAGAGAGTGGGAGAGAATAGTGTAGCAGGTCGTTATATCTGGCTTGATGGCGAGGAAATCATTTTCCGTCCATTTTCATCAAACCTCTCTCTCCTCATTTCCCTCTTTCTCTCTTCATCAGCTCGCCTCCTGCAGCAGCACAGCTCCAAATCACAGCTTGTGTGACCTTGCCCCTGCAGCCTTATATGCGTGTGTTTATATACTGTACACAGTGTGTGTGTATCTGTGTGTGACCTTGTTCCAGTCCTTGTTTTTAATGATGCTGGCCACACCTATTCGCCAGGCAGCCAGGTATGAGGAGGGAGATGAGGATGGAAAAAAAACGGACAGACAGAAAGAATGTGGAGGGTAGGAATTGAGATTTATGGGAGAAGAGTGAACGGGGACGACTTCATTGGCAGAGGAAGATAAATGAGATGGAGACAGAGACAGAGAGAGAGACACTGGAGTGAAATAATGGTAATGACCTAAATTTCTACCTGGCATCCCAAGTGACCGAATGTTGCTTTGGGTCATTACAGTCTGCCACAACCTGCCAGAGGTTTGTCACCGGAACCACAGCAGGTGTGTAGGATAGTTGTGTGAGTACATACGTGTGTGTGCGTGTGTGTGTGTTAGGGGGAGGTTAATTGTAACTTGCCCTGTAGCTTGCGGCTGTGGGGCTCATCTTTTATCGTATCTGCTTCTCCATTTCCGATGGGACGCTCGGCTAATTGGTTTCTGCTCCGTGCGCTCTGTCATAGGAAGATAGATTATGGATGTTCAATGGATCATTCCCAGTGTACCGCTCCTCCCTTTCCCATATACAGTCCCACCTTCTCCCCATCTGCTTCCTGCATACGTGAAAGCGACGTGTCATTGTACAGCATTATATCGTGAAAGATCGACCTTAACTCGGTCATATAGCCTGTTGTTATGGAAGCTTCATGTTAGCTGTTATAGCTACAGGGAGTAAAATGTGGGCCTGCTGCGTCTTGAACATGTTATGTTGTGTGACAGCTAGCAGCATGCACTGTGACGCTGTCCTTTTGAGAGTAGCCTACAGCATGAGGCAGAGATAATGGAGAATGCCACTGAGGTCTAATCGGGGATGTAAAACCCAAGACCATCAGCTGTACACTTAACAGGGATAACAAACCTCCAACACACACACAAAATGAAGAAAAGGAAAAGAATCCAGGATATTAGGTTAGGCCTATATGTTTATCTTGCGAGGTGATTTAGGATTAGTTTCAGTTTAATCTGTTTTTCTTTAATCGGACATCCATGTTTTACCACAGAGAGATGAAGAGCTTTTCATTAATTGGATTTTAGAGAATTACTTGACTTGTGTGTCCACGGGCAGCAGCTCTGGACTTGCAGCGGTAATTCCACCAAACGCAGCATGTTTCGTAAGATATCTGGTTAACAGTATTAGCGATGTAAGGAAATATGGATACACATGACTATCGCGACATTATGTTTTGCGATACTGTATCGATTCTCCAAAATGCTGTTTCTATTTTTAATTAAGTAGCTATTCTGTCTTTTGGAGGTTGTAGCGGAGTGAAGGTACTGGCATCATGTGAAACTAGAAAACCTAAGGAATCCATTGGTACAAACCATGTCTTACTTGCATTCTGCGAAGGAGGCTAAACGCTCCAAAGTTACACTAAGTTTTGGCGAGGAAAAACTGGCATGGCCATTTTCAAAAGGGTTCTTGACCTCTGCCCTCAAGATATGTGAATGAAAATGGGTTCTATGAGTACCCACGAGTCTCCCCTTTACAGATATGCCCACTTTATGATAATAAAACAATGCAGATTTTTGCATGCAGTTATTTTTACCGATCCTAAAATGGTGTTTTTGAATATTTCTGCATACTTTGCATACCCTAAACAGTCTTAGAATTACATAAATTGTGTATGACTGTAAAGCTGAGACTCTTGTGGATCCAATAAGTCCAATATGTGATGATGTTAGTCCCCATAGTATTCATTTCACATAGTGACTTTTTTTTACTCCGATTTTATACTTTGGTGTGTCTTTATACTATAACGGTTTTCCTAAAATTAGATTTGAAAAAAATCGCAATATATCGCCTTGCTTACAGTATTGCAATATATCGCAATATATTGAATTGTGGCCCCTGTATCATGACACGTATCGTATCGCCAGATTCTTGCCAATACACAGCCCTAATTAAACAAAAAATTAAATAAAATCGGCAACCTGAACGGTACTGTCAGGGTAATCTACTGAACCTCAGATGTGTGCCACTAATGACACTCCTCCCGGTCCCATTCAGCACCCATCCAGAGGTGTATGCGAGAGGGTAAGCTCCCTAAAGCAGTGGCCTTTCCCAGCATGGGGCCAGGCTCGGTTTAGAGGGGATCCAGTCTAAAGACAGCAGCAAGCCTCCGGATTAGACCCTGCATAAAGATAATGAGAAGATTCAGCCTCCAGTCCACTAATCACACATCTATCACCCTGGAAAAGGCCAGCTATCAAGGCTCAAATGAATTACAGATTAAAGCCTAAAGGACATCTGTTTGGATGGAGATTTAGGTATTTGGGGGGAATTTGACTTCATGAAGGATCAGATTTAGGCTAGAAGATTGGAGATGTTGTGTGGTTTTTGGTTTTGGCTGAGCTGATGGTAACAAATTGAGGGACTGTGTCACTTCCATGTGACCATGAAGGCTCAGCAGAAGAGAAGTAAATAACACTCAGTGACACATGAATGCTCATGAAAGCAGCCTTGACTACCCAACGCGCTTGTTATTTTAGTGTGACATTGTATTGTGCGGTTGATGGCTACTCGTGGGAGACGATGCATCCTCGTCAGCTGTCTGCGGAACAATAAACCCTACCGAGAAATCGACAAAAGCCTAAAAAAGAAGACGTACACACAATCCTGTTCAAGAGAAGTTAACAGCGCTGCAGGAAATAACAACAAAGCAGCTGCAGCTTTAAATGTACACACACGTACACACATTCAGCGTGTGCCACTGATATCCTCTCCTGTCTATACTCCCCCTGTTTTCATCCTTTTGGCAGTGACAGGGTATTTTTCATACTTATTTACTCAGTCCCTCCATTGTGATAGCAGTGCTGAGTCTCTAATGTGATGCGGGTGCGACCAGAGCGGCTGGTTCCACCCCGGGCTTCGCTGACTGAGGGATTCAGGGCAGTCGTCCTCCCGATCGAGGAGGTGGTGACAAGCCGAATAAATGCACACGCCCAAGGAAAGCGAGGAATAAAGCATCCCTCCGATTCTCTCTCCCCCCTCTCTTCCTCTTCCTCTCGTTCAACTCTGATGCGAGTTGACGGGTAGCAGTGTTCTGTCACCAGTCAGACAGCAGAGAGGATATTTCTGGTACAAGGACAATCTTTTCAGTGAGACAGGGATTTTGTCACCGAGAGTATTCATAGACAGGAAGAGTTTTTGCACATGTATGATTGGGCATTTTTTTTTTTCCTCCATTGTTGTGTGCTTGTGTCTGTTTACAATGCGTTTTGGTCAGTCTCTAAGGACTTAATGCAGGAGCCATTGCATTAGTGCTGTCTGCTTCCTGACATCCTCCTTCTAAATCATGTTAGTACACTCTGTGTTTTTGTCTCATCAGCTCTTACACAACAAACACATACATACACACACACACACACGCTGCTTATCACTAAAAAACTAGTTATCATACTGCTACGATTATATCATTTTTGAATACACTATTTTTTCATCCATCAGTGTGACAGCGGTAGGAGTGTATTCGTTCATGTTTGTATTGATGTTTGAAAGATTTAAGTGCTTATTGATGGAGCACTCAACTTACCTGCAATGAGTGTTACTGCTAGATGATCCTTAAATTGCTACCGGGTAAAACATCCGTCCTATTGATTAGCTTTAATATCATGATGAAATAGACAGGATGGATAAAGAGATGATATGATACAGACCACTCACATTTTTCCCCGGCGAAAAAAAAATATATGTGTTTTGTATATATTTATATATTGTATATAACATTTCATTTAGGGTGTCAATCGATTCAAATATTTAAACATGATTAATCGCCAATTAATTGCAAATTTTGTATCTGTTCAAAATGTACCTTAAAGGGAGATTTGTCAAGTATTTAATATTCTTATCAACAAATATGGGCAAATATGCTTGCTTTACGCAAACATATATATATATTTATTATTGGAAATCAGTTAACAACACAAAACAATGACAAATATTGTCCAGAAACCCTCACAGGTACTGCATTTAGCATAAAGAAATATGCTCAAATCATAACATGGCAACTCAAGCCCAACAGGCAACAACAGCTGTCAGTGTGTCAGTGCGCTGACTTGACCATGAGTTGCCCAAAACTGCATGTGATTATCATAACGTGGGCATATCTGTAAAGGGGAGACCCGTGGGAACCCATAGAACCCATTTTTATTTACATATCTTGAGGTCAGAGGTCAAGGGACCCCTTTGAAAATGTCCATGCCAGTTTTTCCTCGCCAAAGTTTAGCATAAGTTTCGAAGTGGTATGAAATGGTTTATTACAATGGATTCCAAAGGTTTTGTAGTTTGATATGATGCCAGTATCTTCACTCTAGCTTTAAGCCCGCTGCAACCTAAAAATACCAAGTTGCGTTAATAGAATAGAAATAAGTGGCGTTAAAACTAATTTGTGTTAACGTGTTATTATCGCTTTTACAGCCCTAGTTTCAATCTTTGGTTAACTTGTGGTTAACTAATCTTACCAGGCAATAACAGAAACCTGGTGTATCATGAACAGTTTACTCATAAAACAAAATGTAGATAGATATGAGGATTAATACTTTTATGTGTGTGTGTGTGAGAGAGAGAAAGAGAGAGAGATGAAGACAGAAGGACAGTTATTTAGGCCGCCTCGTGATGAGGAATGCTTTTTCAGTATTCATCTATTTCTGGTCTATTTGTGTTTTCCTGTTATGAAAGGTCTCAGATAAAAGTTCCCTTTGTTGCTGATGTAGCCATCTGCATGTTGTAGCTGCTGTAAGGAAACAGTGTTATTAGCACACACACACACGTGTGTCTGACCGAGTCTTACCTGGGAGCATCTCCTCTGATCCTATTCGTTAAACTATAGACAAATAGTATAGGTTTATCACAAGTCAGTGGCAGGGACCATCACCTGTTTAATGTCTTTGTATTGAGATTTTTATCTTCCAATTATAAGGCTGGGTTGCACCAACAAGGATTATTTTTTAAACCTGATTAAATCATGGTTTAACTTTAAATAAATTGAATTCTGTATTAATCCAGTATTAATTTTAAACGTATACTTGAGGAAGTTTAACTTTTAAAACGGCTGCCTTTTTGAGATGGATGGAGCAAAAATAATAAAGTTCCTCAAAGAAAGTTAACAAACCGATTGAGTTTTTGCCAGTTGCTGCCAGGCAGTCTATTTTTTCCTTACTGTGCGGTTGTCCGTATATTTATCTTCTATTATTTGTCAGAATCCAATTATTTTGATTTTGCTCAACGCTCTTATCAGATCTTAAAAAACTACATATGGAAGTTGTCAGGCTTGAATTGGAAGCTGAGTGTTGCACAATGCAGCTGCAATGCTGCGGCTACAAAACAAAATTGAATGGTAGATTGAAAAGAAATAAAACTGCAGCTGTTTTGTAGACAAACACAGTAGCGTACACATAACAACCATTTTATGTGAAAGTCTGTCATTTGTGCTTTTATATGTGAAACTTTTATGCTGCTGTCTCAGCCAGGATTCCCCTTGGAAAAGAGATTTTAAATCTCAACGGGACTATCCTGGAAAAATAAAGATAAAATAAAAAATATATATGTAAAGGCCAAAATGCAAACATACAGTTGGGGGGGAGATTTTGCCTTAACATGCGAGTCAGTTATCCTTTCAACATCTCTGGTTTTATGAGACCACCTTTACTTTATGACAATATTGGATTTATAGGATCAATCTATCAATGTGAGAAGTACCTTGAAATGTCAGGTATTTGATTTACCAGATAACAGGTTATTTTATATACTGTATGTTATAAACAGCTTCTCCAGTTTCCAGAAAATGTCAAATATCTTGATACATAACCATAAATATCACAATATAAGATTACATATACTTTGATATACATAGATTGTAGTCATGTCAGCAAAGATTAGCCTATTAATCGAGAACGCCAAATTTCTCTGGTTCCAGTTTCTCAAATGTGTATATTTTCTGGTTTCCTTAATCTGTTGTGATAGTAAACGGAAAATATTTGGGTTTTGGACTGTTGGTCAGACAACCTAAAACCTTTCACCATTTTATAACATTTTATTGACCAAAAAGTCGAATCGATTAACATAGAAAATAAATAATTTTGTCAAGTTTCAGTGCAGTTACTTGCATACTTGCTGTCATCAGTTCTAACGTCTCAACCATCACTTTATTAACCGCCATCCTACCGACTTCATATCATTGTTTTCTGTTTCTGTTTTAATTGGTGCTTTTTGAAGAGTGTATTGGGGTCCTAGGAGACCCCAGTCAAAAGCACCTAATTATTATTTAATTAATAGTTTGAATAGATGAAATAGTATTGATAGCTAACTAGTTTGCCATGTGCCTTAATTTAAAGTGCACTCTGTCAGTCATTTTGAAGGAGACAGACAGAGATGCAGCGGATGCAGATTTCCTCATCTGCTCTGTCTATTTTCGCTACATTACACAATATGCTAATTAACTGTAACTTTCCTAAAATCGAGCAAGCGACCTACTGGATAGAGCGAGCAACCAACTGGGTCGAGTATAGCGATCGGCTGAGTCGAGAATAGCGACCAACTGGGACGAGTACTAGGTCGAGTATAGCGACTGACTGGGACGATTACCGGGACGAGCAACCGACCGACTTGGACGAGCATAGAGACAGGTTTCCTCATGTGCTCTGTCTATTCTCATTTTACACAATATGCAAATTAATTGTTACTTTCCCAAAAAAAACATTTCTTCAGATGACAGTACTTACATAACTCATACATTTAGAGAAGAAATAGGTTAACATTTTGTTATGATGATTGTTTCCTATAGTAGTTAATTCTTGTGTCTCCAGTGACCCCAGTTGGTAGTCCTGGTGTGTTAAATATGTTGGTGGGATGAGGGTTAACAGAGCAGTCACTGCACACAGAGAGCAGACTGTCTGTCTGACATGTGAGAGCGGCGCTGCAGCTGGGTTTTAAGCACATCGTAAAATACAGTTCCACAGGAAACAACTCTCTTGAACAAAAATACACCCAAACATTGCCACACATTATGGTCTGCCTTGGCTCGTTGCTGGGTTTATGTAGTATGTGTGTAAGTGTGTGGCTGTGTGCCCGCATGAATGTGTGTGTGTGCAAGTCAGTTTGTATTTAGATTTTTAGTAAAGCAAGCACAAGAGATGTTGCTGAAAGCTCGAGATATTTAACATTTCATGATGCCACACAAACAACACATCCATCATCACACGTTTTTTCCTCCAGGTTATACGTTTTTGACAGCCCCATCTGCATGCCATGCGTGTTTTATGTGTGTGCTTTAGATTGTGCCTCTCTTTATCTTTTTACTCTCAAAGCACCTCACACACGTTTAATCTTCTCCATTGCAGCTCGGCACAGAGGAACACACACACACACACTCATTCGTCTTTGTGATTTGCAGCCTAATCAGCAGGGCGAGAGGTGACATGTTCTTTTGGTGTTACCTCGGTGAGGTCTCGACCTTCTTTTCTTAGAAAGTAAACTTCTCTCAAGTCACTTAAAGCTTCCTCTAAGCGGATAGCGCTCTGACTTCTAAGCAGATAGGGCTGTGGTTAAGGAGATATGGCAAGTGTGTTTATGTGTGTATGTTTGGGGTCATGGTTCAGAGCCAGGTTTTGGAGGTGTAGAAATCTGGGCTGAGAGGATAAGAGAGAGAAGTTTAAAGGGTTTAACTCTGGACTAACTGCTGCACAGATGATCCTGGATCTGTTAGTAATATTTTCATCAGTCTGACCACATGTCTGTGTTTCTAAGACAGTCAATGTGTTGCTCGTCCTCTCTGCCTCTACTCTTACATAAGGGTTTCCAATTTGAAATGGATTTCAACACGGTCAGCTGTCCCAAACCACCACTAAACTATCTCTCAATATCTCCCCTTTCTCACACCAAATCATGTGAGCATTCTTCGCAATTGAGCCAACAACTGTTCAAATTTAGTGCACACAGATGCAGCACTGTGCTCCGATACGCTCGTTATTAACCATTCATGCCACATATCAGACATGATCTTCAAGGGTCTAATATCCTGTTGCGACGTCCCGGTCGAAGCGGATGAACTAAAGTTGTGTGTGTGTGTGCAAGTGCGTGGATGCACATTTGGGCGCATTAGCGTGTGTTTGTCCGCCTCGTCCAGATGTGCAGGAATGGCTGTATGTTGTAATGCTTCCTGTTTTGCAAACTGTCTGAGGTCAGCAGATGGCTTTGGTGCTACTCTGAGTGGAGGAAAAGAGTGAAAATGAGAGAGAAGAGAGGGAGTATTATATTGAATGGTCATGTCAAACAAAATATACATACATAGTGATGTTGCCATTTTGTAGTGGTGTCCGAATGTATAGTGAGAATTATTATACCCTAAATAGTGGACTCAGAGTATCCCGCAATGCATCGTGAAAAGTAGTATACAATGATGGTCACTAACCGAGCACTATATACCATCCTGCATTGCGCTGGAGGAAAAAAAGGCAGACAGACGTGAGGAAAGAGAGCAGCACGATTGAGACAAATCCATGAGTTGTGGCATGAAATTAATGTATTTAATGTGAGTAGAGCAGCGTATCACAACACAAACGGCCACAAAGTACTTTGTATTTGTTAATTTGGGAAAATACGCTCATTGCCCCCACATTTACAACGGCCGTTAATTCTTATCTTTCACATTAAAAGCCCTGTACATGAACACAGCATCACTGCTTACCGGGGGGAACTTAAATTCACTCAGAGCATTTTGCTAAGAGACAACTCAACAGCATAGCTTAATAATATGATGTATTTATCACATAGAAAATTGACATGTCGGTATTTATTATGGATGCAGACGCTGATGTGGCACGTTTTAATTGTGCGACAGCAGTGATGTAATTAAAAATGACCTGAGTTGTGTCGGAAAGTGTTTTTTAACTATGCCCATGAGCTCACTGTATAGTCCTCTACATAGAACTCCCTGGATAGAGAGTATAGGGAGTGGTGAATGAGTGAATGATTTCGAACACAACCATTACGACAGGCGTATATCTGGGTTTTGTCTCACCTTTCCATATTTTACCACCATGCCGGTGAAGAAATATCCTCAAGAAGAGCATGACGTAACAACATAAACAACAAATAAAACCCACAAAGGTTTTACTAGCATCCTGTTTGGCTGATTCTTGTACATCATCACTTGTCAGGAATGCCGTAAAGACACTTGACTATGTTAAACACATATCGCTGGTGGTGCAGACCTTTGATGATGCAGTAGCAACGGTGCTCAACCACACACATCTATCATGCGATAAGGGTGCTGTAGCCCGAAGAGCGGTACGGTGACACTAACATATGTGCACGCACGTGGACGGGACGGGGAACAAATGAACTCCGGAGGGAAGGAAGGAAAGAATAGAAACAGGAGCCATTACTCAAACCTATATTCACAGATATTCTGCAAAAACTATGCACCTCTCACACAAACACACACACACACATAGTGGCAGACTACTGTACTCCTGAAAGGACAGAGCCATTAGTGTGTCTTTGGGGAGTTTTTTTTTCTTTCTAATGGAGAGGAGAGTCAAGTGACTCAAGAGAGGAAACCAAGTGGACAGCAGTTTCAGTCTTATTTTTTCGTTCACTCTGTCTGCTATAGCTAAGTAATCATCAGGCATCCGCATCATGACACATACCTACTGCTTCCAATATCTAATATTTTTCTTATTGTCAACAAATCCCATTGAAAGTGCCTGCATAGCCAATCCCTGATATAGCTTATTTCTCTGTGCCGCAGATGTCCATTGTTGTCCAAAGGCTATTAAAAACACATAGATGAGTCACTGGCTGACGTGCTCCTTTATTATGGATCAACACAGGCACTGAAGGATATTTTTTTTGTCAATCCTACATACAGTACATCGTCCCTCTGTTGAAAATACTCACTCGCACAGCACACTGAATATAGTCTACAACAAACCCATTTAATCCTGTTTGAGTATTTTTTTTTTCTAAAACTACATTGCCCAGATATTTTTGAAAATTACTTATCCTTTTAAAAAAAAATAGAAGAAACAATATATTTGTGATTCATTTTGTAAGATTTACATCTTCATTAGGAACAAATAGGCTTGGCACTGAGAGCCAGACAGAGCGAGGGAAGTGGGAAAGAATTGAGAGCCAGACTAATGCACTGTTGGCTATCTTTTCATGAGATTCACATGAGACAATTCTGAGTCATTTTAAAAGCATTTTCTAGATTTGTCATCCTGCATTTGCCTTTGGCTTTGCTGTCTTGAAGATTCATGCCACATCGACACTAAAATGATGTTTTAAAATGAAAAAAATCTCCGTCCAGACGAGAATGAATGAATCAGAATGAGTCAGAATCAGAATGAATCTCCATCCATACTACCACGCCTGAAAATGCATGTCACTTGACCATTCACATACACTGCCCTGCGCGTACCGGTGTAAACAGGAAGCAGAGCTGGACACAGGAATTGCTGTAAAGCACTCAAATAATAGCTTGCTTGCTTCCTGCGCATGTAGGCAGTAGTAGCATTATAAAATGCAGAATTTAACTGCACAACAGCTGCTAGTATAGACAACAAGGTCAGCAACGCTTGTAACTCGTTATCCATGTTGAAATTAACCACTGGTGGACGAGGCTGCTGTTGTTTGTTTTCTTCAGGAAAAGGTTAACTTGATGGGGCGTGATGAATCAGGAAAGGACAGGTCATGACTGACAAGACCCAATCAAGAAGCGAACGTGTCTGTATCATCGTTTTCAAAGGTCTCCGTTTCAGTCCGTCCAGACTAAAATGCAACCACGAGGTTCTAAAACTAAAACGGGCCCAGCAGCATTTTCTAACGTCTCCGTTTTAAGGGGCTCGAAAACGCCGGAGTGGTGTGGACGCGAGGCATAAGTTATACATGTTAAAACAAAAACATATTAGTGTGGATGTAGCCTTAGAAACAAGCTCCTTAACATTGCTGTTAATTCAAAAGCCAGCCATATTCTGTTTAACGGGCTTGTGACCTGACCTCACACACACAATAAGAGCGAAAACGGCTCGTCTTTATTGCCATTGTACAGTTGTGTTGTCTCGCCATCTGTACTCTTGTTGCGATGTCGGCAGAATATATGCCAAAATAAAACGCCCCTTTTTTCTTTCATCCGTTACACCTCTAACTTTCTATTTCTTCTGCTTCTTTGAAGTCTTTCTGCAGTCTCTTTGTTTTCGCCTGAGAGCAGACTCTCATTAGGATGCAGAGGTTGTGTCCTGCACGTGCGGTACATGCACACACTTACTCTCACTCTAACTTGCTGACTCTCATTTCAAGAGTCTGAGTGGGCCATTATGAAAGGCTCCTCCGCTAGTTTCACTGCCTCTTCAGAGCTGGAGTGTGTGTTCACAAGTGTATGGAGACGAGGCACCCGTCCCAACACATATGGACATGCACACAGGATCTTCTAAACACACACACACTCACACACACTCAGTTTAAACCAGATCAGTGTAATTCATCTGCACCCCCGCGGAGCCGCCAGGGCTGACAGGGATATTTGCATCCCTAATTCCCCCATCCCCATCGCCACCACCACACCCCCCTCCCCATGCCAGCTGGGACCACCAGGGCCAGGGCAGAGGCGGGACAGGAAGTCTATTACAGACACACGCATCTACACACAGGCACATGCGCAATCACGCAGACCGTATCTAATCAATTTGACGCCGTTGTTAAACAAAGCTCACGTTAAGGGGTAATTAAAATCGCCCAATTAAAGCCTGCCTGTGTGGCTGAGTGTGTGTCAGACTTTGTCCGTGTTTGCATGTTTAAGAGGTTCTTTGTTCCCACTAAACCTTTGTGTGAACAGATTACAACAATTTAACATTTTAAAGCTGAAATGTGGCTCTTTATAGCTTGGATTTCCATACCGTGCTTCACTACCTTTCATATGAGAACCTCCAGCAGAGCAAAGTAGCTCTATTTCTGTACATATTTTCTGTTGTGAAACATTTGCATTTTGAGTGTGAACGTGTGCGCATGTGAGTGTGAGTGACAGAAGGTTGCATCACAATGACTTCATCATCTCTCCAGTGAGCTGCCTGTCCCCAGGGATGCCTGATCAATTGTCTATGTGGCTATTTCCCTTTAGGAGAAATCCATCCAGCTTTATAAATCAGGTCTGTGGCATGTGTGTATGTGAGCACAGTGTTTAGTCTGCAGCTGTTGCTGAGATTGACACCTCTGGCAGCTCATGATTTGCCCTCCTCTCTCATTAGAAAGGTCTTTCCCCCCCTCCTCTTCACCTCCTCACTAGCCAGCTGGACTGATTCATAGGAGGGGTGGTTGTGAATGGGATGTGTGTGGGAGGGAGTGGGGGTTGAGTGTTTTTGAGGGTCATATGTGTTAGTAGATGTCTTCAATATGTTGTTCTGAGGGCTCAGTATATAAAAGAGGAATTTATTTTGAATATTTAACAGGACAAATAGTCTGTATTTAGACACTGCAGGGCATTGAGCTAAATGCTAATGCCAGCATGCTCAAACACGCTTACAGTGACGATGCAAACTGATGTTTCCCAGGTAGGTTATCAGGTTCAACAGAAACTAAATTTGCTAATGAGCACATAACTCAATGTACATCTGAGGCTGATGTGAATGTCTTTAGTTTTGCAGGTATTTGGTCATAAACCAAAGTAATGGACAAAGTGAAATTTTGATCTTGATGATGGTGCTAGAGGAAACATTAAGGGATCACTTAAGTTTTTACAGTTCATCCTGTGGGGAACATGGATGTGTGAACCAATTTTGATATGCAGAAATCTATGCAAACGATGTTGAGACATTTCACTCAAAACCACAAATGTGAACCTCATGAGGAATAGAGGAAATAGAGGTAAGGTCAGCGGGTCTCCAAAATCAGTAGGATTCATCTTCTGGGCACCATGGATGTCTGCTTTTTAAATTTCATGATAATATCCTTAATAGATATTTCAGTAAAAGCCAAAATGTCAATCTGCTGGTGGCGCTAGAGGAAATGGCATGGGATCACCAAGGTCATTGGGATTCATTGGACCATGAATGTCTGTACAAAGATCCTTGATAATCCATCCAGTAGTTGTTGTAGTAGTTGAGACATTTCAGTTTAGACCAAAGTGGTGGACCACAACAGCTAGACCCTGTTTACTGCCAGTTTTTGTGAGAAGTTCCGTCTTGTAATTTTTTAAGCAATTTTCTGAATGTAGAAATCCTGCTGAAAATCAGCAATATATATACACCTGACAATGACAACTGAACGAGATGCAGTGTGTTTCTTTGACGAGGACGACCTTAGTTGTAACACAGTCGTGGTTGAAAGAAATACACTTTATTTTTATATTTTTGTTTTACCCTCTCCTCCGTTATACCAAATCTCTTGTGCTCATTTGGGAGTCAGCTGCTCAGTTCTAATTGTCTATTGAACTGAACCTCAGGGGTGGACAGACTGTCCCATAACTTACCACTATAACTCTTTTATCACCATCCCCCCATCACACGTAAATACACAGAGAAGAGGGGAGAGCAAGGGTCAAGGTCGTGTGATGCAGCTTAGGTGTCCTGATTAGTTTACTGTCTACTGTGATAGATTATGTGTGTTTAGATTCTTCTGTGTATGAAAATATTATGACAGTAGCAACAAAAGTGGGAGCAGGAGCCCATATCAAAACTCTCAGATTGACATGTTTTGATATGAAAACCGTAAAGTGAAACATGATTTCTTTCCTGAGCATGAATACAGGGTGTCTGTATCACTAAGTGGTTCAACCACTTTAGTTCTTATATTGTATCCGATCTTCCAAACCACAGGGGAGTTGTCTGTACACGCACACACACACACACACATATGATGCAGCAGTCTGGCTGGATGGCACAGCATGAATCTATAACCCAATCCGAGCAGATTACAGCGTGTTAGGAAGCAAATGCCAATGCATTCCCTGATGGGTTTAAGTGAGAAAGGCTTTTGGTTTATTCTGGGAGCGGGGGGCAAAGGGGCACAGAGCAATGAGCGGGCACCGGGGCATTGTGACTGAGGGCGGTTAGTTAGAGAGGAGGGAAGGACAGATGGTAGGTGTTGTGAGTGTGCACTGGCTGTCTACTGTCGGAGTGTGAGACCTGTCTGCTCTTAAAGGTCTCTGTTGTTTTGTCTGTCAGCCTGCCATCATATTTAATTTAGTTTGCTCTACTGCCATCTGGAAAAACAACTGCGCTGCCACTGTTACTTCTGTCATGTCTTTTCCTTGTGTGGTTCTCTAGTTTCATCATTTTTCCCCTGTTGTAGTTTTATATTTCAAGTAGGGCTGTCAAAGTTAACGCGATGATAACGCGTTAACGCAAATTTGTTTTAACGCCACTAATTTCTTTAACGCATTAATGCAATTGATCTTTCTGAGGTTGTAGCGGGCTCAGTTTTAAAGCTAGAGTAAAGATACTGGAAACGTATGAAACTATAAACCATTGGTACCAACCATGTCAAACTAGCATGTCGCGAGGGAGGTTAAATAACGCTGCAAAGTTACGCTAAATTCTGGCGAGGGAAAACTGGGGTCCCTTGACCTCTGACCTCTAGATATTTGAATGAAAATGGGTTCTAAGGGTACCCACGAGTCTCCCCTTTACAGACATGCCCACTTTATGATAATCACGTTTGGGGCAAGTCATAGTCAAGTCAGCACACTGACACACTGACAGCTGTTGTTGCCTGTTGGGCTGCAGTTTGCCATGTTATGATTTGAGCATATTTTTTATGCTAAATGCAGTACCTGTGAGGGTTTCTGGACAATATTAGTCATTGTTTTGTGTTGTTAATTGATTTCCGATAACAAATATATACATATATTTGCATAAAGCAAGCATATTTGTCCCCTCCCATGTTGATGAGAGCATCAAATACTTGACAAATTTCCCTTTAAGGTACATTTTGAAAAGATAAAAGATGCAATTAATTGGTGATTAATCACGATTAACTATGGACAATTATGTGATTAATCGCTATTAAATATTTTAATAGATTGACAGCCCTAGTTTCAGGCTTTGTTTAGATGATTAGGTGTAGATTTTGATCACTGGATGTGGGGACTGCACTGTTATGATTATCAGTCTACATGGTTAGTTTTGAGCATCCATGATCATCATTTATCAACTCATGTTTGGTAATATTTCATAGTGTATTTATTATTATTATTATTAACTCCATTGGCATTTGTATGTATATATATATTTGTAAATGTTTGAACAGGTTGGCAGTGTTTGCGTCTTCCACTGATGATGTAGCATGGCATTTCATGTCTAAAAATATCCTTCTGTGTGTGTGTTTGTGTGCCTGCATGTGTGAATGCACCCCTGCAGACCCGGAGTCCCAAAGGAAGAGGACCGTGCAAAATGTTCTGGACCTTCGACAGAACCTGGAGGAAACCATGACCAGCCTGAGAGGCGTGCAGCTCAGCCACAGGTCAGCCACACACACACACACACACACACACACACACACACACATGCACACCAGGCTGTTCACATACACCATTAGTACCTATACCTACGAAAAGTAATGCACTATAATTCATATATATATAACACAAAATCAATTCATATGTAATCCACATAATTGTGAACCAGGAAGTATAAAGAGTGACAAAGGGAAGGAGGAGGTCGGGGTTGACGGATGGGTCTAAAAACACCGGATTTTCGTCCAGGAGACCGATGTTCCGGTCCCGTGTGAAACTAGAAGTCAACGTTGATTTATTTTTCTCGTAACTTCCGTACTTACGTTACGCCACTTCTGGAGTTAGTTTAACCGAAACCACAATCTTTTCTTAAAGCTAACTAAATAGTTTTGTTGCCTAAACCTAACCAAGTTGTTTCCCGTGAAGACCGAAGTTTATTTTGAAAAGACCGGAGCGTAAATTGACACGTGTATTTAGGTGTTGCTGGACATTTGTAGGAAAACACACAAAAAATTAGGAATAACGTTTCGTAAGATATCATAAGAACCGTTGTATGAGGATACGTTGACACACTCACATACAGAAACAGGACTGCTTGCATATGATAGAAACAAAAAGAAAAGACACACAAAGCAAACAACGTGAAAGAGAGCAGCAGTTGAGATGGGCAGATTCTTATTGACATTGCTAACAGTGTGTTGGGGTGTGGTGGTTAACTGCCTGCGGGCTCTCAGATCAATATCAGTATTCCTGATAGACCAGTAGCCATTAGTCTGTCATTTTCCGCCTGCTCTGCTCTCCCTCTGCGTTGGTTAATACGGAACTGAAGCAGGATTAGCTCAAAGCTGACTTCAAAGCCGACCCTGCCAATGCGCACTCACGACTCGCATTCAGACACACAACAAGACGTGCAATAATGCTGTGATTAAGTGTATGTGAGCGTTCGCGTGTCCTCTCTCCCTATGCTTCCTGTCTTTCATTGACGGATTCTGATTGCATTCAGCGCGTCTTCAGCTTTCGTCCTTGAGAGCTTCCCCCTGAGTCTGCCTGTCCGCGCGTCTCCCGCCATGCATCCTCTCTCTGTCCCTCGGTGGGAGCTCCCTACATGAAGAGCAACTCAGCAGATGGTTCCCTGCTGGAATACATTTCCTTTTGCCATTCATACTTTTATCGTACTGTAATAACCTTGAATCACTCCCCGCTATCCCAGAAGACATATTCCGCTTTGAGGCCTACAGCCTGTCGGCGGAAGCTTCCTGCGCAAACAAGAAGTCATATTTCCTGTGAAAAACGAGTGTTTAGAGTGCGAGATTTGCATGAATTAAACAAATGGATTGCTTAGCAAGCGAATTGTTTTGTCTACACATACTTTCCCTGATATACACTGTACAGTATGCATAACAAGCAGAAAGCCTCTGAGAATCCATTCTAACAAGACGGGTAGCATCCTCTCTCTCTCATCCGCTCTCCACGTCTTTCCGACCTGTTTTATGTTAGTGTTTAAGCATTTCATTTGAAAATGTCTCCATTGATGGTTTTTGTGGAGATGATTCTGTATCCTGCAGACAGGATTCATTTGAATATAGCAGGCAAATGCACGTGCTGTCACACAGTTTGATAGTCAGTAACTTTTAATATGCTAATGCTCCTCATTCTCATCCTGTGCACTAAGCAGTGATGTGCTGTGCTGCTTTAGTGCAGGGAATGCATGTGATGTTAGTGATGCTGGTATTTTTAGACTCACATGAATGTGTGCCGGCATAAGAGGACAGTGTTATGCAGGGCACAGAGGAACATATGTTTGCTGATAGGAAAATAACATGAAAACACACATTACTTACAGTATGTGTGTACAAATATACACAGGCATACATGGTGCACCCGATTCGACTGTTATCAGGCCATTAAATAGGCGTTGTCGCTCGCTATAAGCACCATAGATGTGGGTCATTAGGGGCCTACTACGTTGTAAAAGTGAAACTTAAGAGCAACACATTCTAATACGTTGTAAAACTGAATGAAGCGTTGTGTTTTTAACACAAACAAAACGGCTTCTTTCGGTTTAGGCAACAAAACCACTCAGTTATGTTAGGGAAAAATATTGTGTTTTGGCTTAAAATAACTTAGTTTTAGGTTTCTACTAGAACATGTTTACGTGCTTTAGCCCAGTCTGCTCTGATTGGCCAGCTGGCCCGTCACTGTTGTGATTGGTCAACCCAACCAAACTCTTTGGACTCCGTTCCAGCTCCGCTCTAACTAGCTTTGTTTGAGGGCGTGCCAAACTAGCTGTTATGCAAATGTGTTACTTGATGACATCACCACGTTACGGAAGAAAAGGCAGGACTTCAAGCAAGGTGTTTCAGGCAGTTCTGGTGTTTCTGTTGGGGAGAGTAACTCCCTTTGGCCTGGACTTTGAGCTTTGTAACTTTGCAGACCTTTTACATGCACGAAAAAAATATATAACACACAAAAAGAAAGGGAAATAGCACAAAAGCATTATAGGTCCTGGTTAATGCTTGTGAACACAAAGACAACTACGCGTTGGTTTCACACAGGATGCGAACTCTAGTCTCTTGGGTGAAAGTACTGTGTTTACTGTTCCACCCATCGCCTCCTGTCTTCTGCTCCTGTCATAATGACTACAGCGGCTAGAGGTCGCTGTCGTCTTCTTTTATACCTTCTTTCGGTGATCTACCATGTGAATAGATGATAATACCAAATATTGGGTGTAGTAGGGCCCTACTGACCCACATTTGTGGTGCTTATAACCATCAGTAATGCCTATTTAATGGCCTGATGACAGTCTAATCAGTTGCACCTACAAAGACACCTGTAAACCAACTGATCCCAAATGGCCTTATACACTGAGGTCCCTCTGAGAGAAGAGGACACAGGGTGGGGACAGGAGGAAAGATGATTGGAAGCAGAAAAGAGGAAGCAGAAAAGAGGAAATGGAAGATAGACACTTCACTTCCTGTTTGTTAAAACTGTGCTCGACCTTTTCAACCCTTTAGGGGAGCACGTTGCTGTGAATATTTATTAAGAAACCCTGAAACATATCCTCTTTTTCATGCCATAGCTGCGTGGACGGGACCATGTGCTACGACAGCGATGAAGCTGCTGCGTTCTCAATTTCCAGTCTATCAAATCGCTCCTCACCGTTGTCGTGGCGTCAGGGTCAAGCGAGCCCCCGTCTGCAGGCCGGCGAAGCTCCGTCCACCGGTAACACCCATTTAGACGTCCCACTCCGGATCAGCCACAACGCTCGTATCCAACTCATCGAAGCGCTGGACGCCTCGGACCCGTCCCTTCTGAAGGGAGATTACCTCAGCAACAGCGACCTCGGCAGGAAGAGCTCAAACGAGGATGATGAAGATGATGATGATATTGATGATCTGGGGAATGGGTAAGTGATGTTCTTTTTAATTTGAAAATGATGTGTTTTTACAACATATTAAATGAGCTCATGACGCTGCAGGAAACCAGGACACTTGTGTCTCATTAATGATCTTATCATTGCTTGTGAGGTGAATCCTGCCACCTGTCAACTGTAACAGCCCCACAGCTGCCGTCAGGCCTGTAGTCAGTGGTTTACCAGCACAACAAAGCCTTGATCAGCCGCTCTGTAATGCATCACAAGCCCCCCTTCATAGTGTCTGCCTCGACACTGGCAGCTGTAGCCCCCCTGGTGCAGCTGGCTCTGCCGTAGTCAGAAAGCAACCCTCTGGCAGAGTCCGGGAATGATGTCACAATCATGGAGCCCCCTTGCAGAGATCATCCTGTCAAATTCAGCTGCGAGCCCGACGGCTTTGCCAGCAGGCTTGCATGTGGAGGACCCCTCACAGCGTTGGCTCACCAGAGCCCCCCTGGCAGAGCTAGAATGCAGATGTCTTTTGGAAAAACGGGTAACTCTTTCTGCCGAGCCAAATCATTCAGAGAGCTGTCAGGGACAGAATGAGTTTGGTCTTAAACTAGCCATGAACTCCTTGGATCAAAAGATTTGTTTCAGAAATGTTCATCGGCGTGTTTTGCTGTGTTGTTTAGCGGTTGTTACCCAGGTGGTGTATGTCTTTGAAACGTCACTCTCTCCTACATCTGTAACATCTTCTGAGGTGTTGTGTCTGGCATCACACATACACATCCGTCTGTTCAGTTCACACAGTACTGCTGGCAAAAGGAAAATGGTCTTTAACCGTCATTTGTTATCTGCTATAAAAATGGACTAGAGTTAAATACCCCAAATCACGTTAATGTGAATGTGTTTGGGTGTCTGTCTGGGTGGTCTAATTGTGTATTGTTCCTTTGTAAACCTTAATTTGCTTTGACAACTGAATCTGAGGGACCAACACATTCTCCCTCACTTGATCAGTGACTCTCGGCATCGGATACCGACGCACGGAATACCCCTCTTGCGTTGCTTTTGGACGGACCGGGGGCGTTACGTGCATAGTGTCCTTTCAAAATAAACTTCCGTTTTCACAGGAAGTTAGGTTTAGGCAACACAAGCACTTAGTTAGGGTTAGGAAACGGTCGTGGTGGACGTTAACTTCGCTGACTCAACTTACGTGACTAACGACTCACGTGACTAGCGACTCATGTGACTCACGGGACTGATGATACCAACGAGTCACATGACTACCAACGTATGTGACAAAATACGTTACTTTTAGTGTCACACGAGACACAAATAGTGGTCTCCTGGTTGAAAGTCTTGTGTTTGTTTGACCCATCCACCACTACTCCCTCCAACCCTTAACAACTCTCACGCTATTAATACTATGTCACTTGCTCCGACCGGCGAATAACACAACGGGTGGGTTTACATTGGTGTTAGTTGAAAGCCCGGTTCGTCACAAACTGTCACTAAAGTGTGACTCCGTGTGTCTGTTTCCGATGCCGAGTGGTGCTGCCCAATCGGCGGTACTTGACGAGTTGGGAGTAAGACTGGAGAAAGGATGCTGGTAGCTGCTGTTAGTGTTCAAAATGTTATGAAGCTCCCTGAGTCTCCGTCAGTCTTTCTCAGTAAGACAACACACTACCTTGTGACTTGACAACCAATCAAGAAGAATTACATTAATGAATTAAGTTTCACATCAATTAAGTTTAGAGGGTTTATTGAAGAATGACCTAACTTGTGTTCCCTGGACTTCCTTGGTTAGTTTTGGAGAACTTGCATGAGGAGGTATAACACAACAATTTCAACACACGCAGCATCATGTTTCACTGACCAACTCTAAGTACAGCGAGGAAAAACACATTATCTCATTGTAAACTATGATTCTGGCAGTGTGTGTGTGTGTGTGTGTGTGTGTGTGTGTGTAACGCTAGAGCTCGTCCAACCAAACTAAAAAAAAATTCCTCTGCTGGCCACAGCTTGACATCTCCATGGTAACCACAAAAATGCACCCCCAGTCACCAGGAAATCAATTGCAACACAGTTCAGGTCTCTGTGGCATTATTGTGTATCTGGTCACGGCCTCCAATTAGTGGTCATACAGGTTTATATTGTGCTTTGTGTGAGGAGGCAAAACAAGAGGCAACATTTGTTGGTGGGCCAAAGGAAAAAGATTGAGAAAGAGTGGTGATAAACAGACAGATAAACAACATGAGCTTGCAGAAAGACAAAGAACAAATAGAAAATGCAGCAGCACTTTTTTGTCTTTCTGCTTAAGATATCTTAACTAATTCAGTCACAATTTGATGTGACTGAATTAGTTAAGCTATCAAAGTATCACAATGTCTATTTAATCTTAAAAGATGTACTAGGTGACTATCTTACCAAGTATATTGTATAATTACTAGTTAAAATATCACTTAATATAAGACACAATCACCTAACAAACAACATTTCAGTGAGATGTAGGGACTTGTTTTTAGACTATGCATCTTGAGTATCTTAAGTGAACAAATACTGCTTTTGAGCACACTACACTTAATACTAGTGTTCTCAGCTAACTTAAAGATCTGTTTTTATCTTGAAAGGCCTAAAAATTACATCTTATTTCAACAAATCTTACCAAGCAAATTTTCACCTGTTTTATTGGCAGATTTGTATTTATTACAAGCAAAAAAACACCTTGTATTCCTATTTTCTACTTATTTTTGAAGTGGCCTTTGTTCCCCCTGAAGTGGTGGAGTAATCTGTACAATCTAATACAATCAAAAACAACACCCTTTCAACAAATCCTTGACTTGATTGTGTCAGAGCGGTGTTTATTTGATGGCTGCAACTAACCATTATTTTAATCATCGACTAATCTGTTTATGAATATTTATCCAATAAAACTAAATGGTTGTTCTATAAAACGTCCAAAAATAGTGAAATATGCCCCTCACAAATTCCCAGTGCCCAAAGTGACATCTTCAAGTTGTTCGTTGTATCCCTGGATGCATAAAGACAACTGGATAAGGCGTTGGAGGCGGGCTCCTGTTCATTCCTATGAGAGTTACTCAGTGGCGCATGAAGCCAAAATGGTAGCGTTTCCTTTAACTCCACCTCCCAGCTCTCGCTCCAACCGCGGTCTGGCTCTCATTCACATGAACGGAGGAAGGGAAATAACTCTGGATTCAGCTATTAGTGCATTTTATAACTTTTAGGACCCAATGATTTAAATGACGGCTATACAAGTGTTCGTACTGGGAAGTTGACCAAAAAAAAAATATCTGCAGAGTTAAAGACATCTCTTTCCCGATGTAAGTCTATGGGAAAAAGTATTTTTGGGCCCAATGGAATCACGTGACGGACACAGACGTTGTAATTCCACCGTTTGGCCACTACGAAAGTTTGCTTCAACGCCCGTCACTCATCCTGGGGGCTTGGTTGTATCCAACACCCAGAGATATTCAATTAACAATTATAGAAATCAGAGAAAAGCAGCAAATACTCACATTTCACAATCAGGGAACGTTTGGCATTTCAGTGTGATACATGTCAAACTATTATCTATTATAAAAAAATAATTTTCTGTTGATCGATTAGTCTCTTAATTAACATTTCATGCAGGCATTCATTGAATCATTTATATGGTCATGTGGAGTCTGTAGTCTGGTGAAGCTGTGGCTTCAGACTAATATGTCTTTACCACTAGAGGGCAGGCTTGAGCTGCTGTTCCCTCCCTCCTGTCTGCTCTCCACCCAGCCAACTTGAAGTAGCCCCATGCTGGATTACCCTCATAATTTATTACACATACTCATCCATTATACATAGAGGCACTTCCCCTGTCATACAGAGGTCACACTACATTACCATATCTCATCCCACCATATATAATACATAGGATTTCCCCACATAAATTATACATCACAAACTCACACATGTTCTTTGTTTGGGTTGTGTAGTGCTCATCTCTTTGTTCTGTTAAATCGTGAGGAAACTGTATTATAAAATATTAGAGTTTGACCATAAACATATATGGGTGAGTAGGATTTGACTCATCGTTTGTCTCACTGTGACTCACCTGAGTTCTACTGTATAGGCATGACTCACATTCCTATACAAAAGTGCGTTTACGGTAACTGTACCGTGACCTGACACACAGATCCTTTACCCTCACACACACACACACACACACTCACACACACTGAGTCAGGACCCCTTTAAGTCAGTTATCCGTTTCCTGTGCTTTTCTAGCTCGGGTCTCTTCTTGTCTGACGAATACCGCTTACATCTGGAGCCAGTCCCCTCCCAGTATCCCCCCACACTCACACACTCGTCATTCTCACCGGGAAACAGCGGGAAAGGGGGACGATTTGGAGGTCATTCCCCTGAGCGTGTAAACAGTAATGAGGTGCAGTGAAGGTTGTGGATTTGGAAACTGGACTTGAACCTGCATTAATCAGCTTTTTTTATATATATATTATGCATTAATTGATGGTACTGTTTAATGTCAAAGAGGTTCCTTGCAGTAATAAACCAGCAATTATGGTGAGACAGAACTGCACTATTTATGGCCCATAATGCAGTTCAGTCTTGCCTCTCTCATCAACCCTGATTCCTGCAGCAGCAGGCCGCCGTTTCCAGCAAACAAACTCTGATAATGCTACCTGCCCAGCACCAAACAACAGGCTGTTAGCTGACAGCAGTTAGTGGTGGAAAGCAAACAGACATACTAGGCCGGACATATAGGACTCCAGTGGGGTGATAATGTTGCTTCATGCACTAGATATGTAAAGCTGGAATTCTGCAGAGAAGCACGTATACGTCTTGTGTTGCATGTGCATGTAGATAAGGAAGTTAATTTATAGGGGTGTAAGAAAATATCAATACATATGGGAATCGCAATATTATGTTTTATGATACCGTAGCGATTCTCCGAAATACTATCCATTTTTATTTAACCTCTTAAAAATCTAACTATTCTGGCCTTCAGAGGTTGCAGTTGGCTCAGTTTTAGCTACTATAGTGAATGTACTGACATCATATGAAACTAGAAAACGAAAGGAATCCATTGGTACCAACCATGTCATACTAGCTTGTCGCAAAGGAGGCTAATTAATGCTCCAAAGTTAGGCTAAATTTTGGCGTGGAAAAACTTGCATGGCCATTTTCAAAGGGGTCCCTTGACCTTTGACCTCAAGATATGTGAATGAAAATGGGTTCTATGGGTACCCACGAGTCTCCCCTTTACAGACATGCCTACTTTATGCTACTCACATGCAGTTTTCTGCAAAACATGCAGTCCAAAAGTGTTATTTTTGCCCTTGTAAAATGGTGTAATCTGGTGTGTTCTTTATGTTATGACAGTTTTCCTAGAATTAGATTTAAAAAAATCGCAATTTATCGCCTTGCTCCAGACGTCAGAAGCAGGGCGTCCGATTCTTGCCAATACGCAGCCCTACTGAATTGTCCAGCCAACATCCTGTTGAGAAGTTTTCTCACGTACATTTCAGCAGAGTGCTGACACAAACGATCCTCTAACAGAGCATAAGAAAATATATTCCTCTTCAAAGCACTTTAGTTCCATTACCTATCTTGTCAAATCCAAATGCTTTCTTGTTTGTTTCACGGATATAATGGTTTATTCACACTGTCATTGTAACCTCTATTAATAAACAGGAGGAATTGCAATTGTATCACTTCATCTGTATCACAGCCTGTGATTGGCACAAACAATATAGTCCCATTTTCATAATAGAGACAAGTGAGCAGTCCACTGTCTAGAGAAAAGCTAACACCACAAAGCACAACACTATGCTTTGTCATTAGTTTATTTCTCTTGAGATCAACACTTATTATTCTTTGTAGCACTGTCGAGTGTGTGAAAGCGCATGGGGGAGTAAATTGGGAGCGTCTTGAAATACTCGTGGCCAAAGATATTGTGCTCAGAATGATGGATCTATATGTGTATAAGTATAAAGTCTACATAGGTCTGAGCCTCATCTGGGCTTGATAGTCGGTATTGATTGCCATTGTTGTCGTTGGAGTGGTGATAATGGGCTCAACATGCACACACACACGTGCAGACGATTGGATGAGCGTGCGGCTTGTTTTCTGCCCTGCTGGGCGCAGACGCTTTTGTCTCTTGTTGGAAGACCTCCCATCCTCAGCGACCTCCCATTAGTAAACGCGCACGTCTCCATGGTTACGCTGCGAGACAAGCTGGTTGACTGCACTAAACGTTTGAATTATGAAAACATTTGTTTGGAGCAGGACAAACACACACACACACACACACTTACCAAGCGCCCCTAAGCTTTTCCAGAGTCTGCCGCTTTAAGTGTTTTTTGGTTTTAGTGGTGTCCACTTTCTAGAGAAGCAGAAGTGAGCTGGTTGCTCTTTGGTGTCAATCCAGAACCGTACAGGGAACTGAAACAGAACGAGGAACAATGTAATAGAGAAGTAATCTGTTGTGAACACAAAAGATTCCTGAAATAAGCATTTATGTCATCAGTGGTTACTTGAGCCTCATCATGCCTGCCACTAAATGTTTTGGTTATTCAAACACGGGAGGTCATTATCTGGCCTTGGACTGATGGTTATCTGACCGTATCGATGGTTAAACACTTCTAATTAAGTGTAACTACTGGACCTTGTCATTGCCTCTAAACCCTCTCTCCGGTGGGACAGGGTAGTTACTGACAACCACACTCTTGTGTGCGTGTGTTTTGGTGTAGAGTGTAGTGTTATTTCTCTGAGGTCAAGCTCAATCCTGCTGTACTCTGACCCCATCTACTGGCCAAAACTAGAACCTCACACATGTGCACACACATAGAACGTAATGCAGTTTGACACATCTGATTAATGAATTCCTTTCCCCACATCTGGATCTGATTTTAAGTTACAGGTGATGGATCCGCTCTCTCACTTACTCCCTCTCACTCACTCTCACTCTCTCACACACACACACACACACACACACACACGTCCTCCTGATGTTGATCCTCAGCGGACACACCCGGGGCTTCCCTCTTGCTAAGAGCCAGATCTTTGCACTGTGACTCATACTGCGGTCCAGTTACAAACCCTATTCCCCAAAAACAGCACAGCTCACTCCCCCTACCTAGACACAGTCACAACATGGGCGGAGATCAGAACGGGCTCATGTGAATTATGGTGGAGGAGGAAAAAAGGAAACTGTAATTTTGGCCTTTTTGACTACGAGAAAGAAAGAAAGAAAGATACACATATACTGTAGTTCATATAATCTGATGCACAGGAGATTAGATGCCATCAAAGCATCTAAACACCTCTAATTAGTTGAAAAGGTTAAAGGTGAAACTAATCTACTAACAAAATAATATGACTCTGGAGTGATTTCAGGATTTTGGGACTTAAAACTGTTGTGATTTTAGATTTCTTTTTCCACTGCAGCTCATAAAATCTGGTAGGGCTGGGCAGTAAAGTATGATAATTTATCATCTTTCAATGGAATCGTATCTTTATATATGATATATAGATTATCAAGATATCCTGATACACAATTGCGTTGTATAAATTGATAATAAAAAGCACATATTAGCTCAGATTTCTCAGAAAATCTGATCATTTTGTACTAATGGTAATTAGAAAATACTCCGTACTTTTCATTTGTCAAGTATTTAATTCACACAGGAGTATACAAAATAAACTTTACCATGTGGTTATTTCATATAGACTATTTATATTGAATTACCAGAAAAATGTGCTGATATATACCTATATCGGGATAGAAGATTTTGGCCATATCGCCCAGCCCTAATATCTGGTCTAAATATCTGATGACAATCAAATAGTTTGATTGCTTATGTTTTGCTGTTATTCCTCTAGAATTTGTATCAAAAGCTCTCCTCTAAGTTAGTTTTACTTTCATACTGATGTTGAACTCTGAACTAGATCCATCTCAGTTTATTCTTATGAGTTATGGACTTTGCCATTAAAAGACTGTACCAGTAATGTTGCATGTTTAGCCCATTTCCTGTAAGCTATTTTGCAAACTTGTGCTGGAGCGTTTCAAATTTTTGAAGCTATTTTTCCAAGCAGCCACTGGTTTCATACCATTTCCACATGTTATGAAAATCAGTTGGCATATCCTTGAAAGCTGCATAATGCATCACAGTCAAATGTCAAGTCTGCATTCATTTTTGTCAAAGTTACGTTATTGTGGTGAGGTAAGAGTGCAGACTTTTCAAATTAATCTGGACTTTTGACTGTATTGCTATGTCAAAATAATGAATGAAAAGCAAATGAATGCAGCCTGAAGCAAGTTTCGAGAGTCGGCCTTTTGATTTTTATGCCCTGCGGAAATGAATAGTTGCCTGAAAAGTAAGAAAAGACATATTAAAAAGCCAGAAATTCTACATCATGCATTAGAAATGGTCAGCAGCGTTATTAACTGCAGCATGATTTGTAATTTATTGGACATTTTCTGGTACAGGATATAAATCATCCTCACCAGACTCTCCGACTACAGCAAACAAACAATACAACCAAAATAGTATACTTGTTCAAAATGACAATTTCACAAATAATCACAAATCAGCTTTATAATTATACAAAATATCCTTTGTTGACCAGAACGTATCCAGTCTATTTTTAAAAGTGTTAACTGAAGGAGCCTGCACTACATGCTTTTGAAGCCCGTTCCATGCTTTTACAGCATAAAGTGTGAAGAAGTTTTTTTCTCTTTTCAGAGAAACACATTATTGGGAATCATTTTAAGGAGCTCCCTCCTAAACCATACCTATTATTTAAAAAGTGAATGACAGGCTCTGCTATGATAGCATTTATTCTGTTAACAAGTTTATAGACCTCGATCATGCCAGTTAAGGAACTAAAAGGTGCAAAAGAAATACTGGTGTGGCCCTTTAAGATGAATGTGTTAATTCAATATTTTCACAAAAGTGTAGATTAGAAATTATGCATCAAGACTTCCACCTGGCTTGCTCCATCTTTCTCTCTGTCTGTGTGACATTGTATGTTAGAGACGGTGCAATTCACACGAAAAGTTGATGAGAGGCAGGTTGAGGTTGAAGTTCAGGAGGTTGATGGGCCGTGTGTTGTTCCTGTCATCCACTACCTGCTCCTCTTTGGGCCTCTCTGGCTCTCTGCGCCGTGCTCCCGGGGCTCTGTCTGCTCAGTGCGGCGTGTAATCGATTACTTTTTCTGTCATTATGGGGTGAACTTGACTGAGCGGAGGAGTGCGTTCTTTCTTTGTTCGAGCACGTGCGGGCAAAGCACTAGGGAGAACACACACACCCACAGAAAGCATTTCTTAATTAATAGCCATTCACTGTGATCACTTGAGCATTATGTGAACAGCGTCATATGGAGATTACTTATTGTAGTGTACATGCAGTTTAAGGGTCTTTTTAGTTTCATTTTTAGTTAACAAAGCGTGATAATTTAGCTGATATCAAGTAGTTGAGTTTGTATTTAAATATATTATTTATCTGCCTGGCTATTTTTCTCAGGGATGATGTAATCGGCTCCAGCTGTAGCAGCAGGATGCTGCTGACAAACAATAATGACATTAATCTGTTTGTGTGCTAAAGTGGCACAAATACACACGCACCCGCACATGCACTCATATACACATATAGTCATACACACACACGTACACAAACACATTAAAAGATTTAACAGGGAGTAGCATATGGGGCTGCAGGGGGGATTTGTAGTCCTAGAAAACCCCCCGACACCTCCTATTCCAGTGAGAACAATGTCCTTATGTTGCCTTATTTGATTCTCTTTTGTTTGCTGAGGCTGTTTGAGCCACACAGTTTCATTATTAACCTTCTTAATTCACTATTGTTACGCTACATAGTTTACTTTTAGTCCAAACAAACAAGGCACAAAAAAGTGAATGAGACTTTCTCGTAATTTGTCAGTTCATCTGCGGCGACTTTCACTTTTGCTAAAGAAAATATTTGCTGTACTACTTTTCTTTTCATCACTCTCTTTTTCTGTCCATGTGTCCACACACACATATAGTTACACACACATACACTAGTGTTCATAAAATCCAAAATTACTACAGTCACATGTTACAGGAATACCTCCTGTCATTCTGTATGAATATGTTTGGTTTGACTTCAGGCCATTTCGTTATTGTGAAACATGCTGGCGTTGAGCAACAAACACATGTGCTGGATCAGAGCTTGGGAACTTACATCCCTCGGACCGGTTTTCCCACATTCTGCTTTGGAACGAAAGAAAAGTTTGTGGGAAGTCAAGGAAATTAATCTTTCCCCTGCTTCCTTGCTTTCCCTTTCCTTGAACTTCTACAGGATATATCTCCTATTCCTAATATGACTCTCACAGTTGAAGGCCATGTCGTTCAACTTCACCCAACCAAACGCCAAAACCACTGCCACGGCTACTGTTGCCTAGACGCCCCCCCTGCAACCCCCTACTGAAGCCTGGTAAATCTCTATGGAGACGCTACGCCATAATCCCCGCTTATCCCTGGCTTCCTCTTATGGCAGGGACGGAAAAGAATAAGAGAACTCAGGGACTTGGTCAGCAGGCTGCAAGGACACAGGGGGCATGAGTAGGGGGGGGGTTATGGTGTCCATGGTGTGTGTGCGCATGTGGAGGACCCCCACGTAGTTCAGAGGGATGTGTTACCATGTCAACAATACGAGCGTGCAAAGGAAATAAACGGTGTGTGTGTGCGAGTGGACTCTTCTTAATTTACAGAGGTTAAAAAGTCACGACTTCTGCCCGATGACCGATTTCACCCCATTTCCTTTAAGGAAAGAGAGCGATCCCGCTCTTCCTGGAGACGTTTACTGAATTCACTTTATTTTATTTTGGTATGATATGATCACACCTGACCTATAGAGGACATGAAACGGGGGAAATGACCTGAAAATAACAACTGATGGTGAACATGATGCTAAACCAACAAGCGTAGATATAAACCATATAGACTGACATCAGTCAGTCAACAAAACCTTTGCTTTTAGGACTTTGGAGGAAGGCTTCAGATTTAATGAGTTGCTGGAGTATTAAGATTGAACCACTAAATCTACTACTTTTACCATCTTAAGTCTGACTAGCGTTTTTTTTCTAGCTCTTTATACAAATCCTAGAGAGATGCCACAGCAAAACAAAATCAATACAACTATAGTAAATGGGCCTAGAGTTTTGAGCTCTATTTTTGGCTCTAGGGATGACAATGTCAGTCAGTTCACTACTTTGGTCCAGACTGAAATATCTCAACAACTATTGGATGGATTAAGAAGAGATACTTTGGTACTTTATGACCAAATACCTGCACAACTAATGACATTCCCATCAGCCTCAGCTTACCTTGTGTTAAATGCTAATAATTAGCTAACATTAGCATGCTAAACTAAGATGGATAACTTGGTAAACGTTATACCATCTAAACATCATCATAAATTAAGTGAAGAATGCTGTTTAGCACTGTAACTTAGTTGGCATTTTAGCACTTCAGGTTCCCTCGTCTGGAAGTCAATGGGTTTTTAGTTAGATGCCTGAAATAGTCTTTGGTTAACACAAGCTTAAGAGATTTTAACGTTTTGTTCTACGATATAAAATACATCTGTAAATACTTATGTGTCTTAAAATAGGTGGTTGCTAACAAGTGGCTAAATGAGGCTACTAAACGTCATCACGCTGAACACTAGTCCGCCGTTAGCTTAGTGGTGGTGAAGTCATGCGACCGTGTTGTAGTTTGTTTATAGCCTAACATTAGCTTTTCACTTCTGCATTAAACACTTCAAAAATCATAAAAGTGTTGTTCACTTGTGGAGATTATTTTACGGAACAAAGCGTGCAAGTATCATAAAGGTATGCCACAGAGCTTATTTTCTGCAATAATCCAAAATTCATTTGATTGTTTCTTCGTAAACAAACCTGTTAAAAAAGTGCATTTTGTGATGTAACTTTGTTCCCTTTTTACCATTTTAATGCAAAACATTGTTCTCAGTGTTAAGAGTACCTTTCTTGTTATTAAGAGAGGAGTTTGAGGAAATGATCAGGTTCACTCCTGACGGTTGGTTCCCACAGTAAAAGACATCCCTCCCCTCCCCCCACACACCCAGCACACTCACTCCCCCTCACCTTGCTCTCACTCATTCATGCCCTCCCTTCACATCTATACCGCATTATTTAAAGTACATGCTTAGTTCCTCTATAGGGGGTAAATGAAACTGCATGGTTAAGGACAAGCTTTTGGATGGAAGCCGCCTCAAATCTACGAACACACACTCACACACATCCATACAACATGCACACTAGAGCTGAGCCTTACACCCCTTTAGAGGGTTAACAGTGGGGTGTGACGGGGGTTTGTAATGCGCATAAGAATTAACTTCGCTTCCCTCCCATTGACTCCCACCGTGTTATTCTCTGGAGTTGTTTCGACATTAGTCACACACTTTTCTTTCTGCCCTCCCACCATCGTTCTCCCTTCCTGTTCTCCTCATTACGCCATCTCTTAATCTCATCCTTCCCTGTATGCACCAGTGCACCCAACGGTGAGCATATCCTCATTATTTTCCCAGGAGACGTAAGCTGAACTGGTTGCAGAAACCTGTTGAGCTACAGTTTATTTGAACCGTTGGCGTTTTTTTTTTTTTAATTAATTGTCGTTCCTCTTGTTCCTCTCAAGTCTCTTGAAAGACAAACCATCTTTGAAGTCAAATTTTCTGAGCAGTTCTACTTCATATTGTCCTCAGCAGATCTCAAGAAGAGTGTCCTTTCCAAGCAGGAGCCTAATTAGATGTTTCTGGTGGTCCAGACATGGAGGGTCCCCTTAATTAACCACCAGAGCACCTTTTCAGATGGTGGGACGTGCACTTTGTGGTTCAACACGAGTGTGTGACTGTGAGGTCATGTTTTCAGCATTTGGGTTTTTAAAACCTTGCTCTGTTGTTATGTTAGTGAGCTACTAGACTGAGCATGCAGGATGGTATTGACTCTTCCTCCGAGGGAGGTGGCTATTTGCCAGAAAATCACACACAAGAATGTGTGTGGTGACAGATCCTTTTCACATGTTCACATTTCTGAGTAAACACATTTTGAGATTGAGATACATGTTTGTAACTCGTACACTTTTAATTTTGTTCAATCACTTTGTAAGTCAGGTAAAGTTTATGTGTGCCATAGACTGTATATAAGAAGTGGACGTAGTCACCGTCACGTCACCCATTAGTTTGTGGACTGCCGTTTTTTGCTCGAGTTCGGCATTTTGGCCGTCACCATCTTGGTTTTTGCAACCGGAAGTTACAGAAGAGTACAACCGAACGCTGAAAAAGACCAAAAAGGTTATAATTAACTTTCATGAACTGAAAACACCTTGTGAAAGGGTTAAAGTTGTAAGACGAAAACACAGACAACACCAAGACCGGACACCGCCGTGGTAGCGACCCATCCATCACAAGTTAGCCAGGCCCTAAAGCATCCCCTGCTTTATGGTCTATTGGACTCTAAATGGGACCATAATTTACTAAATGAACATCATGCTGTATTGAAGAAGACTTGAAACTAGCGATTGAGACCATAAACTCATGTTTACAATGTTTACTGAGGTAATGTATCAAGTGAGAAGTAGGATAATTTTCTCATAGACTTCTATACAATCAGACTTCTTTTTGCAGCCAGAGGAGTCGCCCCCTGCTGGCTATGAGAAAGAATGCAAGTTTAAGGCACCTCTGCATTGGCTTCACTTTTCAGACCCGGAGTTGCCCACTGTGTGTGTTTGTGTCTGTGTGCATGTGAGTATGGACAGGAAGAGAGTGAGGAAAGCAAGTGTTGTAGTGTGAAGACTTTTGAGTGATGACGCAAAGGAAAAGACATCACAGGAGGAAAGTTTGATAGAGAAACTTCAAAGTTGATAGTAGTAGAAGTAATAGACTTTTCTATGTGTGATCATGAAGAGGAGTATTTCTGTCTGATAATTGTGTGTGAGGGGGTGTTTTATTTGTTTATATACAGCTTGTGGCTTAGCAAGTGTTTCATGTGTGTGTCTGTGTGTGTGTTCTTGGTCTGATAAGGGGGATGAGCTTTCCCAGGTCGCTTGTTTCTTTCATCAGCAGAGGAGTGACAGGTTCCCAGGGTCATATGGATGACCCTGCTGCCTGTATACTGTCATTACACTGTTACATCACCACCTAATTATACTGACACTAACACACACACACACACACAGACATTGAAAACAAGCACTATGGTCTTATAGATGCTGAGTGAAAAGGAGGGCAGCAGTGAAAAAAAGAGACACTCTTTGATGAGGAGAAGCAAATAAACTGAGAGGGAGACGGAGGGGCAAGTCTGGGCATGAGTCAGCGGTCAAAGTAAAAAGCTGGCCAGACAGACGCAGAGCGCCGTCCAACTACCCCTTCCAGAAACTCGGATGAGAGTTAACATAAATAAGAGCAAAGGCTCACGCTGACTTAAGGAGGATTGCAAGTGTGTATGAGTGTGTCTGTGAATGTGGGAGTGTTTGCGTGTACATAGAAACTGTTTTCCTTTCTCTTTACTAGTAACGCTAGGCAACAACGATGGCAGTGGCTCCACACACCTGCAATTCAGCATGCCAATGTGCCAATCCGAAACCCCCGAACACACACACTGTGTGCCCACCTGGCCCTGCGTGGTACGGGTGAGCAGCACCCTGAAGAATCCTGTCTTTGTTCCCTCTCTGCACTTAAAAAGAGTGTGTTAATGATCTCTTTATGTGGCTACGTTTTCCAATCTCTCTATTTCTATCTGTTGTCTCGACCACTCGCACCATTTTCTTCACTGAAAAGAGCGTTAATTATCCCCCTCCTCTGTCTTGTCTCTTTCTCACCCTTCATTCACTCATTGAACAGACCCAGCAGCAGACAGGCAGATCTATTCACTGGAGTCCACTCAGTGCCTAAAGTGTTTAAACACCACTGGTTGTGAGGGGGCCGAGCTCCGGGTGGATACATGATACCCACTCTATTCCTCTGGAAGTCTCCAATAGCCCAATACACACTCTGTTACAATAGAAACACTGGAGTCATTTACCCTCCCTGCTTCATTACATCCTGATTGAGGCCTATTTACACCACCATTGGTTTGGCTATTAGCCAGCCGTTCTCCTAGACAGTAGATGACTGTTGAAAGACATTTATGTGTATTAAATCACAGTTTTATTTGTTTTTTATTTCAGATATATATATGTCTTTGTGGTCTTCTGTAATAAAGACCATATTATTTCAACTTTTCTGCTTTTCACCATTTGACAGAGGTTGAAAGTTTTAAGTACATTTACTTACTCTACGTACTTTACGGTACTTTACTCAAGTATATCCATTATATGTGATTTTATGCTCTTCTACATTTCACAGAGACTTTTTGTACTTTTCACTCAATTCAATTCAATTTATTTTTATATAGCATCAAATCATAACAGAAGTTATCTCGAGATGCTTTTCATATAGAGCAGGTCTAGACCGTAC